>NW_022589712.1:18842428-18951731 GCF_004348235.1 Phoca vitulina | reverse complement strand
GGAAGGAAGGAAGGAGGAAGGAAGGAAGGAGGGAGGAGGGAGGGAGGAAGGGAGGAAGAAAGGAAGGAAGGAAGGAGGGAGGGAAGGAGGGAAGGAGGGAGGGAGGAAGGAAGGAAGGAAGGAAGGAAGGAAGGAAGGAAGGCCCTGACTGCCTTATACAGAGAGTGTGCATCTCTCTCTGGAGCAAAGGGCAATTTTCCTTACAGCCTTGGAAGAGTGAGATAGTGCCTTCTTTCAGGGCAAAGAGCATTCAAGCTTACTGCCCATTATAAATGTTCAGAGTGTCTCTCCTATAATGTAACCCACTGTGTGTCCAGCTGTCACCTGGTCCTCTTGATGTCACTCTTTGGGAACTGCAGCTCCAGGAAATGGAGAAGAGAATGCTAATACTCTGGCTATTGTTACTACTGTGAGTAATAAAGTCCTTAATCTCTGACCCAGGTTGTGTCTTCTGCACATCCCTGAAACTACAGAAAATGAATTTGTTAGATTGTAAGTAGAGTAGAATCCCAGACCTTTCATAGTTCTTGACAGATGGGGGTAGGAAGGGGAATTTGGAAAAAGGTAAAAATATGTCTAGCTTGGGAAGAGGACAAAGATATTCATTGACTTTAGAATATCTCAGGAAAACACAAATTTAGGTATGCTTGTCAAATTTGGAACTCTGAAACTGGTAGAAGAAATTAAAAGTAATTTTAAAAAATTATTTTTATTTTTTAAAAGATTCATTTATTTATTTTAGAGAGAGAGAGAGAAAGAGAGAGAGCATGGGAGGGAAGGGGAGAGAGAGAAAATCTCAAGCAGGCTCTGCACTGAGCTCGGGGCCCGATGCAGGCCTCAGATCCCATGACCCATGAGAACATTACCTGAGCCGAAACCAAGAGCCTAACACCCAAATGACTGCACAACCCAGGTGCCCTAAGAATTTTTTTTAAATTGACCGTTTCCACAAAAGGCAAAGGGAAAGAAAAACAAAGAGAAGGTATAACAAATACAAAAAATGTTAAGTAGGTTGGCAAAAATAAGTCCAAACATAACAACAAATAAATAAATAGGTATATCTAAAATAATTGAAGGAATGGGCCCAACTCAGTTTGTGAGGAATTTTTACTATAGTTAGATACTGTCCATGAGAAGATGATGCTAGTGTGTTTATCTAGTTACTAGAAGTCACTAAAAAGAGATTAAGTAGGGAAAAATCACACTCCAGGAGCTCGCAGATATCTTGGATGAGATGTTTAAAGGAGGAGGTTAAAGTCAGATTAAAAGATAACTTTCTTGAGGCTCCACTCAGCATGGTATCTGCTTGAGATTCTCTATCCTTCTCCCTATGTCCCTCCCCTGTGTGTGTTCTCTCTCTCTCTCTCACTCTCTCTAAAATAAATAAATAAATAAATCTTTAAAAAATAGATAACTTTCTTAGATTGACTTTTAAATATCTGGTCACATTTTATTTATAAAAGTTATGACTGAATTAAAATAACACAAAATGTTTAATCTTAAAGAGTCAGAGAAAGGATGTACTAGACAATTAGTAACCAAAGGAAGCCAGGAATACCAGTATTTATGTAAACAAATACAAATTACCAAAATTGGCTCTATTTACCAATCACCAAATACATAAACTGAAATAGTAACCAAGGTTTTCCTTTTCTCTCCTTACCCTATAGTCTACATCCCCTACCCCATCAAGGAATATGGTTCAAAGAAACTTAATAGACAAATTTTCAAGGGACAGAGAACCCCAACTTTATACCAGATCTTCCAGAGAAAGAAAAAATAATAAAAGCCACTCACCTTATTTTATTAGGCCAATAAATCCCTGATACTGAAACTATTAGAGTATAAGAAAATAAACACACTGGCCAATTTTACTTATGAAATATACATAAATAGCCAAATAAACATTTGCAGATCAAATCCAATAGGTCATATTAAAAATATGCTCACAAACAAGCAATTTTTGTCCTTCCTTAGAAGACAAGAGTGACTAAGCAATAAGAAAATCTATCAGTAAAACTCACCATATCAACATATTAAAGGAGAAAAGTCATCTTACCACCTAAATATTTTTAAAGCCCAAGAGCATGTGAAAAAAAAAATCAATATTTATTCTTGGCTTTAAAAAGCTAATAAATTAGAATTAGAAAAGAAATTTTCTTAACCTGACAAAATGAATTTACAAATATCTCTATAGCAAGCATCATGCTTAAAGATCGAAATTTGAAGCATTCTCTTTAAAGTCAGCTAATACAACAACAAAAAAACCCCTGTTATTACTTCTGCTATGCAGTTTTGTATTGAATGTTCAAGCCAATACAATAATACAGTAAAAATAAATAAAGATAAAAAGACTGAAGAGGAAGATACAAATTCCCTTTTCCCATCTTTCAGATCGCTTCATCACCTACATAGAAAACATTAGTAAACAGACAATTAAACTTTACAAAACATAAGAGTATTCAACAAGTTTGCTGGATACATGAAACATGTGATGCTGGGACATTTTGTCACAATGACAGGTGGATGAGGTCACTGTAAGAGGGAAAAGAGCATCCACCAATACACAACTCACTCATCTGCCTCCTATTTCCTCCGTACTCTGAGATGGATCATCTAGTTCATCTCCCTTCCTCACCTGTGTGCTGATGCATGCCAGCATCACTTCAGCTCACTTGGCAAAACAGCTGGCCAAGTATGAAAATGTTCCCAAATTTGGATTTGTGCAGAGAAATCAGGTGAGATTATCATTGGCCTTTACTATAAACTGTGTATTGCAAATGAGCCTCATCAGAATTCAATATAGGAAGCTCTAGCAGTAATCCAGCTAATAAATGGCATCTTGCTTCCCATTTATCCCTTTGGGCATTTCAAGGGGAAAGGATAACTAGTTGAGAAAGAATTTTGCATTCCTTTTTGGGGGAGTTGTTTGGGGTTTGTTGTTTGTTTGTAACATCGAACTATTTATTTTATTATTTTTTAAATTTTTTTATTGTTATGTTAATCCCCATACATTACATCATTACTTTTAGATATAGTGTTCCATGATTTATTGTTTGTGCATAACACCCAGTGCTCCATGCAGAACGTGCCCTCCTCAATACCCCTCACCAGGCTAACCCATCCTCCCACCCCCCTCCCCTCTAGAACCCTCAGTTTGTTTTTCAGAGTCCATCATCTCTCATGGTTCTTCTCCTCCTCCGATTTCCCCCCCTTCATTCTTCCCCTCCTGCTACATTCTTCTTCTTCTTTTTTTCTTTCTTAACATATATTGCATTATTTGTTTCAGAGGTACAGATCTGAGATTCAACCGTCTTGCACAATTCACAGCGCTTACCAGAGCACATACCCTCCCCAGTGTCCATCACCCAGTCACCCCATCCCTCCCACCCCACCCCCCACTCCAGCAACCCTCAGTTTGTTTCCTGAGATTAAGAATTCCTCATATCAGTGAGGTCATATGATACATGTCTTTCTCTGTTTGACTTATTTCGCTCAGCATAATACCCTCCAGTTCCATCCACGACGTTGCAAATGGCAAGATCTCATCCTTTTGATGGCTGCATAATATTCCATTGTATATATATACCACATCTTCTTTATCCATTCATCTGTTGAACATCGAACTATTTATTACCTTGAACACTAACTGCCCCATGTACAATTTCATGTTCCAGTAATGTTGCTCACGCTGTTTCCTCAATCAAGAATGATTTTTCCCTTCCCCAATCAAAAGTTTATTCTTCATAAAAATTCTGCTCAAATGTATGAAGCTTCTAGATACTTCCCAATTAGAGTCAGCCCTCTGTTCAGATATGTCTATGTTGGTATCTGTTTCATGTTTACATATTTAGCCCCCCTAAAGGATTATGTTTGCTGAGGGCAAGAACAGAGTCCATTTCTGCATCACTGTGGAGCATCAAGCAGTGGATAGTAAAGTATCCTAGCTATATCTGTGGACTATTTTAAAATTGATCCCAGTATTACCCAATAGCATTTTCTGCAATAAATGAAAATGTCATATCAGCATTCTCCAAAACCATAGTCACTATCCATATATATCTAATAAGCCCTTGAAATGTGACTAGTGTGACTAAAGAAGTGAGTTTTTAAATTTTATTTCACTTTAATAAATTTAATTGTAAATAGTAGTTTGAAAGATTTCTTATGACCGAAAATGAAAATTACGTAAATTAGTATGACATGCTGTTTGCCTTAGCTGACAAATAACTAAAATCAAGCGCATTTCCAACTTCAGCTCTCATCTTAGGTGCTCGGTAGCATCAACTTGCTGCTCTTTCTAAGTCTCTGTGGATGGAGTGGGCTTCATCCCCACTGATATGTGCTCAGCCCCAGAGCCCATAATCTTGGCCCAAGTCTGGGATAAATGACTTGGACAAACCTGCGGTGTCTGAGCCATCAGGAACACTCATGGCTCTGATTTGGGGCTGGGATACGTCTCCCAGGTAGAAAAGAAAGTGTTCATTTCATAGGAAATGTGGCACAACGTAAGGGCTTCAGATGCTCAGCTCTGAAAACGGGAACAGTTTCTGACTTTTCCACAGCTGTGACTTTGGCATCCGGAAGTGTGGGAAGCTGCAGTTTTGGCAACGGCATTGGCATGTTAGCAGAGGTTTTCCAGAACCATCGCCATCATCATGGCACCATAATTTGAGCAAGACACTGTTCTTGAGTATCCTGAGACATCACCTAAAGGATCCTTTAGAAAGTAATTGAAGCCTCCAAAGTAGTAGGGAGAGGTAAGGTCAGAGAAACACTAATTCTACCATTGTACCCCTCTTCTCCCTTAACCAGTGTGATCTGGTGAAAAGCAAAATGCATATACTTTTCAAACAGCTAAACAATTTTAAAGCTTCAAAAGGCCAATGCAAAATACTCTTTTATTTATATGTTGAATGTTTCTGTTTTTCATCTTCTAAATCAGTGCCAAGAGCAAATCAGGCACACATCACATAGAACTATAAAATGAACAACAAATAACTTGACTTGTCAGACAGCAACTGGTTCAACCACGGACCAGCTTCACACATTACACCTTCAACATACACAGCAGCTGCACTCCACAGCAGCATGTTTAGACTGAAATCTTAAATGAAGAATGTCCAGGATTAACTCAATAAATGAACTTGAGTACCATAGTCTCCATAGTTTGTAATGTGCTTAAAAAACACTACTAAATTCTTTACATCAAGAATGCTCAGGACTTTCATACACTTTTTTTGAATAGACTTCATAATTCAAGATTGGAAAAGCCAAGATGAAGATGAACGCCAAAATATTACACATTTGGTTTATGTGACTATAACTCAAAACTCAAGCCTAAATACCTAATGAAAAACTCATGGTTTTTAAGAGCTGATTCTCTCCATATTAGATCTCTGAACTGCTCAAATTCTCTCTCCAGGTTTGCAGAGACCATGGATTAGTACCTTCAGAAGACTCAGGATTCAACTAAACTCATGCAGACACAGCACACAAGAAGGTCCCAACAGACATACGTAAAAATCTATACTTTTAAAAAGCCTTTCTCCACTGATTTCACGAAGCTAAATTAGACAGATTTGAGCTTGGTTTCCAGATCTACCAACCACTAACTGGAGTCCTTAGACAAATTATTAGCTTATTTGAGCAAGTTTATTGACCTTTTAATGGTGACTAATAATACCCCATAAAATTTTATAAGAGGGCACGTGATGTGATGAGCACTGGGTGTTATACACAACTAATGAATTGTTGAACACTACATCAAAAATGAATAATGTACTACATCCTGGCTAATTGAACATAATAAAAAACATAAAATAAATGAAATAACGTATATATCACACCTAGCACAGTGCCTGGTACACAATACACACATGAATGGTAGATATTACTTCTACTGTTACTATTACCTCTACTACTTTTACTGTTACATTAATTATATCACTACTATCAACACTACTATTAGTACTATTACCACTACTACTATTAAGTGACCGAGCATGAACACAGAAAACTCTGGATATGAGAGCAATAAGGAGGCTTCATTTGTTTTCAGCTATAGAAATACAAAAATAAAAGTGATGACTATATCAAATCATTGTGGTGTGCACCTGAAACTAATGTAACATTGTGTGTCAACCATACAGCAATAATTTTTTAGTTAAAAAAAGGAATGACCGGGACGCCTGGGTGACTCAGTTGGTTAAGCGTCTGCCTTTGGCCTGGGGTACTGGGATCAAGTCCCACATGGAGCTCCTTGCTCAGTTGGGAGCCTGCTTCTCCTCTGTCTGTCGCTCCCCCTCCTTGTGCTCACTCTCTCTCTCTGACAAATAAATAAATAAATAAAAGTTCTTTTTTTAAAAAAGTAATGAAATTCTGGATATTGAATCATCCCTTCTAAATTTTTCTCTATAGATATTGTTTTGGAATGATAATAGCATAATGATAACATTAGCTTGGCATGCTTATAAAATAGTTTATTAAAACACAGAGGGAATCCCTTCTTTGTAACCATTTTATTCTTTGGAAAGTCCACCCGAAATATCCTACCTAGAAAACAAGGACTATAAAATACCTGCAAGTAACAGTGCCTATCTTTTTAAGATTTTTAAATATCTAGTGCTTGGTAATTAGAAATGACAAAATAAAATAAATGTACCAACAGTATTTTTTTAGGCAGAGAGCATATTTATTAAGCCTGCAGAATGTTGCAGATATTTAAGCTTGAACTGAGGAGACCACCAATGACGCAGGAGGCAAGATCTCTAATGTCAAGGAACTTACAACGTATTAGTGCAGGTAAAACAAGAGTAAATCATTCAAAACAACACAGCTTCTAAGGGCTGCAGTTAGCTAAAGATGCCATCAGTGAAGAGTGGAATAGTCAAATAAAATTTCATGAAAATGGTAAGACATGCTTCAACTGAGCCCGGACAGGAGGCAGAGCGAAGGCCAGAGTTTCCAGGCAAGAACTTTATCATAAACCAGGCCAGAGCTTTACCATAAACCAAGCCATGGAAAAAGGATTGGGCTTTACATGTTTACAGGAACAATGGGGACACTGGTTTGAAAAGCATTTTGCCAAATAGTGGACCCTAAAATGGTATATATATCAGCAAGCTGGTAACTTTAGAAAACCTGTTTAGGAAAAATTAGCCTACATCAAAATGCGAGATGATTTGTGGATGGGGAAGACTGCAGACAAGAAAAACTTACAAGAGGCTCTAATAACCTATGAAGGTTATAATAATAAGGCACAGAAGGTTTGGGTCAGGGTGATCACAGAGAAAGAAAAAGGAAGACGCACTAATGAGAAAGAGTCTAAAGGAAGATGCGCAGAACATATTAACCAACTGGATATGGGGAAAATTAAGTGTCTACCAAGAAAAAAAATGAGTCCAAGGTTCTTAAGCCTTGATGCTTAAAAAGAACCATGGTGCCCACAGAAATGGAGCCAGAAGTGTAGAGAATGGCCAGGAAGAGGGGAGCCGGATGACAATGACGTGAAACAGATTGAGACATGGACATGCCTGTGGGAAACACGTAGGGGTGGAGCTACAGATTTGGGCACCAGCCACATTGAGGTGTGGGGGAGCCGGCACAGCAGAAGGCATCTCGAGAGTCAGAGGACAATGACTTGATCCTAGAGATGTGATAACCAGGAGACATTAAGTCCCAGAAGCCAATGTTGGTGGGACTTTAGGAGAGAGGAGAAATAGCTTTAAAATTAAGAATTTCTCAGAAACTATCTCTCTGAAACAAGCGTTTCCTCTTTTCTGAACTACACATATAATGAAAATGGGAAGTTATGATTAATCAATAAATTCTTTAATGCATCCCAGTGTGCCAGACACAGTCCAAGGAATGGAGATAGGGAGAAAGCCAATGAATTGAAAATGAGGTTCTCAGTCTCTACCTCCTACCTGTTCAGAGTCACTGATGCTTGACAATGACAACCCAGCCTCACCTGGGTCCAGAGACAATCTTAGACCAATGTGATTAGGAGGCAGGACCTAGAATCAGTCTTGCCGCAGGAAGTTGATACTTGGATGTATCCATGGTCAAAATCCCCCCTGCCCTGCCAAACTTCCAAGTTTATCCCCATTCTATACACTGATCATAACCAAAAATGTTCTCCCTGAGGACACTGCAATTTGGACCATGCCTGAACTTCTCTAAATTCAACCTCCCCACAGCAGAGGTAGTGCCACTAAATTAGGCCCATCTTTTCTAGGTTCCTTAGCTTCCCTACATTCCACTCAAGGAATCTTTAATTGACTCTATTCTATTCCAAGGAGGATCTGAGAGCAGCGCTTATGAAAAAAACTCTCTGGTTTTATATATATCTCAAGAAACATGTTCACTAACAATCTCAATATAATCTTGATCCCTTCAATGAGAAGTTTAGCCTCAGCTTCAGCTTTCTAATTGACAACTGAGAAAGGCAGACTTTCCATCTTTAGAGGGGTCCCCAGACATCAGAGCCAGTGAATTCCCACCGAGACAGCTCTGATAGAATTACTTCTGTCTTCTACCAGTGATTCATATCTGTGTTCATCAGGGCTTATGATCTTCTGCCCCTTAGTAGTTTTATATATTTCATTCACTCTTTTTCAAAACTGCAATTGGACCAAAAATGCATAAGAGATCCAAAAAGGGAAAAGCCTAACTAGTCCCAGAACATCAAAAACTAAATAAGAAAAGTTCTTTGCCTTGCATTAAGCTGCAAGTCAGATTGCAAAATTCAAATTCCATTTACTTAATGAGTTGCTTATAATATCACAACAGCAATGAATCTCAGAAGACTAAGGAAGTGAAACATGAGCAATGACTTATAGTTACAGTTTTGTCTATAAAACAGTGATTTATTCACGAAGAGGGTTTGTTTCTTCTGATGTGTAGACCTAGTCTAGCTTCAAAAGATATTCAGTTCAGTAGATATTTGTACATTACCAGATGTGTGCAGATGAATAAGGTTCCATGGCCCTCACTTCGAGGAGTTCCAATTATTAGGTTAACTCAAAATCTTAACAAATCAGGGACCAGGGTTAGCAGAAATAGAGATTCAAGAGCCAGAGAGGTATGTTGGGATGAAGGAAATGAACTTTATACTATGTGGTTAGAGGAAGGGGTAGACATTGAACTATTTTAAGCTGGAGCATGATGCAATCCAAGTTGCATTTTAGACAGATCACTATGGTGATGCCGGGTTGCCCACAGCAGTGGCAAAGCCAAATAAAGGGACTGCTTGGGGAGATATAAGATGAGTAGAATCTGACTGGACCTGGGTCAAAAGAAGAGAGAGGAACTACCTCCTCAGAGAGTTCCTATGTTGCTCAAAACATTCTCAACACTGAGGATCCTGCCTACCAGAGGGAGGCAAGCATCTCTCTGCCCAGGCACCTCCCCTTTGCCTCTAACTTATCAAGCCTTCTTTATATTCTAAGTTCTAATGGTAACAAGTGTTCTTCAAAGTAAACTGGGATAATCCAATCGAATCTTCACATTTGTTATTGTTGAATTTATTCTTGAATTTTCTTCACTAAGCCTGAGGCGATGGAAATGACACAAAACTAGGGAAATCAGGTGGGTGGTCTTGGGATTTTAATGCTGGCTTGTTTGTAATCAGAGATGTGACCTTGGCAAATCACTTACCCTCTCTGAATCTCATTTTGTCTACAAAATGGGGAATTACCCCAGCTATAAATAAAACCCCTTCCAGGTATGTCTATTTATTCCAAATAATTCTGTTCCAGTCTATCAACCAGTTATTAGTACGCAAAGAAAATACTGATTAACCCCCAGAGCAGTTCAGATAGGTTATATACTAAATGACTTCTTGAAAAGGAAAGTCCCTGAGGCACAATAGACCAAAAAAATAAATAATAATAATAGACTACTCTAAATTAAGACAAAGACATAAAGGAAGCAAAACAATTAAATGGGATTTGATTGCTGTAAAAGTGCTGATCTTGAATTAGATATCTAAGTATGTTAAGAAAATCACCAAATGAGTTTAACTGTCTGGGACTAAAAACTAAGAAGAGGTGTGTGCAACTTCTGAACCAGTAAATCTCTATTCCCTAGTTACTGAGCTAACTTCTAATTCCTGCTGGCCATCGTGCAAATGGATAATTTTAGTGAACACTTGCTGTTTGGGTTTTTAAATTATTTTGTTTTAGTTTTGTCTAGTAGCCCTCTCTTCCTTTAGAGAACCACATCCCTCATTTTTTGGGGAACTACCCCTTAACCAACTGTGAGTTCATGGTGTAGGCTGCTATCATACTCTAACCTTGGTTCTTTTTTCACAGCAATTTGACTGTGGTTGGGCTTCTGATCTAATCTGACCACTATTCTTCTTTAAGATTTTTCACTGTGCAACTAAGAGGTAGAATCCTTTGCTTTCTGATGCTAAAGCTAGAAAGATACAGCCTTAAAGCTGTCTGTCAGTGGAAGGAGGTGTTCTGAAGAAAAAAAAAAAATGAGAGATGGAAAGAAAGCAAGTCATGGCAGGGTTCAAATGCCAGTTCCTAATATTCCTGGAATTGCTCCTTGCCTTGTAAAAATTTCTTTTAACTCTCCTTTTGATTCTTGAGCCTAGATATTCTGCCAAAACCAGTTCAAGTTGGATTTCTGTATTTTGCAACCAAAAAATGTTCTGACTGATCTAGTAATTTTCACCATAAAGAAGAAAAGTAGAAAAAGAGTGATTTAGCTCATTTCATCATCACTACTGGAAAAATCACTTAAGTCCCCAAATAATAGTGGCATGTCAATCTTTAGATATGTCGAACAACTGTATATATTTTCTGAGCCAAACACAAAATGGTCCTTGCCAAAAACAATTATATTTAAAAGGTTTTGGTTTTGTTGTTATGTTGTCTTCAAAATGCAACAAGGTGTGAATCATTTGCAAGAACTTTATGAACTTCCTGAAGTGCTGCTGGTCTTCAGTAAAACATGTATGAAAGAAAACTCCACATGATGTATAAAACTGGATGCCCACAAAGATCATGGCCTCTTAGGATATTGTTAGGGCATAGAGACATGTGGGAGAGAGGCATGTATCTACCCATCATGAAGGTCACCTGGATCACCTCAAAGGAACGCAATAGGGTTCAACTGAAATGGCCAGCCTGTCCCACCTTCCATCTTGACTCAGAACAAAAGAAATTAAAATGATTTTCTACCTACAGGGGTGCCTGGGTGGCTCAGTCGGTTAAGTGTCAGACTCTTGATTTCAGCTCAGGTCATGATCTCAGAGTCTTGAGATTGAGCCCTGCATGGGGCCTCCACAGTGGGGTGGAGCCTGCTTAAGATTCTCTCTCCCCCTCTGCCCCTCCCCACCTTTCTAAAAAAATTAATTAATTAAATAAAATTATTTTCTACCTACAGGAAAAAATAGGCTCCAACAGCTGGAAGGGAAAGATAGGGGAAATAAAAATGAAAATAACTACAAATCACTTCTCATGAGAGTTACTTACTAAACTCGAACAGCTGGGCCTTGAAAGGCTTGGGACATATTCAACAAGCAAGTGTTATATTCATTATGTCCTCACTTCTGCTCTGTGGTAAACTGGTTTGACAAAGACCATCTTCACACATTGTTTTATTTTCAGATCAAGTATCTAAATTGAGGAAAACTGAGTTCCCAAGAAGAAAGGTAAGAGAAAATTTCACGTGAAAAATGTGGAAGAACAGATTCATGGACAAGGAATTTTAAAGGTTCTCTACCTTTTTGCTCCATAGAGCCCTTTGTCAGTTTTGTGAATCCCATGGGCCCCTTTATCTCAATAAAGAGCATCACCACTTCCCCAATGTTCCAAGTCAAATATACAGAATATTTTCCAAGGTCACATAACTACAAACTTAGATATAATTTTAACCACAAACTTAACCACAAACTCAGATATAAGCTGTTGGCAAGTTCTGTTAGCTCTACCTCCCTCCCCAATTCTTTCACCCTAGTCAAACCTACCTGATCTAAGTTACTGCAAATTCCTACAAACTATACCACATCTACTCCTCTCCTGCCCCATACTCTAATCGATGCATGGCAAAAAGAAAATATTCTTTAAAAATTCAAATCATATTCATTCACTCCCCCACTTGAACCATTCCTATGACTTCACAATTTAATTGGCGTAAAATAAAAATATGTTACTATGGTCTATGAAACCCTCCATGATCTGAAACCTGAACCAATGATATAATAATGATAGCTAACATTTACTGAATACCTACATATTCCAGACCCTGTTGTAATCATTATTTATGTCTTGTTTTTCATCTTTGAATAATTCCATGAGTTGTGTATTACTCATACCCACTTAAAGATGCAGAAACTGAGACACAGATAGGTAAGGTAATTTGTGCAAAGCCAAATAAATAACAAATGGCAGGTCTGTTATTTGAACCTAGGCACTAGAAGTTAGGTTAAAAAAAAAAAAGGAGTCAAGCCTGGATTCTTAAACAGTACACCATTTCACTTCTCACCTTCTCCCATTGCTGTTTCTCATAACACTGTATTTCAACCCCACATTGTTCTGTTCCTTGAACATACTAAGCTACTTTTTATTCTCAAGGACTTGCACCTGCTGCTCCCTTCTCTGGAGTATCCTTCCCTAGATCTTCATAAGGTTAACTCCTTCTCATTGCTCAGGACTCAGCTTATCATAGGCACTGGTGGTTGCCTATTCAAATCTATCCCCTCTTTCTTCACTAATTCTTTAGTTGTTTAACTTTCTCTGGTAATTCTTGTACTTAAGAAAAGTGACTCAAATTCCAGTTCCAGGAGCTGAATCTTAATTAGTTTAAATCTTAAACTCTAGGTCAGTCCTGGTAATTTCATTTCCCATGCAGGTGATACAATTTGGGTCAATAGATGTGATGCAAAGTCTGCTGGGAACAGAGAGTTCTTGCTGGTGTGTGTGTGTGTGTGTGTGTGTGTGTGTCTTTGAGAGAGAGACAGACAGAGAGAGACACAGAGAAAGAGACCTATGGAAAGAAGATGTCATTTTTACCTAAGGACTTTGCCTAAGGTGCTTGAGGATGGAATGCCTAGAAGTGATATACTCATCTTGCAAGCAAAGAGGTAGCTAATCCACATGCTAAGACAGGCATGTAAGAACCAATATTTTCTTACATCCACTAGTGTCTGACTAATCTGAGAGCCCTTCTATCTTAAGACATCTTTTTATGTAAGATAACAAAGTCTTCTATTGTTTAAACTATTTTATGCTCAGTTTGTTTGTTACCTGCAGATGAAAGTATCCAGGCTGATCCACAGTTAGTCACCTCTCCAGAGAGGCCTCCCTGACCATCTGATAGAGTTATACTAACCCCCTGTCATTCTACCACATCCCACATTTACTTTTCTTCATAGTACCTATCATCTGAAAGTATCTTGTTTATTTATTTTCCATCTGCTTATTTCCCTGGAATATAAATTCCTTATAAAAAGGAATCTTCTTCATTTTATCCATTGCTAAATCGCCTATACCCAGAATATGGTCATACTCCTCCTCTTAAAATCTATGTGACCTTGGAAAAGTTTCTTACTATCCTTCTGTGTTGGTTGGATTATAAAGATCAAATTAGTTAATTCACGTGAAGTACTTTAAAAAGTGCCTGGCACACAGTTAATATTCAATAACTTAGTTATTGTTATTACTATTCTTACTATAGGCATTCAGTATTAGTTGAATGAATGAAAATATTAAAAAAATAAATCCGTAAGATGTGATGCAATCATCCCCTAGATTAGAACATGATGATAGAAGGACTTGTCTTACTCAAAAGAAACAATTTTAAGAGGAGCAATGGAGTCGTGTTAAAGGTAAGAAAATTAACATCTGCATAGAAATCTCCATTCCCTGAAGACAGAAGCACAGTGGAGAGTATTGAATAAGTAATAAGAATAATAGTGACCAGTATGGAGCACCCATCATGGTATGGATATTAGGGGTGAACAAGACAGGTGAGGTTCCTTTCCTTAACAGCAGTGAAAGAAGACTTCAACTGTACATTTTATTTGGCTAAAAGCCAACCATGTAACAGGTGCTTAAATATCAATAATGACAATTTAATCACTAAGAAGCAAGGACACAGCCAGAAGAAATGACCACTTTGCACCTAGTTCTGACAAAGAGAAGAACTGATTGGTAAAGTGAAAATAATGTGAATTTTGAAAAAAAAGGGACCATGATATCCTGATTTTATTTTTGTCCAAGGAAAAGAAAACTGGACATCATGGATTGTACACTCTGCACTATGTGAATGTCTTCAAAATGTTTAGAGAAAAGATATGCATTATTCATGGCATGAGACGCCTAAAGAGATTATGACTCAAAAGTGTTATGTTCTCAAAAATGCAATTTTGAGTACAATTACAAATAATAAAATGATGAGGAAAGTGCAAAGAAAACTTTTAAAAAGTAGCTGCAGATATTTTAAAAAGAAAAATACAATTGGAAAATATCCATATCTATCTTATTTATCATCTAGGTAATACAGTGCCAAGAACATAGCAAATAATCAGGAAGCATTGCCAATTGAATGAATGAATGAATAAGCGAACATGAATATGAGAATGGCTGGCCCAGTAAGACTCATGTTAGGGAGATTAAGGTCCTGAATCAGCTGAGATTCGGGGGGAAACTTAAAATATCACAGTAACTTATGGTTTTATTTGAAGCAAGAGAAGGCCATGACTTTGAACTAATGATAAAATGACACAAAGATTATGTTTTTCAACCTCCCAAACTCATACTAAACACTATTGGAAGGAATTGAGGCCCAAAGAGGGTAAAGACTTTATTGATCAGCACATACCTGTTCTAAATGAATGCATACCTCCTGACAATGATGAATTACAAACCACAAGATGAAAATAATTTGCAATTGAGATCTCTGGGTACTAAAAGCAGTATTACAAGACAAGAGATAGATGCAAGAGCCAAAATAGTACATTCAGAAATCTACAGGGAGGTGAATTTGTGATTGGTTCCTAGCAGCATTCTGAGTGGCTGATCAAAAAGCAAATTCAAGCCACATTTTCTCCTTTGATACCATTATTAATATGATAGACCATTATTAATCCAGTAGATCATCTGGGCTTACACAAGAGGGTTCACATGGCTCATAATCTGATCAAATGTCTTTAAGTAATCTAGAATAATAAGGTTTGGAGGCTAGCTTAACTTGGCAAATTAGCCATTGGTTATGCTAAAGGATAGTTAATGGTTTATGACAACCCAAAAGAAATAGCTGAGTTGGATGCCACAGTGCTTTGTTCTTAGATTTGTAATATTCAACATTTTTATCGATCATTAAAAATTTTGAGGTTATAGTCATTGCATTTTTCAATGATAAATAACTTTGTAGTATTGCAAAAACACTGCTCAACAGAATTAGGCTCTAAAATGTTTCGGTGTCTTGGGATAACAGACTGAATTGAACAAGATTGGGTTTAATAAGAATAAAAGAATGATCCTGAACTAAAGTCCAGAATATTAGTGTCACAAAAACAGGCTATAAAAAGGACTCTGGCTCCTGTTTTTGATGTTTGCTGACACATTTTATTCCTCACCTCACCCTCTTCCCCTTTTGCCCTACATCTGGGCAAGCTTTTAAGAAAGCCTGAGTGCTTCTTTCCTTGGCTCTGACAAGAGATTCAAACCATGCAAGCCCCTGCTTGTGTATAGGAATTCCCATGGAGCACCAACTTCTAACCAAAACAAGCATCAGGAGCCAATCTGTTTTCCTTGCTTTCTCAAGCCATTTCAGTTCTGCTTGAGAGGACTGCCCTGGTCTCCTAGGAGACTTTTAACTGTGTAATACATCTTTTTATATTCTCTTGGTATGTATGCGTAGTCTCGGCGTTCAAACTAAACTTTGCGGGGGTCCATCTGCCTCTGCAGGGTGGATACAACATGCGGGGTTGAGCGGGAGGAAGCGGATGCATTTTAGGAGTAACGTGAAACAGACTTCCATGAGTCTAAGAAAGACTGAGAGTGTACAGGTGAGAAAATCAGGAACAAAAAGCACAGTAGAAGTCCACAGTATGGTGGAACTTCTATAAGGACAAATGTGATCTTAGGGGGCTTTAGAACAAGGGGTATGAGCCTAGGAGGCACTCTCTCCAATTCTGTGTGGGTCATCCACCCTGAGGTTACAAGTTTTCAGGGCTGTCTCTTGACGTCTTCTTTAACATCACTCACTCCCTTGGTGATATCATCTAAGCTCTTCAATTTAAATCCCATCTATATGTTGGTAATTCCCCTGGTGTTTATCTCAACCTAGACTAGGATGGCCCTCCCCAGTGTGGGGTAGGCCTCCTCCTATCCATTGGAGGCTTAGGTAGGAAAACAAAAAGGGTGAGTAAGGGAAAATTTGTTCTTTCTGCCTGATTGTCCTTGAAATAGGACATTGGTCTTCTGCCTGAGGACTCAGAATCAGACTGGAGTTCACCATCAGCTCTCCTGGGTCTCCAGCTTGCCAACTACAAACCATGGGACTTCTCAGCCTTCATAACCACATGAATCAATTCCTTATATAAATCTCATGATCAACAGAGGATAGATAGATAGATGATAGATAGATGATAGATAGATAGATAGATAGATAGATAGATAGATAGATAGATAGATAGACAGTTGTAACAGTATGTCCTTATATCCTGTTTGTTCTGTTTTTCTGAAAAAGCCAGACTAATACACTTACCTTCTCAGTGAGGACTCCCCTGGCCATCTTAACCAAGGACTATAACACCATTTCCTCCACCTACATCTTATATGACTGCCCTGCTTTATTTTTCTTTCTCAAATACTTATCACTCTAAGTTACTTTATATTATTTATCTCATATATTTTCTGTCCTCCCCACTTAAATGTAAATTCCATGAGGGTAAGTATTTTAATCCACTGTATTCACTGCTTTATCCTCAGTATCAAGCACAGTGCCCTAATGGGTATTCAGTAAATTTTTCTTGAGTGAATGAATGAATGAATGACCCTTGAAATATTGTGCCTTAAGTGTGATAAATGAAGAAGGATATTGCCACACTTATTTTTTTGTTTTTGTGGGAGATTTTTTATGAATGAAAGAACTTCAAATCATATCCCACAAAGAATAGAAGAAAATGAGTATTTTTAGCCTAAGGAAGAGGAAACAAGGAGTTAGAAGAGGAGAATGGAAGTTGGTCTGATATGGTAGATAGCTTCAAATATTTCAGGACTCTATTAAGAAAAGGGATAATCCTATTCTACTTGTATTTCTAAATGATCAACTGGTATAAATAAATGGAAATTACAGGCAAACAGATTTCAATTCAATTCAGAATTTTTTACATAGCCCAAGTTTCCACTAATATCTTAGGCTTCCATTGAAGGAGCAAGTTTCTCCTTCTCGAAGGTTTAAAATGAATGAAAACTTCATGGAATTTTAATATTATACTATTAGACTATACACATTTATTCTGAGAATGAAATCATATGGTTGCCTAGTACTGAACATGGAGGACATATTTACAAATGAAGGAGAGAAAAAAAAACTCAATAGCTTCCAAATATGAATCTGATTTAGTAATTTTTCCAGCTTCATAAACCAGTTGAAAAAGTTTTAATACCTGTAAATACTCTGTTATATGGGAAAAAAGTTCCCAGGGCGCCTGGGTGTCTCAATCGTTAAGCGTTTGCCTTCGGCTCAGGTCATAATCTCAGGGTCCTGGAATTGAGCCCCGCATCGGGCTCCCTGCTCTGCGGGAAGCCTGCTTCTCCCTCTCCCACTCCCCCTGCTTGTGTTCCCTCTCTTGCTGTGTCTCTCTCTGTAGGATAAATAAATTAAAAATCTTAAAAAAAAAAAAAAAAAAGAAAAAATTCCCAATTTCTCTCTTAAATTTTGATACCATCTTCTGAACCCTTCTTTACTCTCCTTTTGGAGACCCAACACACACACACACACACACACATTCAAGTTCTAATCATTATAATTATAGGTTACTGACTCTGATATTTCTAGAATTCTCTCAATCTTTCCTCAGATTTAAGTTAAAAATAGAGGCTAAAGGGTGCTACTGGAACATCTCCTTTAGATATATATAAAAAAATTTAAGTAGCCAATTTAGAAAAGAGTAGTATAGTACTCTAACTTCCTTTCAAAAGCTGAAATTCCATGCTACTATCCTTTCTGTCAGTAGAAAAGAACCCCATGTATCTGAAGTGAACTCTGTCTCAAGGAAAGAGACCACAAGTTTCCTTTGCATCTTCCAACAGGGCCAATTAAGGCAACTAATACTCAATAAGTATTGACTGTCAAATACATAGATTCCTAAAGACCTAGCATATAGGAAACAAACTGAGGGTTGCTGGAGGGGAGATGGGTGGGCGGATGGGGTAATTGAGTGTTGGACATTAAAAAGGGCACGTGATGTGATAAGCACTGGGTGCTATATACAACTGACAAATTACTGAGCTCTACATCTGAAACTAATGATGTACTATCTGTTGGCTAATTGAATTTAAATTTAAAAAAAAGAAAGAAAAGAAAGAAAAGAAAAGCATTTGTCTCTATCCTATCTTCCTCATTTTTAAAGGTTCCAAAGGACTTTTATAAAAAGACATGATAATTTAAATAACCCTATATATTAATAATCATGCTATGAATTGATCTCCTAGGATTAGAACTGTCCTACTTCATTTAGATTGCCTTTAATAGAGTTGACTATCTTTTCTAATTTTCTTGATTACAGTTCCATATATAATACATTCATCAGTTATGGTCATCTTTTCCCCTTCAGATCTGGGTAAAACTGGACTAATTCCCATTCGGCATCCTATTGAAAATCTAATGTAAACTTTAAGGAGGAGGTAAAGTGGGGATGTGTTTGGGGTGGGTAGGGTAGGTTCTCATGTTATGACTTACCTCCCAATTTTTACTTCTGCTAGATTAGTGTCTTTCACCTCACTGTCTTCACTGTCAAGTTGTACACAATCTCTGCCATATGAGTCATTCAGCCCCGTCCTTGATTTCCACCAAAAAAAAGGGGGAGAAAGGAAACAAACAAAAAAGATCATTCAGAAATCCTTTTGTGTATCACAGACTTCAGAGAAGGTTTTGGAGTAACAGAGGGAGTTTTAATCATAGCAATACACCTCAAAACTGATTATCAGACATCTCTCTTTTTCAAATGTCCCTTTCTACTAAGTAAATCCCAGCTCCCAAAAAGTTCTACAGTTCCTCCCTCTTTGTTTTCCTTCACCCACAAATCCCTTCTTATTTCTTAAATAGAGCAGTATGGCAATGTTATGATTTATTAGAAATCCAGTAAAACAGTCTTAGAGTCTTCGTTGGTACCTCCCTTTTTTATATCCCCTATAATCTATTTTAGTCCTTCAAACATCATTCAGAATGAACTCCTTTTCTTTCTTGCTCTCTGGTCTCTAGCTCAATTCCACAAATCTACCACAGCTTCTCTCTCTGTCCCCTTCAATACATAGCCTGACCAAACGCATGACAATGTATTTGCTCAGATTCAGTCCCTGCTTAAAACCTTGCCAGCAATTTCTCACTTCTCACTTAGAGATTTGAAGATCTCTTATACCTTCAAATCTTAGAGATTTGAAGATTGCATAGACCCATTCTGTATCTTTCCAAGTTAATTTCCTAACGCATACCTCATAGCTCACACACAGCCTCATCACTGCCTGTACCATTTTGTCTTTGGTCTTGATATATTCACAGTCTCTGGCAGTCCCCTGTATCTCCTTTGTTTATTCAAATCCTATGCATATTTGAAGACCATCCCCCCAATCCCACCCCATCTTATAGATTTCAAGCCTAAAATTCTCTTTTCCTTTACCAAATTATTGTTTAGATAGCGATACACAGAAATCCAATTACTTCAAGTATTTTTGTTTATCTGTATGTTCGTTTCCCAAATTTGACTTGAACTGATAATAATAAGGAAGACTCTATTTTATTTGTGTTTATGTCTTTTTATATAGCCAATGCCACGTCTGGACATACAGATGCTATTTTAGTTTACTGAACAGTTTGACATCTAAAAACTTGGGCTGGGTATGGCTACCGTTTACTACCTGTGAGATCTCAAGGCAAATTTCTTAACTTCTCTAGGCTTTTGTTTCTAAATGTGAGTGACAAAGGTCATCACAAAGAGTAAGTGATACAATGTATGTAAAACACTTATAGTGTCTTTGGCATTTTAGCCAGGCCATTTTTAAGGATCAAGTAGAAAGAGCATTTGAGGTCATCTACACCAACACCTTAATTTCTCAGGTAAGAATATTAACCCCAGAGTCTTAGAGCCTTCTTCTAGGAGAAGCAGTTGGTGGCTTTCTCAAGATAATTATTGATTTGGGGCTGATCAAGGACTAGGACCCACTTTCTGACTTTCAGCGCATTTCTCTTTCTGCGGCATCCCAATGCCACCAGAATTTATTTGGAAGCTGGAAAACCTTCATGTGATTGACAAAACTTTAAATCAATGTACTTGGGGTATTGTGGAAAATTCTAGAGGATAGTTTAAGATGCTTTTAGGTCATTCTGATAACAATTTAATTTAAAAAATCAATAAAGAATTAAAAGATGTTATCTGCAATTCTAAACAAGAGGACACGGCTAAATCGTTTCTCTCCCTTAGAAGAAAACAAAATGAATTTTAGTATTTACTCTCTCGATGCTCTTTACCTCCAAATCCTAATCATAAGTTTTGAAAAGTATGTGGGTGTCTTACTGTAGTAAGCATTATGTAACATGTGGAATTGTTGAATGTTGTGCACTTGAAACTAATATAGCATTGTATCTCAATTATACTTAAATAATAAAAACAAATTTACAAGTAAGTATGTGTGTCTACGTGTGTTTACATGGGCCATGTTTGAACAAGCCCATACAAGTATGTGGACATGAGCAGATTCATTTGCTCATTGAATGGGAAAGAAATCTACGTCATCTGTTGGATTGGTTACTACATTGACATCCTGACCTTTGACAACTCCAGAAATGAAGAGGCTCCACAAAGCAGACTGGGTAAATCCAGACAGAATACTGATTAGAGGAGATCCCTGTAGCTTATCTCTTACTTGCAAGAATATCAGGGACAGTGGGTGACTTCAAGACACCATCAGGGATTCATTACTCCTGTAGTACAATCTGAAAAGGTTAAGCCCCACCACTCAGTGCACAGTGGGTATTTTCAGTCTCCATCCAGCTGTATTGCCCCCGCCATCTTGGACCAGGCCTCTTTCTCCCCACCTACACACATGCCGCCTCCTCCACACGTATACATGCACATACTTAGAAACCTTAGGGTTTCCACTCTGCTTGTAGAAACTGCCTAATGTTAGCTAAAGCAGAATCCCACTGGGAAATTGACTCACTTCCTGGGAATTCCAAAGGAATAGAAATAAAACCTGTATCTTCTAGGCTCAGATGAGCAAGGAAATTTTAGAAACTAGAATTTACCAAATATTTTCCATGTTTCAACTACTCCTCTAGGGCTCTAACATGGACAGTATTGTTTACTTCTGTCATATTTATAACCCTATGGTCAACTCCTATCATAAAACCCATCAGATTCTCAAAAAATATTTAGTAAATGATTTCCAAATGAACTTGTCCAAGGTCACACGGTAAGTAGCAAAACCAGAAATCAAAATAGGATGTAACTGACTTCAAAGACATACTTCTTAGGCACTAAACTATACCACCTCCACTCCTACATTGTACATCCCCTGAGAATCTGTAACCTTCTTGTTATGGGCTGAATGTTTGTGTCCTCTTAAAAGTCATATGTTGAAGCCCTAATCCCCCAGGTGACTGTATTTGGAGATGGGGCCTCTAAGGAAGTAATTAAGATTAAACGAGCTCAGAAGAATGGGGGCTCCAATGCAATAGGATTAATGCCCTTAAAGAAGAGACACGAGAGAGCTCTCTCCCCATCTCCCTACATATATAGTCTGAGGAAAGGCCACATAAGAATATAACCAGAAGGCAGTCATCTGACAGCCAGAAACAAATCCTCATCAGAAATCAAATCAGCTGGAAACTTGACCTTGAACTTCTAGCCTATAGAACTGTGAGGAAATAAATTTCTGTTGTTTAAGCCATCCAGTCTGTGGCATTTTATTATGGCAACCTGAGGTAGACTAATACACTTCTAATACCTAAAATTCTCCAGCCTTGAACTTTATAGGACTCTGTGTCCTGAGTTATTCTTGTGCACAAGAGGGTATATGCCACAAGGAAAACAAATATATATCATATGAAACTATAGGAAACCATCACCTATTTAATATACAGTCATGTGCAGAACTCCAGTATATTCAAAAAGAAGAAAACAATGTTTTTCTATCAAGCTCTACCCATACCACCCACCAACCCCCAGCTGAAACTTTAAATGAGAAGGAAAGGTGGATAGATTGTGACAAAAAATTCAGTGTTATTGTATATTCAAAACAGTTATTGAAAACATATTGATGGAGAAATGATTCATAATTTGGATAAGAGTAAGCTGAATATCAAAGCAGTAGTATCTTTTTACCTCAAGCATTCTCCTCAATTTCTACTTTTTTACATAGTAGATAACAAGATCTACAAAGAAATATTTATAGCCACACAGCATAGTGCCAAGTTGAAGCAGAGCCCAGAGCCCTCTGACAATGCTGCAGTCTCCCTCTCTGGAACTTTGGAACTTTGGACAGCTCCAGAACTCATCAAGGGCTTGTGGGCAGTACTCTCACACATGCATGCTCTGATGGCCCGAGTAGGAAAATGAGACGAGGTCAAACTCATCTGAGCACCTTTTCAAATGGCCTCCACTTCAGTAAAAAGATTTGAAGGGTATATATAATAATTTGGCACTCTTGTGGAAATATTCCCTGTGGTCTGATGGTACAAACCATTGCACAGCCTGTTCCATGGATATTAGGCTGAAAATTATTCAGTACAGTGTCCCCAGTATCTAATTTATCATAGAAACACAGTAAATCATCCTTTCCTGCATCAACACAATTCCAATTAGACATTTGCAGACAAGAAATCTGCACTTGCCTAGAAAACTCTTCTCAACACTGAAGAACATGACAGTCTGAAATTAGGATCCCGCTGAAATGTTTCATCAGGCAGACCTAGTTTTGCTATAAAGAAGCTACCTCCCACATGTATCTGAAACTTATTTATTCCTCCCCCAAATTGGTGACTGGCCATAATATAGTCATCACTGTCATGGAGAATGGCTCTTGCTCAGAGGCATCCTCCTGAAGCACATACACTCAATAGTCATAAGATTGTAGAATGTTAGCGATAAGGAGTGACAGGCAATCATTCAGCCCAACTGTTTCATTTTAGAAATTAAAGTCCAGAGTGTTCAAGTAACTTACCAAAAGTCACACAGGTAAGTCAAGTGAATTCTATTTCTTTAATGATTTCCTTTTTTCATACGAACCCCCTCTCTGCCTACCTCCTCCCTCTTCTCTGGCCCTAGCCCTTGTTTCACTATGGCTTCAGTTGTAGATGACAAGGGAGGTGACATCACCCAGGCAGCTATCTTCCTGCAAACAGATTCTCACCGGAAAACTGGCACTCGGAGCCTTGGCAGGGAATGTGCTAAAGCAGGAGCAGAGAAGTGGCCACCATCTGGACGGCATGATGCTTGGTGCCAAATGGGCCCCAGCCATAGGGAGGGAAGAAAAGGGAAGGGTGTCACGCGACTGCACACATTTATTTTCACTTCGAGGGGATATGTTAGTAACCATGTTATTGAGTGGAAGCTGTTGTAGGTGGTTGTGATGGCTGACAAATGTGTAGGCAAGGATGAAACAAGGTGAGTGGTAGCCAGGCAATTTGCAAAAGATTTGTGAGCCAGAAATAGTCAGCGGTGTCTGATTACCATGTATGACTGAAAGGATGCATGTTTAAATGGTAAAACTATGTGTATGCTTTCCCCCCCTTACTTTCCTCTCCCTTTTTAGAAAAGTAGTAAGCATAAGGATTTTTCTGACAGTACCTAGAAAAAAACCTTATATTTAGCACAACCCACTGACATCCCTCTCTTGTTGCTAACTTTTAATCATATTAACATTTTCCTATGCTACAGCTCCGTGTTCCACCTATGAAAACTATACTTATGTACAGAATGCTTTTCAGTGGTCAGTTAGAAGCATCAAAGTTGGTACAGATGCTTTCCTCTGAGTGATCCTGGTTTTCTATGTACATATTGCTCTTGGCAATAGTTTTCAAGTAATGTATACCTTAACTCTTACTGTCCGTGTTTGTTATGTAGATGACTCAAGTGAACTAAGCCCTAAGAGGGTATGGGTGTTTTAAAGTGTCTTCTCCACTTTAAGAATCATGTTGAATTTTCCATAATATATCCACAATCTATCATCTCCATTGTTTGGCATTTTAAAGTTTACAAAACACCTTCACATACATGGTGCCATTTTAATTTTGACAGTAATAATCTGTTGTTGGCCGTTCTTCCTACTTGATAAAAATACTAAAAGCCTTGCCAAATAGAACTCAGCCCCTGAGGAGCATTGTGGCATGTGGAGGAAGCCTCACTTTGGATCAGATGGACTTGGATTTGACACTCAAAACTTCAGGGCAAACACAGTGAATATCTCAAGCTTCAGTGGTAGCAATCCCTGCTTCTAAGACTCATATGCATCCAAATAATAATGGGAAGATCCTTGGCACGGTGTGGGCGCACCTGTCTATGTCTTTTTCCCTGCTCAACCAACTCCAGGCCTCATGCATTTCTATTACACATGATGCCTTCCCCCTCCTTTTTTTGTCCTTTTTATAACCAGTGAGACACATTCTGAAATATCTGTATGAGATGAAGAAAATAAAACCTTTGGCCATGGAATGCATCCATGAGAAATAGTTGATACAAGGGGAAAATATTATGCTCCAAAATGGAGCTAACCAGCCCAATCAACACTATTATTAATTATTAACTTAATATGGTCACTTTCCTTTTATTTTTTAAAGGGCTTTAAGACCTACATTGTAAGTAACCAGAAGTTAATACTTCCTTTTTTCTGTTTTGCAGTGATTTAAATTTGTATTTAGTAAAAAGTTGGCTACTCATGGGGCGCCTGGGTGGCTCAGTCGTTAAGCGTCTGCCTTCGGCTCAGGTCACGATCCCAGAGTCCTGGGATCGAGTCCCACATCGGGCTCCCTGCTCCGCGGGAAGCCTGCTTCTCCCTCTGCCGCTCCCTGCCACTCTGCCTGCTTGTGATTCCTCTCTCTCTCTCTGTGTCAAATAAATAAATAAAATCTTTAAAAAAAAAAAAAAAAAAAAGTTGGCTACTCATAACCAAAATGCTGAAATCTAATAAGCTTCTTCTGAAATGATTTTATTTTATTTGTTGCTACAGTAATATAAAATCTAATGACCAAGACCCCCCCAAAAAATGCATCTGTTCCAGCTGATCCATTCAAATTCTGTTCAAGCTGCGGTAATAGCCTCAAGGCAAAATCCTCAGTACTTGGAATATCCTTTCAGTTCATCAGGATTCAATCTCTGTGAAATAAAATGATGCCTTTAATAGTTAATTCTACAGTCAAGGAGAAGTCACTGCATCCCTGCTAATAGGAATTCATTTGTTACATTGTGTCTTTCTTTGAATATTACCAAGGCTGGGTGACCAGTAATTTCATTACTCTTCAGCAGAGCGTCTAAGCAGGACTCAAATACTGGAGGCAGAAGGATTTCCTCCTCCTTAGGTGAGGGATGCTTCTGTCTGCTCTCTCCATTTCTTTCCACATGGAGGGTGCTAGGCTGTCTCTCCTAGCCTCTCTTTTCCCCTTCATGCCATCTTTTGGCTAACTCAAGCCTATTAGTCTTGAAGGGAAAATTTGGGAAGCAGAATCCTGTCTACTTCTCCGAATTTCTGTTCAAGAAATGACTGTCCCACTAGCCTGTAATCTGGCAACCCAAGACACCTGTGACAGAGGAAACTTCCATAAATCCAAAAAGCATATGACCCAACTAGACGGAATAACCAAAAGCTGGCATTTAACCTTGTAACTGCAGCTTTTTAACCAAAAGTTACAGTGATCTCCTATAGCTATAATGGAGTTAGTATCTACCTTTTGAAAGGACAATAGTATTCACTATTTTGTATATTTTCTTATATTTTTATTTTACTGAATAAAGTCTACTACTACTCCAAAATATAAAATCCTGACAGGAAAGAAGCCACTAATTAAACTATATTTCATTTTTAAAGCATATTCACAATCTAATCTAGCTGCCCATTTTTATATATATAATTTATATTATTTTATATAAATTTGTATAATTTATGTTATACAGAATTAGATTTGATGTGATAGAGAGAGAGGGAGAGATGAAAATTTTATCTATCAGATTTGAATTTCCAAAAATCATGAGATGGGATATCTTTTTTCTAATTCTAACTACCCAGGTGATATTAAGTATAGGATAAGGGAATTTAAAAATCAACTATAAATAATATGTCTCATCAGTCATACTTATAAATTTTTGAATATATACCTATTAGGATAAACTTCCAAACAAAGATTTATAAAGCAAAGAAATTGAGTCACTTTAGAAAACATTTCACCCTTTTCATGCCCCAATTATCCAGGCACATGGGTATTGTGAAGTACTTTACTTTAAGCCCAGCATATTAGGCAATGAAAGAATAGGCCAGAAATGTTTTCGTGTGTTCAGGTATTAGCTATTGTTCACAGGTAGCAGGTGGATATTTCCCTCCCTGGCCCTGAAAAGTCATCTTAAATCCAGCTCATCAGGCAGGCCATAGAGGACCTGCCTCAGCCTCAGAGGCCACTGGGCCCTGTCCAGCCTGCTCTTCTCTAGATAAGTAAACTGTGTGCTCATTTAACTCTTCCTTGCTGTCTCACTCATCCTACCCTTTCAGTATATTTTAGGCAAAGTACAAAAGTTCAATTTCCCTTCAGAATTACAATTCAGAGCTCCATTTAGTTCGACAGCTTTTCCCTCCACTTATGATAAAAATGAGCAGCTTCACATTAGCCAAAAACAAGGAAAAAACAATGTCTCTCCCTTACTTTGGGAATATATAGTTATGAGGTATATTGCAAGAATAAAGACACAATAAAGAGCTGATGAACATATATCTAAACACATTGCAAAAAATTGATCAAGGAAAGTGCCATTATTTCAGACCTTATTTCATCAGAAATCTTGAAGGGTTTATATCCTAACATAAATTTACCTTTATGCAATCTGTTCACATAGACACTTTAAAGTATATTGACAGGTTCAACAGGAATGTTAACATCAAAGCAATTGAGGAAAGCAGGTGTTTTAAGTTTCATTAAGAGACTATAAACTTTGATCTACTTTTATTCGGTGCATGTTTTAAGTTATTATAGTGCATGTGTTATGTGATGCCTACTCTATGGTCTTCCTAAATATATTTGCATAGTTAGTTTATATGTTCCATGCATCTTATTTCAGAATACAAAAGCAATCATTACAAAATATTTGCTATAAAATGGGGCATGAGGATTGATCAAGTTGAGAACCATGACTGTGTTGGGCTGGACCCCGTGACTCATCTCCCGGCAGTCTTCCCCTGCGCACCCAAAACTTCTGCCCTCCTTGCTGCTTCTCAGACACACCATGCCAGCTTCTGTCGCAGGACATTTGCACTTACTATTCCATTGCCTGAAATACTTTCCCCAAGTTATTTATTTGGGCTCACCCCCTTTATTTGGGTCTCTGCTCAAAGATTACCTTATCAGAAAGGCTATACATGGTCATCCTTTTAAAACAATTCTCTGCACTGACTCATACAGCATTGATTATCCTCACACTCACTCTCCCTATTATGGGCTGAATGTTTGAGTCTTCTTAAATTTATATGTTGAAGCCCTAATGTCCAGGTGGCTATTTTTGGAGATGGGGTCTCTAAAGAAGTAAGTGTGGTTTTTAAATGAGGTCATAGAATAGGGCCTTAATCTGGTAAGTGTCCTTATATGTAGAAATGTCAGAGAGCTCCCTTTCTCTCTCTGTGCATTCACAGAAGACTACATGAGCACACAGCAAGACGGTAGCCACCTACAAGCTAAAAGAAGAGGTCTCAGAATGAAATCTACCCTGCCTGCTCCTAGATCTTGGCCTTCTGAGACTTCAGAACTGTGAGCAATAAATTTTTGTTGCTTAAGCCACCCAATCTGTGGCATTTTGTTATGACAGACTGAGCAGACTAATACACTACCCTATTGTCATAATTGCAAGGAGGAAAAATATGTCTGAAAATATACTGATAAAATATGCCTTCATTATACTTATCATGACCTATCATTACATTTCTCTCTTGGTGTGCCTCTCATCTAGAAAGGAGGGAACATGAGAAAAGGTCTTTGTCTTGTTCATCGTTGAACTCATGGTAGTGTAGATATTTAGCAATGAATGTTAAATAAATGACTTTTAAAGTAATATTAAGTCTATTTTCTGTTATTTGATTATCCCTTTCTCTTTATCTGAAATGGCAAGATTTTTCCAAAACAAAAATCAAGGGAAAAATCCATGTTATGTGTTCTCTGGTTTGTAGGTATGAGACACAGCAAGAATATGAAATGCACTTCTCTAGTGTCCAAAATAGAGCATACCACCACCACCTGTGATATTGAAGTGAGGAAGAAACAAGGGGAGAAAAGAGCAAAAGGAAAGTATGAACATTTCATGAGCAAACAGGGAAGCCATTCCAATTTAAAATTATTTTTGATAATGTATAATATGCAAGATAGCATGGAAATAAGACAAAAATACACCATTTCTTGCTATTTTGGAGGGAAGAGCAGTTACATTTTCTCTTATAGTTGTCAAATGTGTTCTTCCTGTATTACATGGATCCATAATAGCCAGCTAGAAACTGTGGGCTGACAATTCTATTGATAGACTTGAGCAACACACTGCATGCAGTCTGTCAAGTTTCACATTTACATCTCAAGCTCTAATCTGTTTTTCTTTCCTTCGTGAAATCAATTCTGTAGCAATTAAATAACCAGCCTACAAGGCATTTTAATAACCCAAGCATTTATCTATATATAGCCCAGAGAAGGAAAGGTAATTAGAACTGACCTACTAGAGCTGGTGCATGGAGACAAGTTAGACAAATCAGTGCTTCATCATTACTTTAAGGAGGTACCACTAAATCTGCTTCATTCTTGATTCAATTCTTCTCAGTGACATGCTGTTGAGTCCTTTTATCTGATTCCTAACAGACTCTAAAATGGTTGTCATTATCTGGGATTTTGTTTCATTTTCTGTGAATTTAAGGCATCACTGAAATAGACTCTGTTTTTAGCTGTGGGATGATATCGTCACATGCACACAGCATTGGATGAAGTAGGCTTTTAAAGATATGAAAAGGCTCAAAGAAAATGACTTTCCAGATTCTCATCCATTTGAGTGTTTTGAGCTGAGCCCCACAGGTTGAAAATTTCTTGTCTAAGTGATTTAAGAAAAAAATAACAAGGAATTGTCACAAGATTCAAGGAAATTTTATTGTCTTTCTCTTTGAAAATTTAATTTACTACCTCAGATCTATAGCTTGTGTATGGGACAGTTATGGCAGGATCTAAAAAGCACAGAATTTGGCTGCAAAATATCCAACTCTAACTCGTGGCTCTGCCTCTAACTAGCTATCTGAAGTCATTAAAATCCTGGAGCCTGGATTTTCTCACTGTATAATGGTAGTAAAAATACCATTTTTTTATTATAAGATGCACATTTTCTCCATTTTAGCAAATGAAGTTGAGATGCATCTTACAATGTATGGTTGCTTTCGATAATCCATGTTAGTGTTTGCGACCAATCTACTGCGTAGGACTGCCCTGGACCCCAGAACTGTGAAGGTGAGTACTTACTTGGTCATGACCCTGTCACCACCTTTCCAACCCATCTCTCTGGCTGGTTTCACACAGTCCCTTTGTTCCAACCCCCTAAACCCAAGTTTGGAGGCCTCTGGACTGAGAACTCAGGGATTTAATATGGGGCAAGCATGGCGCAGGGCAAGGTAGATTTCCTTCATCTATTACCTAGTTCTCTTACCTCTTTGCTATGTTAACACACCTACTACAGACACTTCAAGTATTAAGTCACATAGAGAATACTTAGCAAACTCATCTGGGGCAAAGGGAAAGAAAATACATTTACAGTAAGCATAATAAAATTATTTCTAGGTAATTAAAACACATTTTGTCATGGTAAAATAGAATTATTTTTTGCTTTCATAGTGGTACATTTTTAAAAAGTACATTTGTAATCTATGGCATGATAGATTCAATGGAACAGAATACCTGCAGCAGGGTTAGATGAGATAATGTAGGTAAAAGTGCTTTGTAAATGACAGAAGTCAATCCAAATGAAAAATATGATAATAAGACACAGTCAGGAATCGGCTGAAAGATAACAAAAACCACTCTAGGCATTTTAAGCATAAAGGAAATTATCAAGGCTTCTACAGAATCAGTGGGAGAACAGAAGAGCAGGCTCTAGACATTTCTTCTGGGAAGGACTCTCAGAATACCAAAGTAGCGCTAGGCTATAAGGACCTTTGCTACCTCTGCCACAGTCAGAAAGGTGGGTAATCAGGAAGTTATCTCTGCAAGTGTTAACTCCAAAAATATGCTATCTTAACTATACTCCAGAGATTAGGGAATTACCACCAGGATTGTTCATTCCAGAGCCTGCCACATACCAGATAAATAAATGTCTCATATTCCATGGCCTTCTTCTCCACTAACACAAAACTAATGACAGGTCACGGGGTCCTGTGCTAACACAGTCACAGAAACACCCACTGCTTCCATGACCATGCTTGACAGCAAAAAACAGAAGAAGCACCTGAAAGACAATCTCAGATTTATTTCTCCCTTTGCATTTCAGAGGGGTGCACCTAACTAGCCAAACCTAAATCACACTTAGACCCTTAGCTACAAAGAAGTCTTAAATGTAGTTTCCAGTTTTACAGCATCAGAATATGAGGAGGCACACTAGGATGAGGGAGAAATACATGTAAAGAGACAATTTAGAGGATTTAGGGAGTAGCAGGAGACCACATCTCCCTTCCACCCTTAAAATGAGAAAACCTACACAATAATAGTTTTCTTTAAAAATCCAACCAAGAGCTGGGATGTAAAATCTATCCCATTGCCTGTGTTTGTGTGACCTACAAGCTAAGAATGTTTTTCATATTTTAAAGGATGAAGCAACATAATAAGAAGAATGTGTGATAGGGGCGCCCAGGTGGCTCAGTCAGTTGGGCATCTGACTTCAGGTCAGATCATGATCCTGGAGTCCTGGGATCAAGCCCCATGTCTGGCTCCCTGCTCAGCGGGGAGTCTGCATCTCCCTCTGCCTCTGCTCCTCCCCCCATCTTGTGCACGTTCTCTCTCTCAAATAAATGAGTAAAATTAAAAAAAAAAAAAAAAAAGAATATGTGATAGACCATATGTTGCCACAAAGCCACACACAAGAAATTTTGCTGATCCCTAATCTGGAGGTTGGCATCTGAGACTTCCTTGATTTGTGTCCCAACGAATTTCTGACCTCATCTGTAGAACACAATGTCCAGCCATAGCAAACTACTTAAAATTACCCAAAAACATGTTTTGCTTTTAATATACCCACAGCTTTCAACATGCTATTTCTTTTGCCTACCATGACATGATCAGATGCTTATTTCAGAAAATTAACTCCTGTGACTGTTCCAGGGATGGGTTTTGATAGGTTGTAGGGATAAAGGTGGGATCAGGACAGGATTCAGGAAGAAGGTCAGCGGTTCAGGGAATGATAACAAAGGTCTGAAAAAAGCACACATGATGGTGTAGTGGAGAAAAATAAGAAGGTTTTGTCTTAGTTTGGGATACTGTAACAGATATCATAGACTAGGTGGCTTAAACAACAAATATTTATTCTCACAGTTCTAGAGAATGAAAGTCTAAGATCAGGGTGCCAGCATGGCTAGATTCTTGGTGCAAGCCCTCCTCTTAGTTCACAGACAGCTGCCTTCTCACTCTTACCTCAACATGGTGGAAAGAGAAAGCTCTGGTCCCTACATCATCTTATAAGGGCACAAATCCCATCCTGGGGGTTTCACCCTCATGACCTCATCTAAACCTAATTACCCCCAATATCATTACATAAGGGATTAGAGCCTTAACATACTAATTTGGGGGACATAACACCCAGTCTATAGCAGATATGGAGCATATTTATTAGTTATGGGGACCAAGGAGTGTAGGAAGCCAACAAAGCTTGGGAATGTTGTAAGAGTATGAATGGTACTATTGGCATTCACAGTAAAGCAGTTCTGGAAGGAAGATAATGGGTTCAACTTCCTAGCTGTTGCATTTGTAGTTTCTGTGTGATGCATCTATGTGTAAATATCTTGTAAGCAGTGAGACATAATATTCTGAAATTGAGTGAAAGGTCTACATTGAAGATAGAGTTTTGAATGACTGATTTAGCACTACAAGTGTAGACAAGATCATTGTGGTCAAGACTGGAACCCAAGGAACACTAACCTACATGGGGCAAAAGAAGTAAAGCTGCCAATGAAGGAGACTGAGAAGTAATCAGAATAAGAAATAACTAGGACAAAATGGTGGCAACAGAAATTACATAAAAAAGAGTATGTTTCATGGTACCAAGTGCTGTAGAAAAATCCAGACCAAGAAAGACTGAGAATTATTACTGAATTGACCATTAGGCAGTATCAACAGGGTATCACCATTCTCCTCCTGGGGTCTGGGAATTAGGGAAGTGCAGAAAACAAGTATAGGCTCATCAGAGAACTACACTATAATTGTTAAGAGCTATAGATTCAGACAGTTGTGGCTTTAAATTCTGGATCAGCTCCTTATTTTCTGTGTGACCTAATTTACTTAATTTTCTAGATGGCAGTTTCCCCATCTTTAAAATGGAAACTACACTAATTACATATGACTATTTTGAGATGTTCATAATAGATGTTGAAGTGCTTAAAATGCATCAAATAGTTAATAATCCATATAAATTATTTATCAAATACTATCAAAATTGTGAGTTTATAAGAAGACAGGTAGGATGATAGTTACAGGAGGGCCCAAGATCAAAAGAAAAATGTAGTTTTCAATTTTGAAAAGTAGGAATACTTATAGACTACAGACTTGATGTAGAAATAGAGCTTATACTGATCAAGTATACTCCTAAAGGATATAGAAAAGGATAAAGTCAAAAGCACAGCTGACAAATCAGAATCAATTTTTAAAAAATTCAGTTCATAGGTGTGTATGTATGAGAGAAATGTGGAGTGGGAGTAGAGTTGAAAGAAGAAAGAGATAATGGAAGATGAGGGAGTTCCCCTCTGGTTAATAAAATTACTGAGAAAGCCAGTTTAAAGCTTCCCAAGAGAGCCATCTATATGAGGCGTTAAAATATCACTGGAAAAAAATTATTTTTACCTGAACTTCTCTCAAAGAGAGACTGCAGTATTATATGTGAAGGAGGCAAATTTGATTGTTTCTTGAGGCGGGGGAAAGTTAGACATCATTCTCTTAGCCGGCAAGGCTCGTCTCAAGTATTAACAGGAGGTGGTTAAACTACTTTCCAAGAAGGGAGGCTCTGATGACCTGATGTGCAAGTTTGGGGCCAGAGTGGAAATCCATGGAATAACGAAGAAAAGCTGAGCTGGCACCTGCCCTTTCTTCCTCTTTAACCACTATCTGAACAGCACTGGTTTGAAAGGCTCTAAGGCACCAGCCTGTGTGGGGTGCTCAAATCTTGGCGTCCATTAGGAATGGAAATTTTCTGGAGAAGATCCAAGTGATGGGAAGTGGGTTAGGGTCATTGAAGAGTCGTGGGAGTGATGAGAGATTCTGTGAGAAATGTGAAACAGCTAGGGAAGATAGAAACTGTACAGGGGCTGATCCAACAAGAGAAAAGGGAAAGATCAAGTGACCAGAACTCTCTGTACTTTCCTACCTTCTCTTTAAGGTCTTCCATTTTGCCAATTCTTTCCACTGATTTTCTTTGAAACTGTCTTCCTTCCCTCTTTCTTTCCCTTCTTTGCCACTCCACCTCATCTTTGGCCTTTATCTTAGCTCAGTATTCACCTGGGTGCACTGCTTCGCTGAGCTCTGCAGGTGAACACTGGCTTATTTGATCTTATTGGCAGGATATCATGCTTTCCTTTGTGGGGGGAAAGGAATGATAAATTCCAATTTCAATGACCAAAAAATGGAGTCTAACATATTTAAATGTGTCTTCCTTTTCATACATATGTAGTTTGGCTCTCATATTTTGCTCAGTCCCCTCTCATAGACTTGCCCATATCAAAGCCCTTTCAATCCATCCAGTACAAGAAGAAATCAAGCAGTTTGTGTTAAATATGTATATTCAAGCCAGAGAATTAACTTCAAAATAAGACATTTCCTAGGAATAATGACTGTTATAGTTAATGACCTGTAGCATTCGGTCTGTCAACTCCTCCCCACTGGTTAGTACTCCCTTAGGAAATGCCCAGTGTCTCAATCATTATTGACTAATTACTCCAGGTTTCCTGGATGCTTCTGTGTTTCTATGACATCACACCTCCAACAGCTGTGTTTCGTTATCCACTAACCAAATCCTGTTGTCTAATTTCAGATCCTTCCAGACTAATATTGATTGATGCTTTACTTTCACATAATTACCAAAAAAATTTTTTTAAAGAAACAAGAATATACCATAAAGTGCAACTTCCCACACAATGCAGGCTTTCTTTCTGAGATAACTGTCTATGAGTCCTGGAATACTAAGCAAGTTAACTAACCTCTTTTGAGCTTCATCTCATCATCTCTAAAATAAGGATAATAAGGGGCGCCTGGGTGGCTCAGTTGGTTAAACGTCTGACTCTTGGTTTCAGCTCAGGCCATGATTTCATAGGTTGTGAGATTGATTCTCTCCCTCTTGCACACTCCCCCGACTTGCACGCACACAGTCTTTCTCTCTCTCTAAAATAAATAACTCTTTAAAAAAATAAAATGAGGATAATAATAGCATCTGTTATCACAGGGATCTTGTAAGAATTAAAAGACAATGCAGAGAAGGCCTATAGAACAGTGTATGATAGACAGTAAGTATTAAGTAAGTGGTAATTTACTAATAAATAAACTGGTATTTACTATTTTATTTTCTACAAATGCAGAAGGCACATAGAATGGGTATAGAAAATTTTGCACTGTTTACACGCTCACTTCAATGCCAATATTTTGGGCCTTTTCTCCTAAAACAAATCCAAAAAAAAGATTTACACAATGCTCATGGCTCTTAGTTCTGAGGAGGAATATAAGGAAGGACGGGGGGAAAATCAGGACAGATATCTTTTCTCACACAATCAGTTTTTGAGTGTAAAATTGCTTAGCCAGCTGTGCATTTTATGGCCTCCATTGCAATAATGATCTAGAAATGATGACAAATTCCATTTGAGTATGGCCTTAAAAAACTTGCTTCTATGTATTATCCCATATTATTTTCCAAAAAGCGCTGAGAAATAAATAGGTAAGTTATTATTGCCCTGTGATGGGTATGAAAGAGGGCACGTACTGCATGGAGCACTGGGTGTTATACGCAAACAATGAATCATGGAACACTACATCAAAAACTAATGATGTAATGTATGGTGATTAACATAACATAATAAAAAAAAAGAAAGAAAAAAAAGATACTATTGCCCTGTTTAACAGAAAAAGGAATGAGAAGTTAAGACTTGATCTACCTAAGTGCAGAGTGCATGATTAACACCCGCTCAGTGCTGTCATATGACCTCACACTCATTTCAATTCTATGGTGGTCCACAAGCCACCCAGAGCTTCCCAAACAATCATGCCAGTGGGAACTGAGCTCCCAGCCCCATGTGCATGCTAAAAATGCATTGAAAGTGAAGGAGAAAGAAAACAGAGTGAGGATGTACAAAATTGTATACTTTGACCAAATTATTGCCTTTCTCTTCTTTATCAGTAGCTCTCAAATGTGGCCACTGAAAGTGGTGAATGACCTGAATGAAAAAATCATGAGGTGAAGGTTCTGATATGTTTTCAGACACAGATTTGTACACTCAGACTAAAGAATTAAAATTGTCTGGTGATGAGTTTGAGGCCACAAGCCCAGTGGGAAGAGTGGTAGCATGGAAGCCAGCTGGCTAGGATGCTCTGTGCCAGTTCAACACAGCTTTCTAAGAGACAGGTGCCACTGAAGTGGCTGTGGCTCCGTGGTAATGTACCCTTGGGAACAACAGTGCCCTTCAGAGTAGAAGAGCTGTCATGTCTGTGACCCTCCCTGTGTCCCTCTCATACCAACAACTTGGCCTCCCTGAAATTTGGTAGAAGAAATAATAGCCTAGGAGCTGAAAAGACTCAAACATGCCTCATCTCATGTGATCTGTTATGTGAATCATTATAAGTCAATGGCCTGAGCATTTTTTTTAATTTACAAAATCCTATTATACCCTTTAATAGGGTTCTTTTGTGAATAAAAATGATTCAATGCTTTTAAGTACAAGATCCTTGCTGCTTATAAATGCCAGTTGGAATCTTACAAGTGTACTAAGTTATAAATGTGAAAGTAATAGACTTTTGATGGAACTGCAGAACTGTATATATTCTTTTAAATCATAGGAACAAAAATATACAGTTCCCAATTGTTATAAATAAAATCACAATAATTTACCCCTAGGCTATCATTTCAACATTTTTAAGCCAATGCATTAAAGGAAAACATATTATGAAATTTTTATGTGTTAATAACTTAAAATAGTGGCGCTATTCATTTCACTGAAATGTCTGAATATAGCCTTTCACTTAGAATTTACTCCATGTCTAAGTATCAGGTAGGGTCACAAAAGAATTACTTAACAGTAAGAGCCTTAGTTTCCATTTTAATTTCTGTATGAAACTCCTGTTGACTTGAAAGAAAGTACAATTGAAATGGGCAAATACAGTTGGATCCCAATAATGGCAGGAGAATTGTTCAGTGTGAAATTTCAAGCCATAAAAAGCATATAATTTACTACTGTAAATATTTGGAAAATTAGGATCTGACTTATTTGCTTTAGAAAAGAAAAAGAACTTGGGAAGAGATGTGCTGTCAGGAAGATTTTTGTATTGCTTATCAAAATGATTTCATAGTTAGCCTTGCCATGCTAAACATGCCCTTCACTGAGAAATACCAGCCCAGGAACAAACTCATTTCCGATAAAGCTGATGCAGCTGTTTGATGCACAGAGGCACTCATAAGGATTCCAGAAGCAGGAGTAGTGTTTATTCAGTATGCTGGCAGAAAAGAATCTTTCATTTAGATGCTCAGATCATATAATGAGATTTACCGAAAAGCAATGGTGGCACCAGAAGTTGTCAAGATAAAAACAAAGGGATGGAGACTTCATTTTACATCAAGCAAGCCATTATCTCCTTACAATGGGCTCATAAAAACAGACTAGTTATGCACAGGAGCCGGAGAATTTTGATGGGTCAGTCTTGTGGCCATAGAGCTCATTCTTTTCATATGGATACGATAATAACATACTAGTGGATGATGTGAGAAGACAGTTTGTTTCTCTATCATTAAGAGGTAATGATTTTGTGTTCACCACTCCAACAGTGGTTATTCAAATAAGAAAGGCAGTTTGTGTGTGTGTATGTGTGTGTTAGGGGGAGGCGTTTCATCAAAGCATAGGCACAGGAATGGTATCAGAGGAATATGTGGTCTAGTCCACACAAGAGTCATGAAAAATAAGCCATGGTTGTTCTGGATTTGGGCCCTATCCAATTTAATCAACTATCCTCCCGAGATGACAATATCAACTCTCTCTCCAGGGTGTGAAATTCAGTATCTTTTTTTTTTTTTACATAGCCTCCTTGCGCAGTGTGGAACCCTATGTGGGGCTTGAACTTACAACCCTGAGATCAAGACCTGATCTGAGATCAAGAGCCAGATGCTTAACCAACTGAGCCACCCAGGTGCCCCTGAAATTTAGTATCTTTAACTGAATTTTTTTTAAATCAGTGGGCTCCGTTTCCCTAGATAATGCTGTGCATCGAGCAGGATTTATTTTCAGGGCTTGGATGAAGCGACAAGCATCTCTCCAAAGTAGTGAATCTTTTCTCTTTGAGGCAGTGTGACACAAACTGAAAGGAGACCGTAAGAGTTTCCTTTCTTGGCCCGTGGGCAGAATCACGAGGAGCAGATGCCAACTTGTGGGCCATCCTTTGTGAGCCTAGCCCCACTTATTCCTAATCCAGGCCAGGTGGCATTTGAAACTAAGAGTTAGAAGCTTTGTAAATGGGAGACAGTGTCCTGGCTGGAAGAAAGCACACTGACAAAGTCAAAGGGCATAAGTTGCATCGTATCTGCTCTCAGAAGGACTTATCACTTATTAGAGATGCCAATTAACTCCCTACCCAGCAATGTAAGAAGTGAACCAGAACAGCAAAAATGTATAAAGGATGCAAAGCACATTGGAGGACATTCTAAGACATTAACCTTTACAAAAAGAAAAAGAAAGAAAGGGAAGAAAAGCTTCCTTCATTGTAAAGGCCACTGTGAAGGAAAATGGCTATAGAAATTTACTGTGGAAAATTGGTCACTTTGAAAAAAGAGTCCTTTCTCAAATCAGTCTAAATACCATGTCTCTGGAGACAATTTTTACTTCATCTTTACCATGACTGAGACCACGACTTTGATTCTGGCTGTGAAAATTTTGCTTAAAATCTAATGCAGAGGATGTGAAGGGGCACAACAGTATAGGATTTATACTAAGGCTTAAAGCCTTGAACAAAAGCTCTGGGCCCATGCAGGGGGAGAAAGTCCTAACTGACCAATTATATGAGGAATCCTTCAAAGTTATAAGAAGGAAGGCAAGAAGGATGGAAAAGAAAGAGAGATGGCAACTCAAAAGAGCAATAGTCTCAAATCTATAAATACTAGAGGTAGTTAAGAACAAAATCATAAGTTGAAGTAATTTTAATTCAAAAACCTTATACCGAGAGTCAGGTTCAACTATGGCCTTTATTCAGGTTAGTCATCTTTAGGCCTTTCTTACCTGGAGCTCCTCAGAGACTGAAGCTCTAATACCTTAGGGCATCCTAGGGTACATAATGAGTGGGTTTACTTTTCTCCTCAGCATCCAGAATACCAGTTATGTACCATCTGGCGGAGAACCAAGAAAACAGGAACTCAAGTAATTTTCTTTTTTTGTGGTTCAAATGAGGAACTCAATCTAAAGAAATAATTTCCTGGGACGCCTGGGTGGCTCAGTTGGTTAAGCATCCAACTCTTGGTTTCAGCTCAAATCATGAACTCAGGGTCCTGGGATCGATCCCCTCATGGGGTTCCGTGCTCAGCATGGAGTCTTCTTGAGATTCTCTCTCCCCTTCTCCTCTCCTCCCACCACACGCATGCTTTCTTTCTCTAAAATAAATAAATAAATCTTAAAAAATATATATTTAAAGAAATAATTTCCTAAGACACTCAAACTCTTTCCTCTCTCTGCCTGCCTCCCTCCCCTTTATTACAATGAACCTAAACTTAAATATGCCGCACTTTACTTCAACCCTTTAGCCTCTCTATCCCTATTCCTCCTCCCCTTGAAGATTTCATCTTCCAGAAGCCTTTCCTGACCTCTCCCAGGCTGTTTTTGCTGTGTTCTTCCATCTCTTAAAGTACTTGTTGCTTTGTTCTATTTTTAGCACTCATCATTGCATTGTAATCAACTGTGGATTGTCCCTTTTCCCCCTTCCTTGAGTTCAGGAAAAGTATCTAAGTTTTTTAAATTCCCACAGACTGACTTAGACTTTAAAATAAGAGGTGCTCTATAAGTGTCTACTGTTTGATTTTTAAAAACTTTATAATACCAGCCTAAAATATGTTAAGGGAAACAGAAGCCATAATCTTATTTGATATTTAATGATCTTTATTATCTGTCAAAATATCCATCAAACCCTATTCTTTAGAATCTCAGCATTCCTTAAATGTATTTAAGGTCAACACCATACACAAAAATAAACTCCAAATAGATTGAACACCTAAATGTAAAATCTAAAACCATGAAACTCCTAAAAAAAATATAGGCAGTAATCTCTTGGATATCAGCCTTAGCAACATTTTTCTGAATATGTCTCCTCAGGCAAGGGAAACAAAAACAAAAATAAACGATTGGGACTACTTCAACCTAAAAAGCTTTTGCACAGCAAAGGAAACCATCGACAAAATGAAAAGGCAACCTACTAAATGAGAGAAGACATTTGAAAATGATATATCCAATAAGAAACTAATGATCAAAATATGTAAAGAACTCATACAACACCAAAAAACCCTAATAATCCAATTAAAAAATGGGCAGAGGACCCGAATAGACATTTTTCCAAAGAAGACCTACAGAGAGACAAAAGACGTATGAAAAGATGCTCAATACCACTAATCATCAGGGAAATGCAAATCAAAATCACAATGAGATACCACTTTATGCCAGTCAGAATGACTAGCATCCAAAAGATAAGAAATAACAATTGTTAGAGTGGATGTGGAAAAAAGGGAACACTTGTGCACTGTTGGTGGGAATGCAAACTGGTGCAGCCTCTGTGGAAGACAATATGGAGGTTCCTCAAAAAATTAAAAATAGAAAAACCATATGATCGAATAGTTCCACTGCTGGGTATTTACCCCCCCAAAATAAAACCCAAAAACGCTAATTCTAAAAGATATATGTACCCGTTTATTGCAATAGTCAAGATATGGAAGCAACCTAAATGTCCATTGATAGATGAATGGATAAGATGTGGTACCTACACACACACACACACACACACACACACACACACACACACGAATATTACTGAGCCATAAAAAAATGAAACCATATTTACAACAACATGGATGGACCTGGAGAGTATTAGGCTAAGTGAAATAAGTTAGAGAAAGACAAATACCACATGATTTCACTTATATGGGGAATCTAAAAAATAAAACAAACAAATAACAAACAATAACAGCAACAAAATAAGAGAAATAGACTCACAAATACAGAGAACTAACTGGTGTGTGTCAGAGGGAAGAAAGGTGTGGGATGGGCAAAATAGGGGCAGGCGATTAAGAGAGTCAAACTTCCAGTTATAAAATAAATAAGCCACAGGAATGAAAAGTACAGCATAGGGAATATAGTCCATAATATTATAATAAATTTGTATGGTGACAGATGGTAACTACACTTATCATGGTAAACATTGTGTAATGTATATAATTATTGGATCACCATGTAATACAACTGAAACCAGTATAACATTGTATGTCAACTACATTTCAATTACAAAAAAAGAATTTATGGTCACCTTCGACGTATATTTGCTCAGTAACTATTGAATGACTGAATGACCAAATAAATGAATGAATGAGATATATAGAAGGAGATGTGAAAAATAGTATATTGGATTCTAGGTATTTCAAATCCATTTTAGAAAAAAAATGAGAATATAAATAACCTCTTTGCTTTGTATTTTTGTAGTTTTATTGCTTCATAATTTTTAATTATAGATTTGTAATTTTTATGAACATTTCTAAGACTTTAAGCCTCTTTATAGCTTAGACCATGTCATAGATTATTTAATGTACCTGGAATTCTAAGCACAATGATCTTCATAGAACAGGTGCTTGATAAAGTCATTAATAGCAGCATTAACTGAAATGAATACAAATTCTCTTTTAGAAATGATATATTGAATGTTTCCATATAAAGAGTATTTTGCATCAAATATATCTTCAAATAATACTTGTTATTTTGACCACCACAACTCACATCACATCTAAAAAATACAGTAAGTTAATTAAAATATGGAATTTTTAAATTATGTTTCCAATGCCTTACACTTTTAAAAACTCTTTGGTTACTTTTTTAAAATAAAGGTGACAACATTGACAGAAAAAATAATGGAAAAATACTAAGGAAGGCCAAATGGCTTTTAGGGGGCAATGTTTCAAATATCAGGTTAAGGAATTTTGTCTGAATTTAACAGGAAGTGGGGGAGCTTTCCTCAAAGGCTTTTCAACAAAGTTTTGCATAAAATATGTGCTTACATTTGAGAGAATCAGAAAAATTCATGACACCAACACTTCACTTAAAATCCATAAGCACATTAGTCGGCTCTACAGAAATCGTGGCACAGCTTAGTCATTGGGAACACGGATGTGGAACCAGGCCATCTGAGTTCAGGTCCCAGCAAACCCACTTGCTGGCTAGATAAGGGAAGTCACTAAATGACTCAGTGCCTCTGTAGTTTCCCCATCTTTAAGATGGAAATAATAATAAAACCTGTCTCATGAGATTATTGGGAGAATTAACTGAGATAATACATGTAAAACACTTAGCAGTGACTAGCACATAATAAATACATGTAAATGTTAGTAATTAATATCACTGTAGAGACATGAAATCTGAAAACTATTTTTACACCAAATAGAAGGTTAAAATCAGAGGAAATGAAGATTTTTATCGTAGGAGGTTCACTGTTACTTTTCCCCCAAATGTTCATTTCTCACTTCCTGTCCCTTGAAAGTCTGTCTCTTCCATGAGCCAGGAAAACTTGAGTGAATAAAAATTGGAATGGAAGGTTTTACTTAATGAAATTCCAAATAAAAATTACTTACAAGCTTTCAGAAGGAGAAAAATGGTGGGAAAGCAAAAAGAAATCAACACAAAAATCAAAATGGAAGAGCTGCCCAGGGGACAGAAATGTTCTGCATATAAGAGAAATCCATCAAAGTCCACCTCCCTTCCCCTGAACCCTCCCTACGTGTGCTCTCAGGGCCGGCATCCATGCGAAGAGCATCCATCTGGAAGTGTATACTTCACAACCCGGTGCCGAGACCAGATGGCCCAGCATGGAGACTTCATTTCTGAGTGCAAATGATTTTGTAAATCAGAAGATGAAGCCTTTGAGTAAGCACGGCTTCCTAAGAGGATTCCACAGACCCAAGTCTCTGACCCACCCACAGGTCAAAAAAAGTCTCCAGAAAGCCACTGCCTCACGGCACCCCGTGCACATATGGTCTCCTTTGCAGAACAAACTAGAGAAGCATTAGAGATGACAGCTCCAGATTCAGAAAGAGAAATAGTCAGGGAATGAGGAGCACATATAGAAATGGTGATGGTCTCATAACTGACTCACACTGCAAAGCTCTGGGTGAAGGAAGTCTTCACTGAGAACACATTTAGTGGGTGCTCATTCACGTGGCACACAGGTTATGCTACGTAGCATGCAGAGGTGAACGGCCAATGCCTGCTTTCATCGCACGTACATTCTAGATGAAGGAGGAAAGAGTCCCAAGCCACATAAGTAAATAGATAATATCATATCGTGTGGGGAGATGTCTGAAGATCATGGGGAAATGCAAAATAATATAGCCACTTTGGAAAACACTCCGATGGTTTCTTACAAAACTAAATATGCATCTACATTCTAGATGAAGGAGGAAACATTCCCAAGCCACATAAATAAATAGATAATAAAATATCATGTGGAGAGATGTCTGAAGATTATGGGGAAATGCAAAATAGTACAGCCACTTTGGAAAACAGTCCGATGGTTTCTTACAGAACTAAATATACTCTATACAACCCAGCACTTGTGCTCCTTGATATTTACCCAAAGGAATTGGAAATTTATGTCTACACAAAAATGTTCACATGGTTTTAGCAGCTTTATTCATAATTGCCAAAATTTTGAAGCAACCAAAATGTTCTTGAGTAGGTGAATGGATAAATAAGCTGTGGTACATCCAGACAGTGGACTATTATTCAGCACTGAAAAGAAATTAGTTATCAAGCCATGAAAAGACACGGGGGAACCTTAAATGCATAGTACTAAGTGAAACACAACAATTTGAAAAGGCTACGTACTGTATGATTCCAACTATATGAAATTCTAGAAAAGGCAAAACTATGAAAACAGTAAAAAAAAAAAAAAAAAATCAGTAGTTGCCAGGGTTTGGAGAGGAAGGAGGAATGACTAGATGAAGCACAGAGGGTTTTTAGGGTGTGAAAATACTCCATACGCTATCCAATGATGGATACATGTCATTAGACATTGGCCCAAACCCATAGAAGGTACAACACCAAGAGTGACCCCCTAATGAAAACTAAGGATTTGGGGTGATTATAAAGATTCAATGTAGGGGCGCCTGAGTGGCTCAGATGGTTAAGTGTCTGCCTTCGGCTCGGGTCATGATCCCAGGGTCCTGGGATCGAGTCCCGCATCGGGCTCCCTGCTAGGCGGGGAGCCTGCTTCTCCCTCTGCCTCTGCCTCTCTCTCTCTCTCTCTCTCTCTCTCTCTGACTCTCATGAATAAATAAATGAAACATTTAAAAAAAAAAAAAAAAAGATTCAATGTAGGCTTATCAATCATAACAAATGTACCACTCTGGTGAGGGATATTGATAATGAGGGAGGTGGTCCCTATGTGGCAGCAGGGACTATATGGGAAATCTCTGTACCTTCCTTTTAATTTTGTTGTGAACATAAAACTGCTGTAGGAAAGAATTTGTCTTTAAAAAAAAAAAAGATTAAGGGGAGATATAAATGTGGGAATCATAAGTGCATCCTCAGTAGTCAGTGTTTAAAACTGAGACCACCTGGTGGGTTAATAAAGACATAGCAAAGAAAGGAAGGCAGTCAGAAAAATGTGCATCTCAAAGATGAGCAAGAAATTTTCAAGAAGGACGGGATCTTCTATTCCTTATGTCTGAGCCAAAGTGCCTGGCCAGGCACACGGCAGCCCTCAATCCATGTTTACTAGATAAATTAGTTTACTAATTTCATAAACCAAATACAAATCATAAACTTCCCCCTGCCCACCAAACACTGAAAAACTTTGAATACGGTTTTAATTAGTGGTAGCTAGAACACATTTTGGGCATCCCAAATCTATAGCCCTGCCTCCCCATAAAAGTGCAAAAGTTTAGACTTCCAAAAGTTTTGAGATCCAAATCAGGACACCTGCTCTCTACTTTAGTGGTGTGTTCACTATATTCTGTGCCTTGAGTTTTCTTAAATAATTGTAATAATCCAATTAATTGATTATTTACTAGATACCATGCACTCTGAGATGCACTTTACAAGGATTTTTTTCATTTCATCTCACCCCCAAACACAAGTTTGATATTACTTTTATCCACATTTTACAGATAAGACTATTGAAATATAGAGAGAAGAGATAATTGATACAAGATCAAAAAGCTAGTAAGAAATGTAGCTGCCATTCCAACCCAGGGAGTCAGTTTCCAGAAATACTACTAAAAGCACTACTTAAAAACAACCTCAGTCAAGAAGGCATCTGAGAGAACCTAGCACCTCAAAAATAAATAAAAATGTGGCCTCAATCTATCAACTCTTCAAAAAGCTTTGCCCCTGAATATAATGGATGTGGGTCAATAAGCAGAATACAAATGAGTGTATTTAATAACTAGCTATAAATCCTCTCTACACCTTGAACTAAAATGATACTGGGTAGACATTAGAAACTTACTTTGCTAAGAAGAAAAAGGTCTTAATTTCTACAGCTGTTTTTAAAAAATTAAAGGGAACAGTAGCAGATTCAAAGACAACATTAGTACTCGAGGTGCCTCGGGCAGGCAGGTAAACACGAGCCCGGGAGCCAAGGCAAAGCCGGTCCAGTGCTCGCGGCCCTGGCCTCATGCCTCCATTGTGGGAGCCGTCTGAAAGCCCAGCACACACCTGGCGAAGGACAGCCGTGTCTCTAGCAGGCAGGTATAGATCCAAGAAGAGAGAAACTGGGTCTGCACACTGCACCACCTCCGATTGCCCCGAAGCTTCCAAAGCGAATGCCTGCAGATGGGAACTGAACCAGCGTATTCAGGAAGCCAGATCAATGCGAGATAAACTGTAAAAATCTCTTTCTGTATCTTGACCAGCTGTGACAGGAGAAACCAGCATAGGCAATGTTTTCTTAACAACAGAACCAGCCACCCCAGGAACACATCTCAGGAAAATGTTCCATTTGAACCAGTATGTTCTGTCCTATTTAAAAGATGTCTCCAGCAAATCCCTTTACTTTCTTTTTTTTTCCCCCCCCCTCAGGTAAATGATAAAACCCAGGGGACCTGTGTGGGCAAAGGCTACCTGTAACCGCTAAGCCTGCCTCCTTTTAACTGCTAAATATAATAAGATTTAGCACTTCAGAGTATACAACACACTTACATTAGGATGTTGAATCCTCCCAATAACCCTGTGGATTATTTCTAGTCTCTCTTTATAGGTAAAGATACTGAGGGCTGAGATCACGTAGTTTGGGGCCAGAATGTGGATCAAAGCTTCCACCTGCAAAGAGGAAACCCTCTACCTTATGGATAACCCTGGTCACATCAAACACAAATGATCACAATTTAAAAATGAGAACCAGGTTTTGTCACTGTAGGAAAATCAGCGGCTTAAATCGTTCTCCTCTCAACAAGGGGAGAGAGACCATATGGGAACCTCAGAGAAGCAAGTTTCGAAGGTGAGAGACAAGAAAGATCAGAGATAAAACTTGACAAACCTACAAGGAACCAGGGCAGAGAAAGAGACAAATTGGGACCTAAGAAAAACTGGAACGAATCTTCTCAACATGAATTTGATTTGGCATGGGGGGCTCTGACCCTTTCAGATTCAATCTCTTAAGGTTCTCTTTGTATTTTTCCATTTTACTGCCTGCTCACTACTCCCCATCTGAGTGAGTCCCTGGTGCTTGATTTTAGTGATTTACCTAAAACTGGCAATGAAAGGTGTTTATGTGCCATGTCGTTTGGAATATAAGGAACAGTTGATTATTAGAATTACTAGCGAAGAGAGTCCTGATTGCTGGAGCAGTAAGCCGAGGAGTCCCTGTAGAGAGGTGCCATTTGCAACCACCCAGGCCAGTGGAAAACAATTGGAGGAGGGAGGGGGATTGCCATGAACCTCTTGAGAAAAATAGCACTGGCTTTGAGTTGTCAGTGAAAAATCAGGAGTGATTTTACCGCAATAAAACAACTCAGAATTGGAATAAACCTGTACAAATTCAAAGTTGCATCCATGAAATAGATTCAGACCATACTGCGTTTACTCTCCCAGAGAGAGTGCTAATGAATACACAACTGGACTTCCATGGTTTAAAATTCTATCAGGACGTTGAAAATGGTAGCATAACACCCACTGAATCTCAGAGGAACCTCTGGGGTGAGGCCGGGTGAGGGGGCTGCCTTGATTAATTCTTTAGTAAGTGTGGAATTCTACCAGCAGTCATGCTGAGAATTAAACAGTAAATTTGTGTTCATAGAAAAATGTGGCAAAGTTAGCACTGGGTAGATAAAATTAGGAACTTTGTTTTTTTAAGTTGTAAGAAGAGTTTCTTTTTTTTTTTTATTTTAATTCCAGTATAGTTCACATACAGTGTTATATTAGTTTAGTTTCAGGTGTATAATATAGTGATTCCACAATTTAGAGACTTTTTAAAAAGTTGGATATATATGTCTGAATATTATCAGAGGGTAAATCCTGGATGCCAATAAAATTTTAAATTTTTAAAAAATCATAATGCGATATTTGAGCTGACATTTCTATTAATTGTTTCCCCCAAAAAATATCTTATTTGAAAACAAGCTGTGGCAACAAAAGAATACTCATAAACACATACAGTACTGTCCTGAAAATGTAAGGTTCCTAATATTTTTGAAAATTTCTCATCAGAAAATAACAAACCCCTAGGGAAATGAAGCAGTCAGGACTCCCTCATTTAACCATCCATAGGTACAGCTCCAATATTTTGCCCAAATCCCACCTATGCTTATTGCTGCCTTCCCTTGATGACCTCTAACCCTGACCTTGGCACCCATCTCGGCAAAGGGCTAGCAAAATAACGTATACGTGGCTTGGTGCTTGAAAAATGTGTTGACTAGTAGATCAAATTGTCTTTTTTTCCTTTAACCACAAGAAAATAAAATTAAGATTCTAGAAGAACTAGAAGCCTTTGGATTGCTCAGCCGTTGAAATATGTTTTTTTATCCCAGATCTGCATGTCAGCATGACGTTCTGATCTATGATCTGATTACAGATGTTTGGAGAAACCAAACTATGTTATGACTCCTTTTGCCATTATTGTTTACTTGTTCCCTATTAAACTAGCTGTCTAATTTATCATGATGATTATTGAGATCAGCATGATTGTTAATGGTTTCAAAGCTTCAAGTGTGTAAGGATCACAGTGCATGTACTTTTTAAGCATTTATTGAGCTGCGTTCCCTGCACAGAAGGCCAGGTTGAACAAATACTCTTTGCACAGCAGATTAGAGTGTGCAAAACCCTTCCATTCTCTTCTTTGGCCCTCATGGCAACCCTGCAAGATAGGTAGGGCAAGTATTGCCAATGGCATTTTACAGGAGAGGAAAGTAAAAGGAGATTCAGTGACTTGTCCAACGTCACAGAGCCTATAAATGTCAGAATGAGAATCCAAATCTAAGTCATCAAGGCATTTTCCCTTTTGTCTCCGGAAGTTTCATTGCTAAATAAATTTTTAGGATTCCTGTGATTGAATCCTAAGAATTTTAGGAATTTAAGATTTTAGTGTTTTCACGCTGAAATGTTTTACTTTTATATTTTACAGCAATGTTATCTCTTACTGATGGTTCACTTAGTACTTCCTAGGCCTTTTGTGTAGCTGTTTGACGACCTTGTTTGATCACTTTCCCTGAGCTGTCAAACACCCTGCAGACCTATTCCTTGCCATGTGCATGCATGAATGGATGAATAGATTGTGTTTACCAAAGAAGTTAAATAATGAAACTTTACATACAAAGAAGGTCAAAGATAACCAAACCAAATCATCCTGCACTGTTTTGCAAACTGTCAATTCTGGTAATTTTAACAGTTTTCCAATGTAAATGTACAACAGACACGTCATGATGACAGGAGTTACACTCAGCAATCTCAGCTCACTTTACAAACTGGTTTGCTTGCATTCCTTCAAATGAGAGCTACATGAAAGTTGTCAGTCTAGGGGTGGAGTTAGCCTCCAAAAGAAGGACAAGGAGAGGGAGAATGACATAAAGGAATATATGAGGGTGGAGACAATATTAACTTTCCAAGTTCTGGTTTTCTTTTAGTGTCCTAGAACTCAAAGGTGATGGTTGTTAGTTCACCGTGGGGTACACAGTATGCAATCTCTTCTTTGTATGAGCCTCTTAAAGCCTCAAGAAATGCAGAATGCCTCCAGTGGGCTTTGGTTTTCAATTTCTGAGTTCAGCAATAATTTGTTATAAGTTTAAGAATTATGGTTTCAAATATTTTAACTGTAATCATCCCAGGTAATATTTTCCACATTCTAGGACAAACATTTTTTATTTTAACATATCTACCAATTATTTAACACTTTTCTGATTTTCCCTTTCCATCCTCCAATTAGTAGAGTTTGACTATATCAGATATATAACATTTCCAAAAGCACTGAATATATTTTACATGCAGGTGCTTACCATAAAACCACAGTCTTTTTCTTTATGTTTTGGGGGGATTTTTTTGTGTTTTTTTGTTTTGTTTTTTGGGTTTTACTTTGACTTAGACTTAGAAGAGGCTAACTTGTTGAATCAGCTCCTGGATCCACTGAAAATAAAATTAACATGACACTTTACCAGGACAATGGATCATTAAAATGTTCTCCCATGAAGACAAACTGAAGAGTGCTTGTATTAAATGAATAGCAAATTATGTAAAATGCCTACATTACCCAAAAGTTGAGTTCAATTTTCGCCTCCACGGCTCAGAAGGTGAGTGGCGATACTTCTGACGACTCAGGCAGCTGAGCAGAGAGCAGATTACCAACCAGAAGAGGAGTTGCCCCATCAACACACATGCATAGGCTTGATGGCATGAGGCCAGCAAATAAACTGGGAGGACTGGCTGGCACCTGAGGGTACTTGACGTCATCTCTTCCTGAACTCACATAATAATTCACCTGCACTCTCTTAATAGCACTTTGGCTTTCTACCTCCTATTCAAGTGACTCACAGACACATTTTAGGTCTCCTACTGGATTAGAAGAGCCTTGAATGCAGTACCCATGACTGGTTCATATCTTTGTTCCCCACCACCAAGCCCAATGTCTTGCTCCCAATTTGTGATAATTAAATATTTGCTGGCCAACCGAAACCACACATAAAGAGCTTGGATTTTCTCTTCCAGGGCCTCTCCTTGTGCTCACTTTTATCAGTGGAAAGTGGGAAGAATGAAGAGTCTCTGTAGTACTACACCACTTGCAAGAACCCTATGAATGAAAGATGTAATACCTTTAGATAAAGGTAAGCTGTGTCTACGTTTGTCCACTCTCAACTCTCCCCTTTCCCTTATGAGGAGAGAATGAGGACAAGAAGGTCTCTTCTTCTCTAGATCTAGGTTACTTCCTGACATCAAGAGAGCCAAGAGTCTTCAGCGAACAAGAGGGTGTATATACATTTCCCAGAAGACCTAAATGATTAACAGACAGTGACTTAGGTAATATTAAGTGCAGAGCTTCTTTCATTTCTATTATGAATCTACCAAAAATAGAGTTTCATATTTTATCTGTTTTGTTTCCTCATAATCATAGACACAAAGGGTGAAATTCTGGTCTTTAATGCATGCTCACAGTTGCTATTAAATTCATCGGGAGCTGTGCTCATGCATTCAACAACTAAATTTGCTGCCATGGAATATTTCTTGACTTGATGCTACATTTGTACATGTCTTAAATATTGCTCAAGGAGGACAAACATTTCCAATACAAAAAATATCAAGAAAGGGAAATGAAAAACGTAAATCCCTGATCAAGTATTTTAAAAACAAATGTACAACTCAGTCATAGACTAAGCTGAACATGCCTTTTGTTTTGCATTGTCCTTATGCACTATGTAATGTTTCTTAAATAATGCTGTTAATAACACAGGACTTGCAGAGTCTTCTGCCAAAACTCACTTTAGGTTAGAAATAACAAACACCTCTTCCACCATACTCATACTTGACAGATACTGCTTATTAGTCTTTTCTGCTGAACCTTAGAATCCTTCCATTAAACTATTTAAACATTTATTTTGTTGGTTAAGATAAAACCTACTTGCCACCTTTGCTCTAGACCAGTTCTTAGCCTTTTGAGTCAGAAACACATGAAAATTCAAGAAAAAAAATCTACCTACCCAGAAAAATTCACATATGGCAAAAAACTATTTTTATACTATTGTTTTAGTTTGGGTACTCCTGAAGCTTATCTATTAATTTTCATGAGGTCTATCAACTCTGCTCTAGACCATGTATTTTCTAAGAAAATTCAAGAAATAATGGAAAGTCTTCATCATGAAAACGAATACTTGATTTCTCATTTTTTTCCTTAAATTCCCTCTTTCTTTCCTTCCCCCCATTATATATATCTATATATATATCTAAGATTTATAGCAGTTTCTTTTTCTCCAAGTGGTGACCAGCCAAAGAATGAGTCAAACTCTCCACAAGTAGGTAGGAGTATCTTAGCATTGATATTCTCTGAGGCACCTCCTACAGAGACTCATCAAGGGTGGAGAAAATTATGTGGGTGGACAACACAGCAGTCTGTGATATGAGAATGGCAATTGCAGATGAACAGGTAAATGTCTTTCGTTGATATCAAAGATCATATTTTTAACTGTTGTTTAAATTGCTTTTTAACTTTCTTTCTTTAAAAATGCAAAGGAAATGTTATGCTGGATTCAATTTATCATTCAAAAGTATCACAAATGCTGTGAGAAAATTCAACTGTCTCCATGTTGAGACTTTCATAAGACCTCAAACCATATCCTTGATATAGAGGTGCTAATTAATCCATTGGTATTTTATAGGCTAACAAGCAAGCTTAGGATGTATAGAAAGGAGACATAACAGTGTTAAACTATTATGGTGTCATTAGAATGTAAACTCTGCCCAAGTGGCTCAATCAAATGGCAGTGCTTTCCCTCATTACTAGTTTCTTAACCATAGTGCTCTATTAATTTTCTCTCTATTAAATTTCACGTGTCACGCAGTACTAAGTTTTTAGGTTCATATTAAAAACTTTGACACTGTCGAGGTGCTTGGGTGACTCAGTCAGTTAAGTGTAGGACTCTTGATTTCGGCTCAGATCGTGATCTCAGGATCCTGAGATTGAGCCCTGCGTAGGGCGCAGCACTCAGCACAGAGTCTGTGCTTGTCCCTCTCCCTTCCCCTCCACCCCTACCCTCACTCACCTGCGAGAGCTCTTTCTCTCTCTCAAATAAATAAATAAATAAAATCTGAAAAAAAAAAAACAAACCAAACTTTGACACTGTTGTTCCTGTGGCATCCTAGAAAATATTTAGCCCTAAATTGTATATTCTATGTTCCTTTCTTCTTTTACTGTTTTTCCTTCTCCCTCCTTATTCCCATTCTTTTGTGTAAACTCTCATTCTGTTATATGGAGATCTCTTTTGATTCTTATGGTCTTCTACCAAAGCAATACAAATGACAATGCAGCGGGACAAAATTACCATAATTACTGAGATTGTCCCCCAACCTCCCGTCAGTCTCTTATAGTCTCTTCTACCCCCTTGAAATTGCCTCCGTTGCCTCACTGGGCATCTCTGAGCATTCAAAATACTCTGATATGTTGAAAGAACTCAATCTCCTCCTGGAAAGGACTGAACAATTCCAGCATCCCAACTTTATTCAATAAGCCTTAAGCAAAGCCTACGTTTGTCAGAGAAATGTTGACAAAGAGCTGCTGAGAGTTTTTAAAAGGCAAGTTCTCCTCTTTTTGTTTGCCTGTAGGAATATTGTGAATCATGATATAGATCTCAGTAGGTTTATGAGACTTCAAGAAAGCAGAGAGGGATGTATAGGGAGGCAAACTGTTTCCACAAGAGCCAAGGCTAACTGGGTCTCATTTTCAACTTGACACCTACAACTGGGGCTCAAAGCCAAGGCCATGACTCTGCAGAGAGTAAGGAATGGGGTTAGAGGGCCAGGAGAACCATGTGCTACCTTTCTGAAAAGGCTACTGTTCTGCTCTTCTTTTCCCCTTTAAGGGAATCTCTTTCTATCTTCACATCTGAGTCACTTAGGAAAAATATAAATCAAAGGAGACACTTCAGTAAAAAGTACCTCTACAGGGATGTAAGAACTTCACCCATAACTGGTTTCCCACATGACACTTTCGTGGCAGGGGCAGAAGATGATCCCATATCCATGCAGTGTCTTCTGTGTGGGAGTACACATCTGACAAAGCAGATTCTGGACAGATACCCCCAATCCCATTTTCTGGAGAGAATAATACCTAGAATGGGGAAAGAGCACGCTCTTTACAGGGAGAAAAACATGCAGCATGGAGTTAAATGTGGAGAAATAAAATTCTGTGAAAACCAACCCTTTTACCCATTGAATCACTTGGCACTTGTTTTCAAAGGGAAAAGATAGAGCTGAGAACGTAAGAGTCAGTTGAGTTTATAAATAGATTTTGGAACTCAGAGCAATAACAGTAGTTTTGAAAGCCATGGTGTTTTTGATTTGTAAGTATCAATCTTTTTTAAATAATAAGGTGTTTGAGTACCCAAAGCTTGACTTTAAACATAAAGAGCCAAAATCCTGAAGGACCCATAAACAGAGGTTGAAAAAATAGTTGCCCCCTCAGTTTTTCCATAAGGAAAAAGATTTCTGGGCTAGTGAGAAGAACGTTCAAGAGAGGAAAGAAATTGGGGCACCTGGGTGGCTCAGTCGGTTAAGCATCTGCCTTCGGCTCAGATCATGATCTCAGGGTCCTGGAATGGAGCCTTGCTTTGGGCTCCCTGCTCAGCGGGGAACATGCTTCTCCCTCTGCCTCTGCCCCTCCCCCCACTCATGCTCTCTGTTTCTGTCTGTCTCTGTCTCTGTCTCTCTCTCTCTCAAATAAATAAATAAAATCTTTTAAAAAAAGAGAGAGAGGAAAGAAATGAACTGAACTAACTCTTAATGGTTCTCTGAGAAAGAGGGCCCTGCCCCTCAGCCCCTGAAAAGAGCTGAGCCAAGGGTATGGAAAGAGCAGGAAAGCCAGATTAGTTTGGTGTATCCCAGAACAGGGAAGTTACATGCCTCCCTTTCCAAAGTACAGCCTAGAGAGACTTCAGAGTTCATGAATGAGGTTCCATCCAACATGGCACCAGAACAGTAAGATGGCTTCTGCTGACTAAACCATCTAGACAAAGGAGCCTACAAGCAGTGTAGCAAAGTCATGGGCACCCTACAGTGTTTTAAGTAAGACAATTTCCAAGCCCTTGAAGAGGAACTACATAAGGTTGGGAGTGGGTCTTGCAGTTTGAAAGAGGAAACTTCAAAGCACTTGGATCTGGGATCCAGGAACTGTGGACATCAGGAGCAAATGCCAAAAACCAACAACGCATACCGTGTGGCATTGGCCACGGTCGATGAGAGCACTCAAGGAGCAGACCCACCCACTTCACTAATGCTATATGTTGTGATCCTATTCTAAACTTCCTGGAACTTAAAATGCAATTCAATAAGGAGAAGCAAGGAAAACCTGAGCTTGACTAGTGTATAACCAAATTAGTCATTACTTTGACCAAGTTTACTGGGATGTGAACAAATTTAGTTTACCGTTATCTGATGGAAATGGCATCTCATGCAAAAAACAGATTTTATTTTAAAAAATTAAGTAACAAACTTGAACTTGAATTTTCTAAGTTCAAGTCTTTCTCTGTGAAATTATGTGATTTCTAATCCCAATTATATTTCAATCCAGGGTTTACATTCAGATTATTTTTTTTTCTTTTGTGTATTTCCACTCTTGTAATCATCCTTGCAATCTCTTGGTTTGCTTTCTGAATACTCTCCTGAACATATCCATTGTGTGGAGATTTCACTCATTAAATTTTATGATATTGTTCCAAACTAAAAGAGCTATCCAATGCTTTGCAATTTTGGTTTAGAATTTTTTGAGTAAAGATGCCAGAAGATAGCTGAACAAATATGCCTTGTAGATATGCAAAAAAAGAGGGGCAGGAAAACAGCCGGCCTACCCTTCCCCAGCAAGCTTAAGGAGAGGAACAACCATGGTTCTTTTGTTCCCTAAATCTTGCTGCAATGCTTAGCACAATAAAACTGCACATTATAGATGCTCAATCAATAGTTACATGCTGCATTAGATTGAAAGAAAGAATTTAAGTAAATTGGCATAAATATGGCTTGTTTTCACTGTTGTTTATACATTGGCATACAATAGTACTTGCAAATAATTTACCTTGCCAAGCTCTCTAAATGAGTAAAAGGGTAAATGGCTAAGTGCAGATAGGTGGGGAGGTAAGTGTAAATAAATACTAATCACAAGTGTACTGTTTTGGAAGAGCTTTGCTCGACTTCTATAGTCTAACTATAGGATTGGTTCCTTAAAATTCTTTCCATCCCTCATCCCTCTTGCTGAGTCTCCTGAGATGTTGTTAACCCTCAGGATCGGTTGTTGTAGTGAGTAAAAAGAGCACAGCCTTTGGAGGCCCCATATTCAAGGCCTGCTCCTCTAATAGTATGACCTCCAGAAAGTTACTCAATCTCTTTAAGCTTTGTATTCTTGATCTATAAAATAGGAATAATATTACTACTCTCATTAGGTTGCTGTAGATACTGAATTTGATGTAAAAAGTTTAAATGCTTAACACTTTCCTTGATAAAGTGCATGGCAGGGCAGACATTCAGTAGCCGGTAGCTCTTGATGATATCATTACGTAAAAATGCCATCATCGGATGCTATTCTGTAAATATCATGGGGATGAAAATTTTACTTGTCTGCTCTCTCTTGAATATTTGATGTGAAGCAAAAGCCTTTTTCTCCTAAGTGATATATCATAGCACATGTGTCTACACATGCAATATGTTGTGACTAAAAGTGATGGATTTGTATTCCAAAGAGTTATCTAGGCATCCCCAAAGGTATTCAGAAATCATCATTTATCATATTGTCATCAAGCAGAGTCATTTGTTCAGCACACCTCTGTCCATCTCTGTGTGCCAAACTGAGCATTGTGAGTGAACAGATGGGATCCCCATCCTCCAGTGGCTTCAAATGGAAACTTCCCGACACCATACTACCTTACACAGAAACAACTGAACGAACACCGAATGAATAAACAAATTTGAAAACTAAATAAGTATAAAGCATGTTAGCAACATGTAAGCGTAGGGCTCAGCCATGGGAGGGTATCTTCTAAATAGGTCAACATGTAGGAAATAAAACATCTTAACATTCCCCCTGCTGGTTTAGAAAATATACAAGAAATAAAGCACGTGTGATCTGACTCTACTGAACTGCCTTTAATCCCCATTCAGTTCCAAATACAGTATGGACATCCAGGAAACACAGAAAGAAATATTAAGGAGTGAGGCATACTGCTGTATCATTGATCATTTAGGAATGCACATTCATTTTTGTATCTCTTTTCTGGAAGAGTGGTGAAAACTACATAAAGCATTGTATCACTATGAAGCATTATTATTTTTATTATTTCATGAAATTCAGCAATCTCTATGCACATGCCGGGGGCTACAAATGTTTTTACAATCCAGAACCAGCCACAGATACTATTACTGCCAGCTACTTTGCATACGTATCTCTGAGGGTGGCCTCATTTCTTAAATGTAGCAGCTACATCATGGCAAAGAAACTATAGGAAAAGTGAAACTCATTCAGTCTTCCAGATGTTCTTGTTAACATGACACCGAACAATGGAATGATTGGTTGATTGACTGAACCTCCCCTTTGTATTTGAATTTTTGTGCATTGTGTCTCACAGACTTAAATTTTTTTTTTTTTAAGGTTTTATTTATTTATTTGACAGAGAGAGAGTGAGCACAATCCGGGGGAGCGGCAGGCAGAGGGAGACGGAGAAACAGGCTTCCCGCTGAGCAAGGAGCCTGATGCAGAACTCGATCCCAGGACGGTGGGAACATGGCCTGAGCCTAAGGCAGATACTCAATGACAGCCACTCAGGCGCCCCTCACAGATTTAAATTTAATCCAACAGTTGTACCATCAGCATTTCTGTGAATTTGACGTTGTCCATATATATTGAAATAGTAGCACACTTCTCTGTCACAATTTGGTTATAAGCTTCTTGAGAGCATAAAGATCACGATTGAATGAAAAGCTGTTTTTCTTATTTTCTGAGTAAACTGGGATGTCATTTTGGGTTAATATCTTTACCACTGATCAGGCAACTCAAACAAGAAACTGATTCATCCTTGACACCTCTTTTTGCCACACTTCCTTGAGTGCTTTTGGGTCCCATCCCCATTTTAATTGTCCTACTTTAAAATCTCAGGATCTTTACCTTGGATTTTATAATTTTAAAAGGCAGGTCATTGGGACGTTTAAAAGTACGGCCTCTGCAGTCAGACCAGTGTGTTCAAACCTGATCCCACCACTGACTCGCTATGTAACTTGTACAGCTTCCTCGTCTATAAAATGGGGTTCGTAATGGGACCTACCTCTTGGCATTGTCTTGAGTAGTTAACATGTGGAAAACACTTAGAACGTACCCAGCACAAGTACATTTAATACCATGCAAGTGTTAGCCATCCATTCCTCCTCTTTTGTTGTCATCCTCCTCCCGAATGCAATTATCTTTCCAAAATAAATGCCATCATGCTCTTCAGCTCAGAAACCTGTGAAGGCTCTTCCCTGTGAACAACGCCATTCAAAGCTTTCACCTCCTTGTCCCAGAGTGAGAGTCCAGCCTTCTCCTGGTACACGCCCTGGTGCTTCAGCCACATCCGACTTTGCCATATTTTACACACCTGTGTACTTCTGGTCTCCTAGCTTTGCTCACATCATTCTCTTTGATTAAAACACCCTTCTTAGAGTCAACCCAGTCATAGTCTATGCTTCTTTCAAGGCCCCGTTCAAATGGCAAGTTCTTACGGAAATCTTCCCTGAAACAATATAAGCAGAAGGAGTCATTCCTACGTGTGTGTCCCTCCACATGTCTGACACCAGCGTATGACTCATCACATTATCAGATATTACCATGACTTGCTTATGAAACTGTTTTCTTTTTTTTTTTTTTTTTTAGGAGGAGAGGGGCAGAGGGAGAGGGAGAGAGAGAATCTTAAGCAGGCTCCACGATCAGCGCAGAGCCCTATGTGAGGCTCGATCTCATGACCCTGAGATCATGACCTGAGCCAAAATCAGGAGTTGGATGCTTAACTGACTGAACCACCCAGGCGCCCCTATGAAACTGTTTCCACCCTGAGGTTTGTGTTCCTTGAAGAGAAGGATCATGTCTTAACGATCTTTATATATGGACAGTCTAGCATGCTGCCTACAAATTCTAGGAGCCAAATAAGTAAGTGGGCATCTGTTAAATGAATAATAACTCCGTATCAGAAATTCCCTTCTCTCTTTCACAACATTCCAAGTGGATCCTAAGTCCTTCAAAAACCTTCCCATCAAAAAACAAAATAAAAAAACAAAAAACCCAAAAAACTTCCAATCTGCCTCAACTCAAATGATATCCCCCACTCTGAACCCTCCTACTATCCATTCGATCTGCCATTCATCTGCCATTTATAATATATTGCATTGTGATTTTGGCTTCTTTTTTTCATGTATCTATAACTCAGATGTCAGTTAGAGCCTTTCTACCCATTAAGATCTATCTTGGTGTGTCTCAAACCCCTTTCCTGCCAGTCCTTAACACACCACAAGATTCTGATGAATTGCTGGGGGGTGGCTTTTATGCTTATATTCATCTTTGGCTCTGAACCCTTTCTTCTGTGCAATAAATCCAGTGTGTGGATCATCTTCCTCTCCTATCCTTGCTGTTCCTATTCTGCCCTTGGTCAATCCAGATGTGGAAATCAGCTCCTTTCCCTGATGTCTGCAAAATAAAACCAACCAATGATAGGCAAATAAACCCCATTCATATAAGATTTTATATAAATAATAGACTTAATCAAAAGTTTGAACAGAGGAAATGTTATCACAAATACAGAAATATAAATATCTAGTCAGTTGCTGTTTTGCACCTTATTCTTTCAGAAATGTGTGTGTGTGTGTGTGTGTGTGCACAATGGCACAGGGATGTATATATCCTATGTACATATATTCTACAAGGAGTGGGCATACCTATCACCAGTCTGCATTCAACAGTCCTTACCGAATAAGTGGGGAAACATAGTAGGGTCTACATCACAATAGTCCAAAAAAGGCAACTCACTCTCCTGTCAGCCTCAATCCCATCCCCCTCCCTTCTGGAACACCTTCTAGAAACTATGTTTTCATTCTGTTTGGTAGAACAATTCGGTTCCCTCCTGTCCCCTACTCTCAAAATCAGCATCAGGCCTACATTTGTATGTGCAAATCTATCAAGGTCCTCAGCCAAATAAAATGGTCTCTCATTTAATAGAATGTATTCTCCTTAGAAGACTGCTGTTTTAACCCAAAATTTATTTTTCCTCCTTACACGTGTATGTTTTATGGTGCTAATTAGATTTTAAGTTCCTTAAAGACTGAGATAATCTTATGCTACTTTGATCCATCAAAATATGTATTCTATCTTTAAAATTAGTCATTCATCCATTCAATAAATATGTATTGAGCAGCTATTTCATATAAGGTGTTACCATATAAGCAATCCCCATTCTTGCCCTCAAGATGCTCCTAGGAGGACCAGGTAGGTAGATATATGAACAAAGAGTAGCAATACAGTGTGGAAACTACCCTGAAATTGCAGTGCAAGCATGATATTGGAGGACTACAGAACAGGAAGGCTCCTCAGAGTTCTCAACCCTGTCTCCAACATTTCTGCAGGCCATTATATTCTCCAAAGTAGAACATAATTCTCCACAATGGAGATTCCTACTTACTGTGAAAGCAAGAGGGGAGAAACCCCATGCCCTTTGGAAGGACAGAGCAGAACAGCAGTGGGGTGGTACAAAAAGCCCTATAAACATCTGTGATTCTGAGAAACCTGCTCAGGGAGCATGCCCTCGGGGAAGCACTGATATAAAACTTTTAAGAAACAAATGAGAACGCAATTTTTCAAAAACATGTTAATTCCATAAAGTGAGCATGCCTGCTTTAAAGTATGAAGCCCCTTAAGCTATATTACACATGGATACTGAAGAATTGAAGAATTGAAAGAAGTGAAGAATTGAAACAATTTTCTGAGCAGTTATTAGAGGACTTTTATCTGCTGTATCCAGTAGAGAAGAGGAGAAAATATTGGGAATGTATGCAATCAGTGCACTTGCATTGATAGAGGTCATTCACTGGGGCACTTAGCAGGACTCAGTTCTATGGGCATCTTCTGATTCCCTTCTGCACACAAAAATTTAAGTACTGTATGTCTAGTTACCCTTATTCAGTAAGGGTAGATCTGGGCCTATCTATGTAAGTGCCAGCAACTAGTAAATGTATCTGCATAGCGATCCCTGTGACATTTGCTTAACTCACTAGCACAAAGGCATAAACAACTTGCTGCAGGTCTGTTTGTAATGGCAGTATAATGAGGTCTCCAGAGTCCTGAGCTGAAAATAACTTGAGATTTCTCTGTGAGAATATACTTTAGTTGCTGTGAATTGGTTTTGCTTTATGCAATGCTCAGAATGAGAAGAAAAAATCATTTTATAGCGATTTTTTTTTCCAAATGGGAATACAGTCTTGGCTATTTTTAGATCATTGTTCTAAATCCTAAAGACTGTTTTATTATGTCTTTTTCAAATACAACTAGGCATATGCTGCAAGTTATTTGTTAAGTCCTTTCTAAAAAAAAAAAAGCAATAAGCATATAATCTCCAGAGAACAATTTACTTTCAGATTGAAATCACCTGATAAAACCACCCAGCTCAGTGAAGTAGAAGTTTGTTTCCTTTTAGATCATGTTCCTCTGCTTTATGAAGTAGAGATCGATGCAGAGACTAGAGAGGCAATCACAATTCAAACCCAGACCACTATTTGCATATTAAAAGAGGGAACAAGATATAGACAGAAACAAGGAAGAACTTTTCCTTGAAAGAATCCAGCAGATCTTCTGTAACTCCTGGATGTTTATCTCTGCCCATGGCCACTCAGGCCTTCTTTGGGTTTATAACCAGTCACCTACAAGGGATAACTCAAAGAACAAGCACCAAGTTAAATTTAGTAAAACATATATTTATTGACAGTTACTAACTTATGCATACTCATTCTCATCGCCAAAAGGAATACTTAAGTTTTATTACAAATGTTAATAATTGCTTTAAAGTATGTAGCCCCTTCAGGCTATCTATTACATAGATAGGAAGTGAAGAATTAAAACAATTTTCTGAGCAACCCACTCATTAAAACACTTTTATCTGCTATCTCCAGCAGATAGGAGGAGAAAAAAATGAGGGAAAAAATGTTATCTTGCTGTTCCCTCTGCTTGGAATCTTCTTCTCCCCCCCCCCCCCCCCCCCCCCCCCCCCCCCGCAGAAATATGCATGACTTCCTTCCTCTTATCATTCAAATCTTTCCTCAGATGTTACCTTCCCAGTGAGGCCTTCCCCAAATAGGGGAAAATTGTAAACCTCCCTCCGCCTCCAGGTCTATCAGTTTTCCATGATCTGTTTTTCTCCATAGCTAAGCATCTTCTAATAAGCTATGTAATGTACTTACTCATTTTGTCTAGTGCCTGTTTCCCTCCAACAGTACATAGGCTCCATGAAAGCAGCAATTCCAGTTTCTTTCATTTTTCTGCTCTATGTGCAGGTACCCCGCTCATAGTGCATGCTCAAAAAATATGTGTACAATAAATGATGTATAGAGTGTATACCTTAAAGTATATGGTCCCTTCAGGCTACGTTATACATGGCTACTGACGCGAAGGATTGAAATGATTTTCTGAGCAGCCAGGTCATTAGTCCTTTGATCTGCTGTATCCAGGAGGAAGGAGGAGGAAAAAAAAAATGGGAATGTATATAATCAGTGCACCTGAATTGATGGAAATCATTCACTATGGCACTTAGAAGGGCTCACCTCTCTGGGCATCTGACTCCCTTCTGCACACAAAAATTTAACTACCATATGTCTAGTGACGCTGACCCATGAATTCCTGTGAACTGCCCTATAGGACAACATACCTTTATACTATAAAAGATCATGTAGTTAATGAGATTTTCAGAGTAAGTTGGCAGACTGAAGCTATCATAAATTTTCTCGCACCACGACTAAATAAATTTACAAATTTTATGTAATACAAGACATAAAAAACTAAACCAGTAGCAATCAAACATAAGAAGAGACACAACCTTATGCCTACTCTGTGAAAAGCATAAGCTAAAGAGGGGGAGGAGATGGAGAGAGAGATTATTCCAGGAACTCGTATAGCTACTAATAGTGAAGGAAAAAAAGGAAGAGGGAGAGAGAAGACAAAATTATATATATATATATGAAAAATTGTATATATATTATATATATATGAAAAGAATACTTCCAATGTAGGAAGAAGACAAAGAAAATACAAAGAAAGAAAACATAAAAATCTAGCTGTGTTCCCCCAGAATCAGGAAAAAAAATCTCCACAGTTCATTATCTATTTTGTGTCTTGTTTTTTTTTCCAGCTCAGAACAAAGCCGCAAAGAGAAGGCAGCTATTCACAATGACCTAGGGCTAATTATATCCAACAAAATATATGCATCTAGCAAAACAGAACACCAAAAACAAAACAAAACAAAAAAAGATATGAACAGAAGAGACTTAAAACAAGCTCCTTTGAAAGTGCTAAAGTCCCAGGGTGATGAAGGCACAAAGAACCCCAGGTGTTGAACCACTCCTTCCCAGCAGGTGATGAGGTTATAGGTCCAGCCCACAAGTTTTATCTTAGTTTGGGTCAAGTGAACAGGAAGAAGAAGCAGGGAAGAAGTTGGGAAGAAGCAGGTGAAGAAAGTACAGCTTATCTCTATGTAAGGAATAGTTTCCAGGATTCACCCTACTTTGGGTCTCTCTCCAGGCTTCAGATATGATCTCACATCATTCTAGTAAACCCTGGGCAAGGCTCTGGACCAAACTGGAGTGGTGAAAAAGCAGAAACCAGTCTCACAAAAATGTGGCTTTCCAGAATCCAAAATGAGCTGTCCTCCTCTCCCCTGTCCCTCCTACACAGAAAAAGAAGCACAATACACATTACCCAGCCCCCACGAAAAGCTCTAAAAAATACAAACCAGTCTCAAATATGATGTGAAAGGGGTTAAAGAGATCTCACTGCCACAGTAGAGAAAACTGAGGGTCTTAAACACTAATGACAGCTAACATTTATTGTTTACTGTGTGGAAGGCGCTAAGTACTTTACATCTATTAAGTCACTGAATCCATAAAACAACCCAATAAGGTAGGTACTACTATTGGTACACAATTCCATATTCAAAACCCCTAAAGCCAAACGTGTCTTGAAATTCAGATTTTTTTTTCAGATTTCAGAAAGGGAATAAGGTATATATGCCATAAAAGACATAAAATCCCCAGGCCCTACAGAAGCACTCTGTATTCAAACATGTTAATATTTATCAAGTCTATGAATATTCACACTAATTGGAAAAAATGAATTCTATAAGTAGCTCATATCAATTCAAAGCAGGCCAAGTTTTGCCCCCAAATAAATTTGTGCCAAATGTACAAAAACTTAGAGTTTTCGGAGCCTTTTGGGCTATGGATTCGTAGGTAAGAGACCCGGACTTGTAGCAGTGGCCCTGAATGCAGAGGAAGGTTCAGGTCACAAGTTCCCCTCAGTCAAACAGGCAAAAGTAATGGAACCTAGATAAAGACCCAGACTTCAGGGTCTAAAAGCTTAGCTCCCAGTTGATGGAGTCACCAGTGCACATCCATTCACTCAGCAAATATTTATTAAACAACTACTAAAATATAGGAGCCAGGGATATAACAATGAACAAGATGGGCACAGTCCCATCCTCACGGAGCTTACAGTTTAGGGGGGACAATAAGCAAATATGTAGGGTGCCAGGTAGTGGTAAGTGCTAGAGGTGCCCTCAGTGACTGCCTTTCCGATGTGGTCCTCCCTATCCCCTTGTAAAACAGTAACCCAATTTCCCTTCGGTAATAGGGATCAGGCATCATGGCTTCACTGTTTCAGTGCCTTGGAGGGCCTGAAATGGCCGGGTTGGGTGGGTGGGGGGGGAGGCGGGATTCTCTCTAATTTACTGCAACAAGACTGTATGACCTAATGGAAACACCCATCCCTTAGGCAATAGGACTCCCAACTCACCAAGCCAATGTTGCAAAAGTGGGAAGCAGAAATTCTAGATTATCAGGTGCAATCATGAGAAGAGTCACTCATAACTCCACTTCTCAGTCCCCAGATTATATGTTCTGACTGTAAGGGGATGGCACAAACAACACTGATATGGATTCCTTAGTGCAAGAGAGCACTAAAACATCACAAAGCATGGCCTTCAAGCTGACCCTATAGCTCAACTTTTACACTTTTCTATCAGTTCTACTGTTCTATTAGTCCACCAGCTTTTAGACCATGAAAAAATGGAAGACCAATGAATCCCATGGGCCTGAGCTCATCGCCACACTTCTTTCACTATGAAATGAGTTTCTTGGTCAAAGATGATGTAAAGAACACCATGGCACTTTGCGGGTCTCTCAGTAGATGGTAGTACTAACAGAAGAAATGTGGGAAGGGAAGGCAAATCTGTAATCAGAACACTAGTCCCGTAAGGATAGCCTCAATCAACATATTCAATTTATCACTGGGTGGCTCTCTGGTTCCTCTGAAAAATGAAGCCATACTGGGGCAAAGTGTTGGCCTGTGCTATAGGTAGATAAGTTGGACACTCAATAGTCCGATTAGCCTTGATAAGGGAGAGTCTATGCTGTTAAGCCTATGTATAACTTTCATCCCTGATGCCATGCCCACTTTGTAAATGAGTCTTTTGAGCAAGCACATGGCTGGTAAAAAGAGGCTGATATCTACAGCACAGGTCACCTTGCCCCCTCATTACTGAGAGCCTACACGGGTGGGCATTCAATTCTTCTAAGGCCTTCTTGTCACCAAACCTGCTATTTTTCTAAGAACCTGATCTTTTGACTAACGTGCTAGCAGGCCTGTGACCTCATGCGGATCCATACTTTAGGCCATCTTTATAAGGACAGAAGACCACCAAAGGGACTGCTTAAGTTCTGCCCATTAGGAAGCTCCCCTGCACCAGTGACCGTGGAGACACCCTTAACTAAGTCGGTAGAAATATTTTAACTCTTTGCTACCAGCTGGTGCCAGCCAATTATACACACTCACATGTAAACCAGGCTTTCAATTTTTCCTCTCCTGTTTGTGGGTCATGAGTAACTCTCCATGAGGCCGTAAATGTAAGGTGAAGGAAAAGGTGGTGAAGGAGAAACTGATACCGTGAGAGTCTGAGCCACCTTTTCATCAAATTTACTAGCACCCTCTGGACCTGCTCAGACCCAGACCCACTTTTAATTAATGATGGACTGCTGTCAGTTTATGATATGGAAGATCAGAAAACACCAGACAATGATGAGTTTCTCAGATCTCAGGGTCACTTGGTGTCTCATGGTCAGCTATTCCATCTTTTTGAGGACCCCATAGCAAAACAAGAGCTACTTCTCACACAGAGAATCTTGGCAATAGAAAAGTCCAGAGTTTACTCTGAAATCCTAGATGTGAAAGCCAATACACAGTGATCCTCCTACTGAGACTTACTGCAGGCCATAAACACAGCAAGAATCATTACGTCCAAGTGTAAGGCAGCTCGCACCACAGTGTGAAACCTCTACAGAGCTCTCTTTGGGTCTCCTCTCTTTTGCACTCTCTGTTGCACTCTTTTTAGTTTACTATTTTGGCTTGGTGAGGGTTCTTGGAGGGAGAATAGAAACTAAGTTAAATGATATGATAAAAACATAATCAGCCAAATTTTGAATAAATGAAATTCTACAAGACTAATGATCCAGCTTCTTCACCAAATATCATAAAAAGTACAGAAGGGGAACTGTTTTAGATAAAAAAAGCTTGAGATATACCAGGAATTTATGTAAGTACTGATTCAACTAACTCACCTAAAAAAGCCATTTTTTAATACAATTGAGGGAATTCAAACATGGGCTGTATAGTAGATAATACTAAGGAATTATTGTTATTTTTTTAAATGTGATAATGATATTGTGGTTACATTAAAAAGTACTGGGACTCTTGGATGGCTCAACTGGAAGAGCATGCAACTCTTGATCTCAGGGTTGTGAGTTTGAGCCCCACACTGGGTTTACAGATTACTAAAAACAATAATAACAATAATAATGATAAAATAATAAAAAGGAAAAGTCCTTGTTTGTTAGAGGCACATAGTAAAGTATTTCTAGATAATGTGATGTGATGCCTGGAATTTTTTTAGAACTCTCCCAGGAGCGGCGGAATGTGTTAGTATGGTTAGATAAAACAATACAGGCAAAATATTGATAATTGTTAAACTGAAGAATGAGTACATTATTATAACCATTCTATATGCCTCTATGTGTTTGAAATTTTTTCATGAAGGGTTTAAAGTTTTTTCATAATAGTAACTTGTTTAAAAATGATTCCGTCCATCTAACTCCATAAGCCCCCACACCGACTTGTAGGTAGGTCACAATGGCATAATGGGTATTTAGTGATCAGCCTCAACCCAGAGTATCTTATACGGAAGGTCTGGAAAATGCCCTTTCCCCAATGCACAATCACCCTATAAATGGCCTGTGGGAAACACTTCAAGAGAGATTTACAGTTTACATTTGTGGCTATGTCACTTTCCACAGGATACTACACGGGGACCCAGCTTCTCCTGTTATCCCTCCAGTTCTGAACTGACTTAAGTCTAGACTTGATGAGAACCTGTGAATTCTCATTATGGAGTGTCTAATCCTGTTTATGCCACAAGGTTATATAGCTCAGTCAATATCTTCATAGAATACACACTCATTTCATACCTATAGGCCCATGGATCAATTCACCACCACCACAGATTCCAGAGGGTCAAAGCAGTTGGCCACTCTGACCCTGCCTATAACAGAAATTGTGCCTACTTTGTCTCTCTAATGGTTAAGCACCACCACCTGACCCTCTGCCTAGCCAGGCTCTCATTACTAGGATCCCAATTTAATTGTGACACTTGAAACTATTATCTCCAGGATATGGAACACAATTCAGCAAACTTTCTCTGTAAAGAGACAAATTGTAAATAGTGTTTAGCTGTGTCATGACTTCTCCCCTTGCAGCACAAAAGCACCCACAGCCCAAAGGGCACGGTGGCACCCCAATAAAGCTTTATTGATGGATACTGAAATTTGAATTTTATATAATTTCCAAGTGACATAAAATACTTTCCTTTCCAACCTTGTAGAAACATAAAAACCATTCTTTGCTTGCATGTCATACAAAAGCGGGTAGTGGGCCATTGGCCTGCAAGTCAAAGCTTGGAAATCCCTGATCTCAGCCTTTAAAATCTATTCTCTCGTGTACTAGTTCCGGGGTTTGGGCCCATCTAAAAGTAATGAAAAGCACCTGTCGTTCCTTTGGTCTATCTACCAGACCCTCTGTCCCTCAAGTGAATGTACAAATTCTCCCCTGTGCCATGCTGTGATTTAACTCTCCTTCTGAGCCTGGAGGCCTTGTGGGTGGGTCTAGAAGAATTGGCACTCCCCTGGTAAGGCAACAGCCTCAGGAAGTATCATTGCAAGGCCTCAGGGAGAGAAAAGGGTAATTTCCTGAGACAGGGGAGGAAGAACTATTTGCAATAGCAAGGGACATTCAGGAAGATTTGGGAATTCAAATCATGTCCGCAGCAAATGTCCCTATCTCAGCATCTCTTCTTTCCCAACCAGTGTTCTAACCTTAGCAAAAGAGTCTCAGGCTTAACCAGAGTTGTAATTCTGCGGCCAAACAATTCAATTTTAGGTCTGATCCTTATTCAGGTCTGCTCTACAGCTATAGGCGAGAAGGGATTCTTTTAAGGCCTCCATAGAACCTTTCTGGTTCCTCACTTTTGTCTTGAATGGAAGGTAAAGCGATCTATTTTTATACAAGCTCTCTGGCACAGTCAGAAGCAGGCCACGCTGCCTGCGATGTCTGTCATCATCCTTGTCATAATATCAGGGAGTACAACAGCCTGGTTGTCTTCCAAAGCCTTGCCCTTGCTTGCTCGCCAGCTCGCACCACTACGAGAATAATTGTGATCGTGATGCCGTGGCATGCAACCCACTGCATGTGGCCTGTGGTCCTGGGTATGGAGGTCAACCAGGAAATGGCTGTTAGCAAGCCAGTCCGAGAGTTCTAACTCCAGGGCCAGGAGATTGTCCTCCTAAGGACTGTATGAGTCAGGATCCTGGCAGGCAACACAGTTCACCCCAGACACTTCAAATGAAGAGAATAATAGAGAAACTGCTCAGAAAGGTCAAGCAAAGAACAAGTTGAAGGTTAGTTAATGGTTAAAGGTTAACCTCGGTCAAGGTTAAAGAAAGAACAAGGTCTGGCAAGATAGACAGAAAACAGAGCGGTAGAATACCATGCCCACCCTCAGGACTGAGGAGCGAGAGGAGGAACAGTGTTATCAGAGTCCAATGAGAGCTGGAGCTAAGAGGAGGGGCAACCTTCAGGGACCGTCCCCACAAGGGGTGCAGTAGGGAGAAAGCAAGGAAGAAATACCCACCTCGCCCTTCCCCACCCCTGCCACCTGATTTCCTGCAAGCCCTTCCCCTTGGCCCAGTCTTGCTGGAAGCCAGCGATCAGGCAGCTCAGATGATGCAGAGAGCAAGAGTCAGCGTCCTGGGGTACAGAATGAGACAGAGCAGGGGGGTTATGCAGGGGGGCCAACAAATAGAATAAAGAGCACATATGGGGGGTCCCTCTTTTAAGGAGAAAGCTGAGCAGTTACCTGCTCAAGGTCACATAGTGAGTGGCAAAGCTAGAATTCAGAACTAAGAGGTCCACTTACAGACCCTCAACAAGTTCAGTACAGAGCCGCACGTAGGTATTTCAATACTGGAGAACTAGGGGAGAGAAAAGTCGCAAGAGCTTCTTTAAGAAGAAGAAACTGTGTGGCAGCCAAATAAGAGAGGACTACAGAATCCATGACAAAGGCATTGGTGATGAGCCGTAAATATGTAAATGGATGGGAGAATGGTTACGGGGGAAAATGCTATGAATATGATCAATTTAACAAGAGTAAGACAAACAAAATGTGGAGGTAGAGGCAGAAGGTAGCTCAAGCACCGTGATTTCATCTTTCTTCGTGGGTAATCAACAGCAACAAAGTTAATGAGTAAGAAATAAAATTTTAGTCTGTTTTTTGAGTATGAATATAATCCTATTTTTCGAATGTTATACACCTTTTTCATTTGTGTCTCCCCAGTTTGTCATGGGTTTAAAAAAGGAGAGTAAATGTTACCATCACTGTGTTTCTGTCCATTTCTGAACACATCTGTCCATTTCTGTCCAAATGCCTTTCTGTTACATTTCCTGCTTTTTATGCATCATGTACCTTGATGCTGTAGGAAAGAAAAATTTGAGCAGTAAGACCATATTTATAGTGGAGCCCAGGCTTCAGGAGAACTGGGTTTCTTGAATAAAGGATGTAGCCAATATTTAAAAGATGAAAAAACACCAAGCTATAGTTTATCTGTCCATTATTCCCGTTGGTGGTAAGGAACCATTTTCCCTCGCATGAGTATCCTATCTGCAAGAATTACTGCCTATCTTCAGATATCAGAGATAACATTGCTCTCTCAGAGTCAGCAACTTTTACAAGAAAGAGCCTCAAGGCTTTGTTTCTGGAGGCGACTCAAGTGTTCTTGGTTTTTCACATTTTATCTCAGATGGAAAGTATTTCTTTCTCTGAATGTGGCATAGGGTGCATATATCACATACCGGTGGCTGGGCCGAGTATCAGCTTCTGCTTCTCATTTTGGTATTTATTAAAACAGTCCCATCCCTTTGTAGATTTTTACCTTTTATTATTCTTAAAATACACTTCCCTGTCTCATTCAACACTTTTGCCCCGATGGACTGATGTTAATATCATAACTCCATCTTTTTTTCCTTAGCATTTACTTCTGATTCCCTTGTCTACCTTTTTAACTTTTCTGAACTGTTTTGAGTGTGTCCTTTGTGTTAGAGCTCTTGGTCTGATTCTTCGGCCAACCCGAAAATCGGTTTATGACAGGTGATTATAGCAATGTGGCTGCATTTCTGCTACATATAGGAAATATGTAGGAAATGTCACAGTTCATTGCCAAATATTTTGAAATTTGTATTGTAGTTTCCTTTCTAATCTGTGTAATTTAAAAGTGATTTTTTGGTTTCCAAACATATTTTTTAAAGCTCTCTTCTCTTATTTCTAATCTAATTGCAACATTTAAGAGATTCTAGTCTCTGTGATATCAGTTTTTTAAACTTTATAGAGATTTCTTTGCACCATAACTTGATTGGTGGTCAGTTTTTGTAAATGTTCAACGTAAACTCAATAAGAATGTATATTCTTTAATATTGGGAGCAGGATTTTATTTAAATATGTATATACTCATCTATATGGATCAACCTTGTCCATTGTGTTGTTAAGATTTCCTAATCCTCATTCATTGTTGGCATGCTTAATTTGTTCCTAATTGAGGTATGCATAAATAATCCAGTATGACTGTCGATTTGTTAGTATCCACTTTTATTAATTTATCTTTTTGTATGAAATGTCTACAGTAGCCCAAATCTGGAAACAACCTCAATGTTCATCAATAGGCAAATAGTTAAATAAATCATGGTATAGCCATCAAGGGTACACCAATCAGTGATAAATAATAACGAACCATTGATATTAATAAAGAAACATGCATGATTCTCAAAAACATGTTGAGAAAAAAAAGCCATAAACACAGGAAGAAATACTGCATAATTCCATTTACATCAATTTCAAGATTATAATTTATGAATAGAGATCAACACAGTAGTTGCCTACAGGGTGGGGAGAGTAGGAATTGCCCAGAAGGAAGCACAAGGGAAATCTGGGGAGTGATAGACACATTCTATATCTTGATTGGGTGTTGATTATATGAATTTCTTTTTTTTAAATTTTATTTATTTATTTGACAGAGAGAGACACAGCGAGAGAGGGAACACAAGCAGGGGGAGCGGGAGAGGGAGAAGCAGGCTTCCCGCGGAGCAGGGAGCCCGATGCGAGGCTCGATCCCAGGATCCTGTGATCACGACCTGAGCCGAAGGCAGACGCTTAATGACTGAGCCACCCAGGCGCCCCGATTATATGAATTTCTGTATTTCTAAAACCAATATCTCCTTTTAAATCGATTCATACATTATGTTGCCCATGGCTATGTTGTTAGATGTGTACAAGTTCAAAAGTCTACCTTCTTGATGGAATGTCCGTTTTATCATCATTTCACATCATTCTGTTTAACTATTAATGGTCTGGCCTTCAATTTTGTTTTTTCTTATATTATTATTGCTATACCAGCTTTCATCAGGTTGGTATTTTCTTACTGTAGCTCTTTATATAGTTTTGTTTTAGGTATAGCTCATAAATAATAAATAACGGTACTTTTAAAAATCCATTAGACTTTGGGTGTATTTGCACCTTTTGTAAATACTGATGTATTTGAACTTACATGTACCATTTTATTTTGTGTTTTCATTTTACTATCGTTTTTCCCTTTTTAAAATCTTCTTTCCTGCCTTCCATTGCATATGTAATATTTTTATTTTCCTCATTTTTCTTCTGTTAGTACAAAATCTATAGATCGTTCTCTATTTTCATTGCTATTACGTTTTATCATGCAGACTTTTCTATATTTTTTAAACAAAACAACAATTATTCAGTATTTCCATTCTCATCTTGACCATTCCTTAACTATCTAAAGAAAACCAAAGCAGTCCCCATTTTCTTGTCTTTAAGGGTTCTAGTTTTACTTTTAAGAAAATTATTCTTATATTAAATAGTTAAGTGAATCAACATTTTTTTATCCGTTCCTGTGCTCATTGTGTTCTATAGCCCATGCCTAACTACTAGGTTCACTTTTCCTTAACACATCACTTTTGTTAATTTTTGTTGAGTTAGTGTCAGAATAAACTCTTTATTATATGTCTTTGTATGTCTGAAATATTTGCATTTGCCTCTCCTTTACCCACAGGAGTAGTGAGTCTGGCTGTGGTCCCCCATATGGTTCCCCATATGGAACTCTACTCAGCAAGAGCTGTAATCTCCACTGGGAACCAGGACACCAGTCTACCTGTGCCTTCCACCCTGCCCCCCGCTTTGTGCAATTCTGCCAGATGGCGATGTCTGTCTTCTTTATAATCCAGCTATGACTTTTTGCTTTCTCCTCTTACGTATTACCTTTCATTGCAGTACATTTGATGGAGAAGGGGGTGTTTGAAACAGGTTCACTCTTTTCTCCATTTCAAACTCTTGTTTTTTGTTTGTTTTTTTTAAATTATTTATTCTGAAGTTGGTTTGTTAGAGTATAGCTTTTGGATAGAACGAGAAAATCAGGGGCGCCTTCGTGGCTCAGTTGCTAAGCGTCTGCCTTTGGCTCAGGTCATGATCCCAGGGTCTCTGCTCAGCGGGGAATCTGCTTCTTCTTCTCCCTCTTCCTGCTGCTCCCCCTGCTTGTGCTCTCTCTCTCTCGCTGTCAAATAAATAAATAAAATCTTTAAAAAAAAAAAAAGAATGAGAGAATCAAAAGTTTCTCTTTTCTTCTGACATCGACACAGATTTTTTTTTTTTCCCTAGTAAACTCTCACTATGTTAAATAATTAAAGAATCTATTGTGGAATCAAGCATGTTATACTTTTTTAAAAACTATTAAATTCAAGTTCAGCCAAGGTTTATTGAAGTTTAGACTAGTGAGCTATTAATTCTGACCAGGATTAGAGAAGCATTCGCAGATTAAAGGACGTTTGGTCTGTGTCCTAACAGTTGAATAGGAGTTTGCCATACTAATAAATGATGAGATGTTCAGAGCAAAAAAGCAGGGGTCACAAAATGACCCAGATACAGGTAGTCCTGCAGTGTGATTTCAAAATATGAGCCAGTATCTCAAAACCAAGGGACGCCAATAAAAAGCAGGATTTCAGAAAAATAAAAATAAAAACTTTGGTAAAATGGAACCCAGCCCTCCAGCACTCCCACGGGGCTGGAGCTAAGTAGTTCTTCCCCTTTCAGAGAGGGTGTGGAGTCTTCTTAGTCTTCTTTCCCTATACCACCTGCTTGTCCTCTCTAGGCTCATGTGCAAGCCCTGCAGAAAGCCTGGAAGACTACAAAGGTGCACAATGCATTTGGAAAAGGTTTCCAAACGAGAGTAATGTGATCCGATCTTTGTTTCCATGAAGCAAGCCTAGTGGTGAAGGATGATGGGTGTGTGGGAGAGAGGGGGCAATTTGAAAGCAGAGAAACCAATCAGAAGGCTGTTGCAATAGTCTGGGAGAATGATGATAAAATGCAGAACTCATCCGTAGCCACGGGACTGCGGCAAAGGATGCAGAATCAGAGAATTTTGAGAAGTAGAATAAAAAAGACTTGGAAAACAGATTGAATGCCAGTTGTGAGGGAAAATGTGTCAGAAATGATTTAAATGCTTCTAGCTTTGGGGACTGCATGTAGTCATCCACTAAAACACGGAACTCAGAAGAAAGCAAAAGTTTCGGTGGATAAATAATTGTGGTTTTTGTGCATGTGTGGGTGACCTCTTTGAATCAGAGGCTGGGTCTTAGTTATCTCTGTGTCCCTGGCTTCTAACACTTCTACTGAAACAGGTTCAATAAATGAATGTTGAGTAGAACTCAATTAAGCTTATTGATTTTTAGGTGTTTGTGGGAAGGTCATACAGATGGAAAAGTCCAGAAGTCAATTAGTCATTTTAAAGCTCGAAAGAAAAGTTCAAGTTGGAAATTAATTTGGGTATTGTCAACATATTTATTTTCTTGACTGATTACCACGAGTTTTATTGTGTTAAGGCATACTTAATTGATAGTATATCTTGATTAAAAGTTTATGATTTTGTTTATTTATATGATTGCCACATGTGCTTAATATATTGTAATATTGAGGATCTATCGATATTTTCACCGTATCTTCTTCTGTGCCTTCAGCTGTATATATAATCCATAAAATGTTTTTTTCACCAAAAGACATTTCTGAGAGACTCTAAATCACAACAAATTTAACTTATTATAGAGTCATCAGACAATGTGAAAGGAGCTCAAGTGATTTAAGTACAAATACATCAACTCTAACTTGACTTAAGTTTTAAGTAGCAATTTCAGGGGAAAAAAAAGAACATTCAAAAGTGTTAAAAGCACTGTTCTAAGCAAATACTGATTTTTCACTCAAAAGTAGTGTCTACACAGTATAAACTTTTTTAAAAAAATGAAGTAGTCATTGTTTAAATTGTTAAGTTAGTTTTGGGCTTAAACTTGCTATGTTTAGGGAAAAAAGAAATATGGTCTGTATTTTTAAGTATGCCATTCACATCTTCTTCTGGGTTTATCTTTCCTTTAGAAAGCATGTAAGTAGGCAGAAAGAAAGAAAGAAAGAAAGAAAGAAAGAAAGAAAGAAAGAAAGAAAGAAAGAAAAAGTATACACAGCTTCTTTCCCAGTTCCCTGTAGTGCTTGGTAATTCAATACTTAGAAGATCTCAAGGGATCCTGACCCCATAACTCTAGCATGTTCCCTGCCTGGAGACACAAAAGAGTTGTTACTTTGGTGACCATTCCAGAAGAAACCAGCACTACCCAGAGTGAAGCACAAAAACACAATGACATAAAAGAGAAGCAGGACAGCCACTCTGGAAAACAGTATGAAGGTTCCTCAAAAAGTTGAAAATAGAGCTACCATACGACCCAGCAATTGTACTACTGGGTATTTACCCCCAAAATACAAATGTAGTGATCCAAAGGGGTACATGCACCCCAATGTTTATAGCAGCAATGTCCACAATAGCCAAACTATGGAAAGAGCCAAGATGTCCATCAACAGATGAATGGATAAAGAAGATGTGGTATATATATACAATGGAATATTATGCAGCCATCAAAAAAACGAAACCTTGCCATTTGCAATGACATGGATGGAACTAGAGGGTATTTGCAATGATGTGGATGGAACTAGAGGGTATTATGCTAAGCAAAATGAGTCAATCAGAGAAAGACATGTATCATATGATCTCACTAATATGAGGAATTCTTAATCTCAGGAAACAAAGTGAGAGTTGCTGGAGTGGTGGGCAGTGGGAGGGATGGGGTGGCTGGGTGATAGACATTGGGGAGGGTATGTGCTATGGTGAGCGCTGTGAATTGTGTAAGACTGTTGAATCACAGACCTGTACCTCTGAAACAAATAATACATTAGATGTTAAAAAAAAAAAAAAAAAAAAAAGAAGATAGTAGGAAGGGAAAAATGAAAGGGGGGAAATCAGAGGGGGATAGGAGCCATGAGAGACTATGGACTCTGAGAAACAAACTGAGGGTTCTAGAGGGGAGGGGGGTAGGGGGATGGGTTAGCCTGGTGATGGGTATTAAAGAGAGCACGTATTGAATGGAGCACCGGGTGTTATATGCAAACAATGAATCATGGAACACTACATCAAAAACTAATGATGTAATGCATGGTGATTAGCATAACATAATAAAATTAAATTAAAAAAAAAAAGAGAAGCAGGAATTCACAGTGTGTGCTTTTCTGTTTCCTAAGTTTTTCCTTTTTTTTGACAAGAGTCAAAAAACTTTTACTTTTCATTGACAGGAGTACAGAATACCAAAAAAAAAAAAAAAGTGGAATATAATTTCCCCATGCACCTGTCACCCACTTACAAAAGCTTTCAACTTAGGGCTTTGCTTGTTGTATCTATTTTACCATCTGCTTCTTTCCTTCCCCATAACAATGGGAATATTTTGAAGCAAATCCTTGCTATTGTATTATTCCATCCATAAGTATGTAGGTATGCATCTAAAAAAGACAATAACTCTTTTTTAAACATAATCAAAATGTCATTATTCTTGTCCCCCAAAAGAAGGTGATATTCTCTAATATCATAAATATCCACTGTTTGAATTCCTCTTACTGTATAATACACATATGTTTGGTTTTTTTATTTTTACCATTGGGTTCGTTTGGATATGGATCTAAATAAGATCCACATATTGCATTTGTTTGTTGGGTCCTTTATCTCTTTTAATTGATAGGGCCCTCCTCTCTCATTTTTCTCCTGGCAATTCATTTTTTAAAGAGACCAGATCATTTATTCTTGCAGAATTCATCATATTCCAAGATTTTGCTGACTGTATCTCTATCGTGCCATTTAATATGTTCCTGAAATTGTAGTTAGATTTAGAAGCATGATTTAATTCAAGTTCAGATCGGGGGTAGAATGTTTGTAGAGGTACATAAAATTCAGCTCTTTTTTAGAGATCTATGAACCAATGGCCATCAATGAACCAAATACCTAGATCCATTGTTTCGTGAGGGGTTTAAAATATGGTGATATTTTCTCATTCCTTTGCCATCTATTAGCTGACATGCTTCTATGAACAGAAATCTTCAATTCTATGGTTATCCTGAATACAACTCATTCACACAATAGAAATAAATGCTTGATTCATTCCTCTTATTTACTAGTTTTTAGATAATAGGTTGGTTCCCTCACAGACACCAACATTTAAAAAGTTAGTTTTTTAATATCATTTTGTACTCCTAAATTTTAAAGTGATGTGATTCAGCCACTTCCATTAATTTCCTATTGGTGCTCAAATTATCCTTTTTGACACAGTCCCAGTAATCTGTTGATTTCCTTACTTTTTGGTATAACATGATAGATATCTAGTATATTTCCTACTCTAAACGGATGATTCAGACATTTTCCCAAAGTACTCTCTCTGTTTTTAACAGCATATTATATTTAGGGACCAGAGTTTGGGAATATTCTGACTTTTAGTGCTATAAAGTGTGAGAAATACCAACCACAGGGGCTGTATTTTACCTCCTTGAATGTGTTCCTTCCCACAAGAAGTCACTTACACCTGCCATTCCCTCTTGTCTGGAACGCTCTTCTATCTTCTCTCCACTTTTTACCTACTTATCTCTCCCTACTCACCTTTCATCTTTCAGCTCAAACCTCACTATCTGTTCTACATGGATGGATGTTTCTGTGACTTGTCCTGCATAACAAACCACCTGGCCTTGCACGTATGCAAGCATGCTAAAAAGTGCTGTCTGTGATACTCATGCTATGTAAATGATCTTGAGAGCCTAGTTATTTGAAATATATTATCTGGTCTCCAGGTCAGAATTGGCCCTTCTGTTCTGGACGCCAAGAGTTATAAATCGTGCCTCACATATCCTCCTGCTCCAGGCTGGGCTGGCCCCCTGGAGTTGAATCCTGGAGGGAAGGCAGACACACATAGCCCAGGCTCCTTAAAAATATAAAAACATGATAACAAGAAATGTGGCTTGCTCCAAACAGCACACAGGTGAACAAATGTATAACTTCAAGCCCCATTATTTGCCCTATAAATATGGCCCTTACTGGGGATGGCCAGTTGGAAGTCTCACCTAAGGGGAGGATGCTCCACCCAGGCCTCTCAATCAGACTCCAGCCTGGCTGTCTCCACGGGCTTCCCCAGCTGATGAGGTTGGATGTTGTAAATCCCCAGGGTGATGTAACTTTGCCTTATTATCATTTATTGCCTACTATTACCTTCATCTATGTGTAGATTCCTTTCCTCTTCTGTTTCTATTAGGTTTCTATAATAATTATAAAGTTTTCTTTCCTTTTCAAAACCAGAAACACAGCTGTTGTGAATCTTTTTCCTAGAACACTATCCAGGAAGGTTTTTCCAACTTCTGGACATGATCAATTTTTCCTGCTATATGCTCTCAAAGAGCACATGCCCTTGCATGTACTTAGCACTCTTGAAAACATTATTTGATGCATACCTAATTTCCATGCTAGACTATAATATCCAAGAGGGCAGGAACCATATTGCTTTTTGCTCATCATCGTGCCTTGAGCACCAAGTCAATGCCTGAGATAGAATGACACTCTGTAGTGGGTGGGTTAGTGTCTCTCCCCTCACCCCTCCAGAATCCATGCCCACAGGAAGGCTCAGATTGTAACCTTCTTTGGAAATAAGGTCTTTGCAGATGTATTTTGTCAAGATGAAATCTTAGGGGGTTAAGGTGGGCCCCAAATTCCATGACAGGTGTCCTCATAAGAAGAGGAAAGAACACACAGACACAGGGAATAAGGCCATGTGAAGAAGAGAAGACAGGAACAGAGATTGGAACAGTGCAGCTGTAGGCCGAGGAGTGCAGAGGACGGCAGGGGGTCTACCAGGAGCTGGAAAAGGCAAGGAAGGATTTTTCCCTAGAGCCTCCAGAGAGAGGATGACCCTACTGACAGCTTGATTGCAGACTCCTAGCCTCCAGGACTATGGGTGAGAGAAGAGATTTATATTATTTTAAACCACCTGATTTCTGGTACTTTGTTATGGCAGCGCTAGGAAATGAATATGATGGACATTACATTTTAAAACTGCATTAGAGGGGCGCCTGGGTGGCTCAGTCGTTAAGCGTCTGCCTTCGGCTCAGGTCGTGATCCCAGGGTCCTGGGATCGAGCCCCATGTCGGGCTCCCTGCTCGGCAGGAAGCCTGCTTCTCCCTCTCCCACTCCCCCTGCTTGTATTCCTGCTCCGCTATCTCTCTCTCTGTCAAATAAATAAATAAAATCTTTAAAAAAAATAAAATAAAATAAAACTGCATTAGAAGTGTGATTGCTTTAAAAATCAGTGCGTCATGGAATATGATTAATCTGATTAATCAAATCACCACAAATCTGGTATCCCAAATACAAAGGTAGTGCTCCCTATCCTCCTTTCCCATATAGAGAATCTCCGACCCTACTAGCTCCACGTGCTTCTCATGTCTGAGAGCTCTCAAGGCTTGCTGATGGCTAATGGAGAAGATCATGACTAGAATATACCACACAGTATAGAGATTCCTGTTTGGGGAAAATTGGGGTGGATGGGAGGACTGGTTTTGAAGCTGCTAGGGAAGTAGGAGTGAAGAGTTGCACAAAAAAGCCAAAAAGCAAAGAAAAAAGTGGATCTTTAAAACAGAAGTATGTGAAGGTCTGGGGACGCGGAGTTGCTATTAGATTTTCGGTTTGAGAATGAGTGTCATCTTAATGAGACCCACCCAAGATATCTTTGGTCACCAATCTGCACTTGTTATAATATTTGCCATCTCTCACTACAGCTATTCTCACCCTGTTTGTTAGTCAAGGAAACTATATTCCCTTCCTTAAATCCCCCCTCCCTTTCACAGCGCCACAACTTCTCACTCATCATGTCATGACACAAGAACATCCCTGCTCTTCGTCTATTATCCAAATACCCTAAACAGCTAAACTTTAATATTGAGCAAATCTCTTTAATCAATGAAAGGTTTAGTCTGTGATTCCATCAAGCAACTAAAACCAAAATAATCTCTTCTAAAGTGCTACAAAATATAGACTAGATATCATGTAACCTAGAAATTATGCATACAATTATGAAGTTATATATGATTTTAAATTAAAGCCTCACTCAATGAGTGCAAAATTGTAAATTATATACTTTCCTTTGTTTTAAAGAAAATCCAGATTAAGGGTTTTCTGTGTGAATTGCTACCAAAGATCCCACCTCCAAAATTCTACTTTATGTCATACTGGGCTCGATTGAGAGATTAGCTTCGTATAGTAGAAACACTACTCAATTTGAAATCAGACCTGGATTTGAGACCTGCTACTTCTAAGCAGGGACAAATTGATCAGGCCACTTAAACATGATTAAATGAGGTGAGGGTGGAAGTATATAAGTATTTAAGGGGAGGGTCTGGTATGCAGTTGGCATTTAACAAAGATGGGCATGGCATATAATTAGATCCAGAGTGTAATGAGTAGGAGCAAAGGACTATAGAATGAAACGGAACCAGGCTCAAATTCTGATTCTGCTTCTCACCAGCTACAAATGTTGACACATTTTGGGGGCTTTCTTAGCCTCAGCTTCTTCCTCTGTAAAGAGGGGGGAGTCCATTCCTACTGTATAAGGCACTTACAAACATTAAAAAACATAATGCATAAAAAGAACTTAACACAGTGTCTAGCACATTGGAAATGTTCAATAAATATTTTCGTTATTATCATTATTCATACAACGTAATGTTTCAGAGAGATGCTTTATAGTGATTCTAAGTTTTTAGGTGTTTAAAATACTAAGATATTGAAGTAAAATAGTATTTGGACTACCTTGTTTTAATTAAACTCAAGTTAATGCTAAATTATCACAGGCTAAAATCTAACTTCAAAATTATGATAATGATATTAACAGAAATAAAATGTAACAACAAGGGAATACCAAGATATTTCATTACCAGAATGTAATATATAGAAGATCCATCCAAGCCATATTCTTTCTCTAATAGTGCTAGCAAAACATATTTTATGAGAAGAGACAAGATAGGTAAAAGCACATTCTAATACATCTTCATTTTATTATTTATGGGACTGGGAAATGATCTTCTCCCAAACTGTCTCCTGTTTCCTATGTTCAACATTCAGCCTTTAGAGTGTTAGTCCTTTGACTTAAAAACATTCTCTGGCAAGAAGACAACATGCTATCAGATATGAACATCTAAGTGGACATGAAGCTATCAGAGACATTCCAAAAACAGACCATGGATTCAGAAATATCCTAGAGCCAGAAAAGATAACCATCCAAAGGGAAAAGAAAGGTGAACAGATGCTGCCAGCTTCAGCCGTCTCCAACACTGGCAGGGGGAAACCAGGAACTTTTTATGGATAAGCATTGATTTTATTTAACAACAAAATCATATGTGATCTTGCATTTGTGTAATCGTGAAAATAGCTCTGATTAGAAGATTCTGAAGGCTTTGGGCTATTTTTTTTCTTTCAAATTCTGTCAGGGATCCAGAAACTGGAGATATTTGCATAAAAGAACATGATACTGTTATAGAATACTGCCTAACTAAAATGTTTTTATAATATCTGTTGTGGAGCTATAATTTTACTAAGGACAACACAATGAAATGGCAAACTCTTAAAAAATCACCTATTTTTAGTCTTTGCTTATACATAAAAATAATATAAAAATACGCATTCGATTGGCAGGTCTGTCTTTTGGCAGCCAAGGCACAGCACCAAGACTGTGTAATTATAAAATCACTCAACAACTATTTTGTCATGTAGTATGGCAGGTAAATAATGGTTGCTTTAATGTGTGAATTATTTTAGTATCTGATTATGCAAATGTAGACATTTGTTCAAGTGCAGGTTAAGCCTCTGAGAGGTAATGGCTAATATCCCCTGAGAATATTCTCTATTCTCAACAAAGGAAGTACAAGTTTTTCCTCTGAGTCCTTCTTTTAAAAATATTTATAAAGTTTCAAAAGAAATGTGTGCTACTTCCTCTTAAATTCCAATATACAGAAGTATGAAGTGAATTAGAAATCTCCCCATATTACCTACTCTCCCTGATTCAGTCTGTCATGTTGCCTTTACCTGTGTGTGTATGCACACGGGGACAGACACAGACAGAAAGGAACATTCTTCAAACTGTATTATCAATGTTGTCAAAACCAGAGATTTTACGACAGCTAAAGATGGATGCTCGTAGCTGTGGGTATCTTCTGAATTAGACCTTTTTTACCCTCATCTGGACCAACTGTCTTATGATCAAATCTTGAAGCTATTCAAATAGGAATCATGGATATTTATAGCCCAGTGTTGTCCAATTCAACATTTCCCAATTCTAGCTGCTAAAACAAAAAAAGGGGGGGGCATCAACATGGAAGCCTGCAAAGTTTTTTGAAGATCAGCTTAAATATTTACCTCAAATTTGAGAGAAGTTTCCAAAAGTTGCCCAGTTGGATTTTTTTTAAGGTCTTTGTAGTTTTTTTTTAAAGTTTTTATTGAAATTCTATTCAGTGTCTAGAGTACTATTGGTCTCAGGAGTAGAATTGAGTGATTCATCACTTACATATAATACTCAGTGCTCATCATAACAAAAAAAGGTGCCCAGTTTTTAAGGGTCTGCACATCGGCTAAATGGGAAGAAGTCTAATGAGCACTTGACCTCCTTGGAGAGATGAAGGGCTGCCTCCTTTGTGGAGAGGGAAGCTCTGAGAAGCTATGTTCCTGTGACTGTGGTGCATTGTTTTCAGTCCTAATTGAAACTAGGAAATGCAGGGAAGTGTGATAATGAAAACAACAGGATCAGAGGAGTGTGGAAATTAGCTGACTTTCTCCCCACAAAATCTGTAAAAACAGACTAGCTTGAGTTAGGGGTGTGATTTCTGGATTATATGTGAGAAGAGGTATCTTAGTGCTAACACCATGAAACCAGCGAGGGAATATCCTTCACTTCCCTGTGACTCCAGGCTCAAGCTGCAAGAACACTGCTTAAGAATAAGCACGAGACTGTCGCAAAAGGTAGAATGCAGATGTGAGGTTGAGGGTGGTGATCCATTCAAATCAGACCTAGTTCATATAGTTTTGAGAGTTCTGTGATTTTCCACGTGACTAGCTACCACAACGCCTACTTTACGGAAGCACTCAATAAATGGTCATTGGTGCAGTTGTTGTTGTTAATACTTTGTTCCAACTCTAAGGGCATGACGTACCATCCTGAAGAGTAGTGCTTCTTTGTTAATGGCTACACAAACCATTGGCAATTGGAAAAATCTTTCCCAGCCATCTGAAACTTTAAAAGTGACTTCTAAAGGTTAGTATCCAAAATATGTAAAGAACTTATACAACTCAACACCAAAAACCCACAAGTAATACAATTAAAAAATGGGCAGAAAGACATAAACTGTCAATTCTCCAAAGAAGACATCCAGATGGCCAACAGACCCATGGAAAGATGCTCAACATCACTCATCATCAGGGAAATACAAATCAAAACCACAATGAGATATCACCTCACACCTGTCAGGATGGCTAAAATCACAAACACAAGAAACAACAAGTGTTGTTGGCAAGGATATGAAGAAAGAGAAACCCCCGTGCCCTGTTGGTAGGAATGAAAACTGGTGCAGCCACTGCGGAAAACAGTATGGAGGTTGCTCAAAAAAAGTAAAAATAGAATTACCATATGATCCAGTAATTCCACTACTGAATATATACCCAAAGAATACAAAACACTAATTTGAAAAGATATATGCCCCCCCATGTTTATTTCAGCATTATTTACAATAGCCAAATTATGGAAGCAGCCCAAGTGTCCACTGACAGATAAATGTATAAAGTGGTATATATGTACCATGGAATATTGTTCAGCCATAAAAAAGAATGAGATCTTGCCACTTGCAACAATATGGGTGGATGTAGAGAGTATAATGCTCGATGAAATAAGTCAGTCAAAGAAAGACAAATACCATACAATTTACTCATATGTGGAATTTAAGAAACAAAAGAAATGAACAATTGAAAAAAGAGACAAACCAAAACACAGGTTCTAAACTATAGAGAACATACTGGCGGTTACCAGAGGAGAGGTGGGTGGGTGTGGGTGGGTGAAAGAGGCGAAGGGGATTAAGAGCACACTTATCGTGGTGAGCACTGAATAACGTATAGAATTGTCAAATCACTATATTGTACACCTGAAACTAATATAACACGGTAACTAGACTGCAATTAGATTTTTTTAAATGAGATCTAAAAGTGGGAAGAAGAAAGATTTGTATCTATGTGTGCTAGATTGTAAATCTCTCTTTTTTTTTTTTTTTTTAAAGATTTTATTTATTTATTTGAGACAGAGAGAATGAGAGAGAGAGAGAGCACATGAGAGGGGGGAGGGTCAGAGGGAGAAGCAGACTCCCCGCCGAGCAGGGAGCCCGATGCGGGACTCGATCCAGGGACTCAAGGATCATGACCTGAGCCGAAGGCAGTTGCTTAACCAACTGAGCCACCCAGGCGCCCTAGATTGTAAATCTCTTGAGGAATTTTTCTCTCTCCAGTGTCCGTGCCTAGCATACACATGATGCATAGAATGACCTCAGTAAAAGTCACCATAGAGGGCAGTGGTTAAGAACACAAACTCTAGGTCAGCCTGTTTGGGTACGTATTCTGGTTCTCCCACTTCTCAGCTGTGTAATCTTGAGCAAGTTACTTAACCTCTCTGTGCTTCAGTATCCTCGCTAGTAAAATGAGGGTGATAATAGTTCCTACTTTCCTGGGTTACCCGGAGGCTCAAATGAATTATTACATGCAAATTTCTCAGAATAGTGCCTACCACCGCAAGTTGCTATACATTTATTATCATTATTTTGATGATGATGATGATGAGCTCTCCCCCAACCCTTAAGCATTAGCCTTAGGAATACAGCATGAGGCCGTGCTGTGGGCCACACCTCCTGGTGCGTACTGACCCGCTGAGACGTGTATATGGTCGTCCTTTTTATATCCAGTAATCGATTGTGACAACAGCTACTAAGTGGAACACATTCTACCTAATTGTAGTTTTTTCAAGAAAACCTGGTGCCAGAGAAGCTGCCAAGTGCCTCTGCTGTGGTTTTCAAAAGGCCAAGTTAAATCTTTTCTTGCTCTTGTTTCAACATCATCTGAAAATGATTAGAACTGTAACATTTGTGCTCTATTTAAGAAAATGACAATATTTTCTAAATTATTGGGTGAATGATATTTACTGGTGGCACTGTTAACCCTAATAGTTTTTTTGGATCAAATTAGCCCATTTAAGAATAAATAAAGCACAATAAGCCTATTCTTTCTAAAAATCAATAAATAATGCTTTTAATTCACTTTGATTACTGGACTTGGCAGGAGAGTAATCATGTCATGAAACTGACACCACAACAAAAAGCATTATGCTGACAACAACAAGTAAGAATAAGCCAACAACTGAGCTGTAGAAAGAAAAAAATTATGCCCGGAAGTATTTCTGCCATGAAATGAGGCGCTTGGGCTCTGCCATCGGCTACAGCATGAAGAGGGGCAATTCTGTCTTGCAAATTGCACTCATTGCAGCCGAATGACATTGTCCCCACCTGTGCAACAGTCCTTCCCGCCAACGGTTTCCATAAGCAGTGTGAAAACTGCCTCGGACATCTCTTTAGGAAACTGTGCTAGCAGATGAGATGACAGAGCAAATGGAGCATGTACTCGATTCATTTGTCATGAGAACAGGACCACCGACTGACGCTTGCCCTGTGCTGCGCCTGATGGTGACGTTCTACAACCAGGGACAGCAGCACTCATTTCCAAGAGGCGATAACTGTTGCTGATTTCAGTTAACAAATTTCATGTAAAGCATCCCTTTTTCCCCTTTGTTTCCTGGAATCTAAAATGAGAGTTTAAAAGGAAGGAAGGTCGAAGGTCAGTAAGAGAAACCCAGGAAGGGGTCCCTGCCCAGACAGAGCAGAAGGAAGATGGCCCGTAGAATCAGGAAGACGTGCTCAGACTATCAGCTTTGCCTTCTATACATTATCACCCTGAACAAGTTCACTTCCTTCACATCCACAGACTTCATTTCCTCAGTAGCGGAAGGGAATAATAAATTCGATCTCAGGGCTGTTACCAGAATTTAATGAAATATATAGGCATCCAGCATATGGTACAATATATATACAGTGAGTGATATGAAAATTGTCTGCAAAATGACTCTTTTTCTTGGCCTTTGATATAGGGCAGAGACCCCATGGCCCCTTTGTGTAAGAGGACTGAAGCCAAGGTGGATAACCCTGGAAGGTGAGATGAAATCGCAGGAGTTGGCAGGTGCAGGACACATGCTGCTTACAGCAGGGCAAGAGACCTGGACTGCAGAGTCCGTCCACTGGGAGCAAGGTTATCACCTGGAATGCAATCAGGAGGGCCCTGGAGTCCCTCCCTATGCTCTCCCATCTTCACTGCAATCTTCTCTCACCCCCCCCCCCCACCCCCCCGCCATTAACCAAACCATTGCCGGAGGAGAAAGCCATTACCGTACCATTATGCAGGCTCCCTGGGAGGCTTACAAAAGGCGCCGCTTACTGCAAACTTCCTGACAGCTCTCACACTATTACCATTACATGTGCAAACCCTTTTTATGATTCCTTTGAACAGAGAGAATGTTAAGAGCCTAGAGCAAGCATGTGACTCCGATGCGAGTACCTCAGGCTTATTTATATACTTGGATGGGAAGAAGACCGACTTTTCTTAAATTTAGGCTGTCATTGCTACAGTAGCCATACCTCTCTCTGAGACAGAGATATAGAATTAATAATTCAAAAGAACAGTATGGGGGAGAAAACACTTTATCTTACACGCATCCAAAATCCAAAAACTAAAAGACAAATGTTGGGGTATGCAGTTAGAAGCAAAGTGCTCTAATTGAAACCTGAGTCACACTTACACCTTCTTCAGAAGAAGGAGCACAGTGTGGTCTCAGTTCTCTGCCCATTGCCTCCACCCCAATAATACGCAGGAGGATAGAGTTTAATACTGCCTCGGGCAAAGAAGAAAAGGCAAGAGAAAGGACTGTTGTTCTCTTTTCCTTTCTCCCTCTGTAAAGCTCCAAGGAAAAGTGAGTTTCCAGTGGCAGGCAGTGAATAAGACTGAAGAGAGGTTTTATTTCACCTCTTTAAGTCAGGTTAAATAAAACTTCTGCCAGAAAACATCCTGGCAATATATCTATAGCTAAAAGATTGGGAGATCTATCTCCAGTCACAGCCAGTCACCCACCCCCCTTTCCCATTGCTCCCCTCCTCTTGTGAATGCCCAAGAAATACATGGGAAAGATGCTACACAGTTGACTCAACATTTTTTTGCCAATCAATTCTTTTTTTTTTTTTTTAAGATTTTATTTATTTATTTGACAGAGAAAGACATAGCGAGAGAGTGAACACAAGCAGGGGGAGTGGGCAAGGGAGAAGCAGGCTTCCTGCTGAGCAGGGAGCCTGATACAGGACTCAATCCCAGCACCCTGGGATCATGACCTGAGCTGAAGGCAGAAGCTCAATGACTGAGCCACCCAGGTGCCCCTTTCCCAATCAATTCTTATGCAAAAACAGACTCATCAAAAAATATGCACTAAACACATCTATAGTAGGCTGTCTCACTGCTTCCTTCATGCATTCTCTGACAACACAGCCTCTTATCTCCATTTCATCATAATGAGATATGGTTGGTACCAAATAATTTATCATGTTGCAACCTCGGTTATATGCTTCAGTGTAGTGGTTAAGAGCATAGGGTCTGAGCACAGGCAATACTGTAAAGGACACCATGAAGATAGTGAAAGGCAATGTATACAATGGGAGAAAATATTTGCAAACCATTATCTGATGAGGGATTAATATCCAGAATATATAAAAAACTTCTACAATGCAATAAAAACAAAACAACCCTATTTAAAAATGAACAAAGGATTTAAACAGATATTTCTCCAAAGAGGATTTACAAGTCTCCAATAAGCACATGAAAAGATGCTCAATATCACTAATCACTAGAGAAATGCAAACCAAAACCAAAATGAGATACCATTAGGATGGCTATTAGAAAAAAAATATTGGCAAGAAGGTAGAGAAACTGCAAGCCTTGTACATCACCCATGGAAGTTTAAAATGGTGCAGCCCCTATGGAAAACAGAATACAATGTCTCAAAAAAAAACCCATATATGGAATTATCATAAGTTGTAGCAATTCTACTTCTGGTATATATGTAAAAGAATTGAAAGCAGGGATGCAACAATAGCCAAACTGTGGAAAGAGCCAAGATGTCCATCGACAGATGAATGGATAAAGAAGATGTGGTATATATATATACAATGGAATATTATGCAGCCATCAAAAGGAATAAGATCTTGCCTTTTGCAACGACGTGGATGGAACTGGAGGGTATTATGCTGAGCGAAATAAGTCAAACAGAGAAAGACATGTATCATATGACCTCACTGATATGAGGAATTCTTAATCTCAGGAAGCAAACTGAGGGTTGCTGGAGTGGGGGGTGGGGTGGGAGGGATGGGGTGACTGGGTGATGGAAACTGGGGAGGGTATGTGTTCTGGTAAGCGCTGTGAATTGTGCAAGACTGTTGAATCTCAGATCTGTACCTCTGAAACAAATAATGCAATATATGTTAAGAAAGAAAAAAAGAAGAAGAAGAATGTAGCAGGAGGGGAAGAATGAAGGGGGGGAAATCGGAGGGGGAGAAGAACCATGAGAGACGATGGACTCTGAAAAACAAACTGAGGGTTCTAGAGGGGAGGGGGGTGGGAGGATGGGTTAGCCTGGTGATGGGTATTGAGGAGGGCACGTTCTGCATGGAGCACTGGGTGTTATGCACAAACAATGAATCATGGAACACTATATCTAAAACTAATGATGTAATGTATGGGGATTAACATAACAATAAAAAATTAAAAAAAAAAAAAGAAAGAAAGCAGGGATGCAGACAGATATTTGAACACCCATGTGGTATATTTACACTTTACCAAAATAAAAAATATATAGGAATTTGAAAAAAAGAACCTAACTTCTGGAGCCAAAGTTCCGTATTTGCCACCCTAGCTCCCCCACATTAGCCTTGGGGCAAGTAATTTAACTTTCTGTTTTCTGATCTGTAAAATGGAATAAGTAGGGTGCCTAAGTCATAGGTTGTTGTGAAGTTCATGGCAGATGACAAAAAGAAACCCTGGCACATAACAAGTACACAAAACATGTTAGCTATTATTATTGCTTCTTTGTATAGATGCTAAAAAGCCCAAAGCCATGGACAAATATTTCTTGCTTTTAGAGCATTCTCTATATATTACTAAATACTTATTGACTGATTAACATCTTCATACACAAAGATGAACCTTATTGACTCAATATAAGTGGTTGTTTTTCCAACACAGAATATAAATTAATATCGATCCATTCATATTCTTGAATAAGCCTCTTTGAACCAAAGACATATATTTGTAGACATCTGGATATTATCTTTTTTTTTTTTTAAGATTTTATTTATTTATTTGACAGAGAGAGAGAACACAAGTAGGCAGAGTGGCAGGCAGAGAGAGAGGGAGAAGCAGGCTCCCCGCCGAGCAGGGAGCCCGATGCGGGACTCGATCCCAGGACTCTGGGATCATGACCTGAGCCGAAGGCAGGCGCCTAACTGACTGAGCCACCCAGGCGCCCCCATCTGGATATTATCTTGAAAATATAGATAATGCTGAGATATTTTCTTGAAAAGGACTTAATTCATATGGCTATATTCCAAGGTCAAGAGAATCATGAAGTCTTCCCATTTTTGTTATTGTTAACCAACCTACAGAACCAATCACAGAGTACAATGTAATTGGGACATCACCATCTAAAGATAGACTCAAAGTAAATTAAATAGATGGTAAAATCTCTGAGCCCCAAAAGCTGATACCTTCTTAGATGTTTTCACATCACTGAGGAAGAGATTGAGGTGTGAAGGACATAGAGACCAACATTAATAAACTCTGGATCAGATGATGTTGGGGACCCATATTAAATTTAAAAGCAAGTATATCTAAAGATTCCATTGGTTTTGAGTTGACAGCATGAGATACATACAGGGCATTTGCTAATTCTCTCCATTTTTAAATTTTTTTAAATTAAAAAACCTCTATCCAAAATCTGTTGTAATATAATATTAACAATCATTCTCAGAAATAACAGGTGATTTCTGAAATGTACAGCATTTTTACAAGCTTTTCCTAAAATTAGTTTTTTAAAACCTTGGCTGTTGCTGGCTACTAAAATCGTCTTCAATCTGAGTGAGAGCAAATTCATTTAACGGTTTATTTCTCCAACAATTTGAGTGACTATTTCCCCTAGATATCTTTTTCAGAGCCCACACCCTAAAGCTTCATAATTCCATTAAATCAGCACACAGCTGGGCAATTCTTTCTTTGCTCACATTATAGTGGTCCCCAGGGAATTTATGTAAATCTATGGAAATTCATTTTAAAGTCTGTGCTCTGAAAGGGAGGATGCATCCTCATTAAGTAAACGATTACATCTACAAACAAGCTAAAAGCAACATGCTGGAGAGCTAAATTAAACTTTCCATCAGGAAGACTAAACCATTCACATTCATATATAGGCTTTACCCAAATGCTACCAAAATCATAAGACAAAAGATTTTGATGAAGTCCAAACAGATATAAAGAAAGTGTAGCTGAGCCACTATGGTAGGGCACAGCCTCCTTTCTGGTACAACCACCTAACATCACCTTGGGCCATGGTACGGGGAGGGGTTCCATCCTTATCATTCACAGGCTCTCAGAAAAGACTTCTCATATAGGGATAAAAGGAAATGAACTCACAAAGTCCTTCAAAAGGCACCCAAGTCAACCCTAAGAACCCCTAATAACACTAGAGAGTCTGAAGCTTAAAGGAGAAGATATTATGTGCTGAAAAGAGGACACAGGATTAACAGTTAGACTTATCTGCATCCCGCTCCTACCTCCTTCACCGACTACCTGAATAAATTATCTAGACTTCATAACATCAGTTCTCTTATTTGTAAATAGGGAATAATAATAATTCTTGACATGATTTTTTAATGAAATAAACTATGTAAAGCATTTGCTCCAATGCCTAGAACATGGTTGGCACTAGAAAGCCTTCAACTGAACCAAAAAAATGAAGTCTGAGCAAGATCTAAGCTCTAGAAATGAGGAACTAACTGGAAGGGAAAGGAGAGAAGTCCTCCACTTAAAAGTTTTAGGTCCTCAAACAACTTGGTGCCTTCCCACTTTGGAGATCTGCTCACCTTTCCTACTGCTGAGAAAGTAGGGCTAAGGCAATTTATGAGAACATTGACTCAATATTGCTGCAAGCTCTTTCTTCTTAAGCCATTCCAACATTTACTCTTTTCTCATATCTGAAAACTCTATACTCTACACAAGTGACATCTTGGTTCTGAAGTCAGGATTAAAAGTGAAAATATCAAATGATCAAATATACCCGTGAAAATCCCTTAGGAAGGTTTAGCATTGGAATAGTCTCTCAGGAAGTCCCCCATAGGCCATTTCTCACCCATTATTGGCACAGATTGCTGAATCTTCAGTTGAGCCCGGGTGATTGAATTGGCTTGACTTTAAGATCCATGTCATCTCAAAAATATCTGCATAGACATAGATATAGATATAGATTCTGATAGTAGATTCATATTCCAATTAGCAACATTCTCATAATCCATAGGAGGTAAGTGGAACTGAGGCCAACAGATGAAAGGGCAGATTCCCATCTCCATGCACACATTGAATGGAATAACTGGTGGAATAGCCTACATTACTTATATATTTATTTTAGTATGTTTTTATTTTGCAAAGCAATATGACAACATTTGCATATGTTGAATATGCTTTAAACAAATGCAAGCACGATATTATGCCACATTTTGTTTTTGGGTTACTGAAATGAGATTGTAGTTAATGGTAAACCCCACTAGCCAGGCCACATATAAGGATTGGTAACTGTACCGCTCAAGATAAAAAAAGAGAGACACATTCACGTTTTAGGAATTAAGACAAAGCTTGGTCACCACAAGTAAAAATCTGGAAAGAACACAAACACATGGAGGGTAAATAACATGCTACTAAACAATGATGGGGTCAACCAAGAAATCAAAGAGGAAATAGAAAAACACATGGAGACAAATGAAAATGAAAACACAATGGTCCAAAATCTTTGGATACAGCAAAATCGGTTCTAAGAGGGAAGTTTATAGCAATACAAGAAGCAAAAAAAAAAAAAAAAAAAACCTCAAATATTAACAACCTAAACTTACATCTAAAGAAGCTAAAAAAATAACAAACAAAACCAAAACCAGTAGAAGGAAGGAAATAATAAAGATTAGAGCAGAAATAAACTAAGTAGAAACTAAAAAAATAGAACAGATCAATGAAACCAGGAACCAGTTCTTTAAAAAGATCAACAAAATTGATAAAACTTTAGCCAGACTCACCAAAAAAAAAAAAAAAAAGAGAGAGAGAGAGAGAGAGGACTCAAACAAAATCAGAAAGGAAAGAAGAGAAATAACAACCGATACCATAGAAATACAAAGGATTATAAGAGAATATTATGAAAAATTATATGCCAACAAATTGGACAACCTAGAAGAAATGGCTAAATTCCTAGAAACATATAACCTCCCAAAACCAAACCAGAAAGAAATAGAAAAATTTAAACAGACAGATAACAAGCAATGAAATTGAATCAGTAATCAAAAAACTCCCAACAAACAAAAGTCCAGGACCAAATGGCTTCACACATGAATTCTACCAAACATTTAAAGAAGAGCTAATACCTAATCTAAAAAATAAAAGACGAAGGAAAGCTTCCAAATTCATTCTATGAGGCCACCATTACCCTGATACCAAAAACAGATAAAGACACCACTAAAAAAGAGAACTGCAGGTCAATATCTCTGATGAACATAGATGTAAAAATCATCAACAAAATATTAGCAAACTGAATCCTAAAATAAATTTTAAAAATTCAGCAGGATCAAGTGGGATTTATTCCTGAGATGCAAGGTGGTTCAATATTTACAAATCTATCAACCTGATACACCCCATCAACAAAAGAAAGGATACAAACTGTATGATCATTTCAATAGATGCAGAAAAAGCATTTGACAAAGTACAGCATCCATTCATGATCAAAACCCTCAACAAAGTAGATTTAGAGAGAACATACCTCAACATAATAAAGGCCATATATGAAAAAACCATGCTAACATCATAATCAATGGTGAAAAACTGAAAGCTTTTCCCCTAAGGTCAGGAACAAGACAAGGATGTCCACTCTCACCACTTTTATTCAACATAGAAGTCCCAGCCACAGCACACAAGAAAAATGAATAAAAGACATCCAAATTGGAAAGAAAGAAGTAAAATTTTCACTATTTGCAGATGACATGATACTCTCTATAAAAAACCCTAAAGACTCCACCAAAAAACTGCTAGAACTGATAAATGAATTCAGTAAGGTTACAGGATACAAAATCAATATATAGAAATCCATTGCTTTTTTTATACACTAATAATGAAATAGCAGAAAGAGAAATTAATAAAACAGTCCCATTTACAACTGCACCAAAATTACTAAAATGTCTAGGGATAAACTTAACCAAGGAGGTGAACGACCTATACTCCAAAAACTATAAAATATTGCTGAAAGAAATTGAAGATGACACAAGCAAATGGAAATATTTCCCATGCTCGTGGGTTGGAAGAACAAATACTGTTAAAATCTCCCTAATACCCAAAATAATCTATACATTTAATGCAATCCCTATCAAAATTCCAACAGCACTTTTCACAGAACTAGAACAAATATCCCTAAAATTTGTATGGAACCACAAAAAGACTCTGAATAGCCAAAGCAATCTTGATAAAGAAGAACAAAACTGGAAGCATGACAATCCCACATTTCAAGATATACTACAAAGTTGTAGTAATCAAAACAATATGGTATTGGCACAAAAATAGACACATAGATTAACAGAACTCTGGAGAGTCTAGAAATAAACCCATGATTATATGGTTAATTAGTCTTTGACAGAGGAGGTAAGAATAATTAATGGGAAAAAGACAGTCTCTTCAACAAATTGTGTTGGGAAAACTGGACAGTTACATGCAAAAAAAAATGAAACTAGTCTACTTTCTTACTCCACACACAAAAATAAACTCAAAATGGATTAAAGACCTAAGTGTGAGACCTGAAACCATAAAAATCTAGAAGAGAGCACAGGCAGTAACTTCTCTGACATCAGCAATAGCAGCATTTTTCTAGATATGTCTCCTGAGGCAAGGGAAACAAAAGCAAAAATTAACTATTGGGACTACGTCAAAATAAAAAGCTTCTGCACAACAAAGGATTCAAAAGAAAAAGACAACCTATGGATTGGGAAGCAATGTTTGAAAATGATATATCCGATAAAGGATTAGTATCCAAAATATATATAAAAACTTACACAACTCAACAACAACAAAAAGTTCAATTGAAAAATGGACAGAAATGGCACCTGGGTGGCTCAGTCAGTACAAATCAAATCACCATATGATCCAGTAATTCCACTACTGCATATTTACCCAAAGAACTCAAAAACACTAATTTGAAAAAATATATGTACCCCTATGTTTATTGCAGCATTATTTACAATAGCCAAATTTTGGAAGCAGCCCAGTGTCCATCAATAGATGAATGGATAAAGAATATTGCTCAGCCATAAAAAAGAATGAAATGTTGCATTTTGCAACAACATGGATGGATCTAGAAAGTGAAATGCTAAGTATAATAAGTCAGAGAATGATAAATACCATATAGTTTCACTCATATGCAGGACTTAAGAAACAAAACAATAAACAAAGGAAAAAAAGACAACAAAAAACCAGACTCTGAAATACAGGGAACAAATTCATGGCTACCGGGGGGGAGGGGGGTTGGGCATGGATGAAATAGGTGAAGGGGATGAAGAGAACATTTATCGTGATGAGCACTGAGTAAGGAATAGAATTGTTGAATCACTGTATTGTACACCTGAAACTGATAGAACACTGTAGGTTAACTATACTGGAATTAAATTTTTTAAAAAAAGACAAAGCGTGGACAGGATGCACAACCTAGTCACTGTTACAGTTAAGCTAGCCCCAGAGTCATAGCTATCCGTTTCTGTTTGTCTAGCTCTCTGTCGTTGCCTGGGTTCTGTCTGTCCCATTGACAACATCTCTTCAACTTTATTTCATTTCTTTGGGAAAAGGAAGGAGAGAAAAGAGAACATTTTCCTCTGACAGCCGCATCAGATTTTGATCCAGAAAACTTGAGATACCTAATCTTTTGAATCTGTCTCCAGATCTCTATTTTGTTTTCCTGCAGCTCCCTTCCTTCAGCTCTTGACCTTTTCACTCCTTCAATCTCGATGTGGAGGGAGAAGGACAATAAACATATATGGATCACATGCAATTTTTAATATTAACTCCAATCTAAGAAACTATGCAGAGATTCTGGTGTATCGTTTTTAAAATAAACCCAGCTGCTTTGTGCTGAAACATGAAAAAAAAAATGACCATTCATTTCCTGAAAAAGGAGAAGTAAGTTGTTTTAAAATTCTTAATTTTTAATTTCTATTTTCGATATGAAATATCTAAAATGTAAAGATGCCATTTTAATAAAATAAAGAGGCAGAGATACAGTGGCTCTAAAGATTTGTTGTAAATATTTTGTAAGGAAATTGCCCTCACATTATCATTAAAATTTTAACTTTCATCATTAAAGCCACATTTAATCTTCTACAAGGACTCTGTTCCTCCTACAAGCATAATCCACTGCTGCCTCCTCCGTGCTCTTCTTGTGCATGTTTATCATAGGTGATGATATTAACATGTGATATCTTATATTTCAAATTTATACACATCTGCTTCCTCCATGTGATGGTAGAGCTTCTTGCTTACTTTGGGGATGTAAATTCAGTTTCTTGCAAAGAGTAGAGGCTCAATGAATATTGATTGGGCTTTATTTGAATTATTCTGTTTTGAACTTTGGAACTGATGAGATCACCTTTGCTTCCTCCACCCGTGGCCCATCCCTCACCCTCTTAATTCGCTGTTTATTGCTGTTTTCTGTATCCACCACCTCTTATACACCAATTCACAAGCTCTCAGCCTCATGTGTATTTTGTTTCAACTGCTCCTGCAGTAACCAGCTCTGCATGGGTTGGGAATGGTTTCATTCATGCAGAACTTGACAGAACCTTGCTTTAAGGCCAAACCACGAGTTTCTTACCAACCCAGAATTTCTTTGTTGACACTGAGGTGTGAGTGCTCTTGTTTAGTGTCCGCAGTTGCAGTCTGGACCTTCTGGGGAGTTAAGTCCCAGGACAGCAAACTTTTAACCGATGGTCAGCAACAACAGCAAAACAAATAAATCCTCCCTCTTCCTCAACTGTCTATGGTCCTGAGATGCAGTTGATATGGCCTTTCAGAGGACACCCCTACAATATGAAGCAGTCTACATCAGTGTAGCACACCCCCCAGCTGGCTCTTTCTCCCACCCTACCTCAAAGTCTTTTACATTCACTCCTGCCTCTCTTAATAAAAACATTTGCATAAATTCTTACATCGGACTCTGCTTTCTGGGGTGCTTGGGCTAAAACACCTGCCCGCATCACAGCCCCCTGCCGAGGGGACATGGTCCAGTCTGCATCAGATAATCCTCTCTGCTTTTTAGGGGAGGATTTCACAGGAAGGCACACCTAACACAAAGGCTCCCCATCCACTAACTAAGCCAGCAAGCAAGCCTCGAGACCTGGTATGAAAAGAAGCTGAACAAGTTGAAATCCTCTCTAGGGAACTCAGAAATGGCAAAATAAGACATGAAGCTAGGAGCAGCAGATGATGATATAAAGACAGAAGATGGCAGGGCAGCCATGATGTTCTAACTGCTCAATTCGGTAGCAATTCTTACTGGCATGTTGCTTCCTTCTCTCTCTTTCAACTCCTTCTTAGATGCTACCAATACTTAAGTCAGAGAATGGTGTTCATTGCCAGGCCCTAGTCCTCATCTTAATTCAGCCCTTTGGCCATCATATCTGATTAATTGAAAAAGGGCTTCTAACCTGGCTATTCTGAACTCAGGCTCTTCCTAACTCAGTTCATATTATTTATAATTGCCATCCTGTCCAATGGCTCTCATCATATCACTTTCTCTTCTAGGAGAAAAGATTGATAACTTTTACTTTTTTGATAAATGTAACATTAAGTGACTCCTCTCCTCATTAATCCATCAACATTAAATTCAGCTTCATTTTTTCCTCTATTTTTCACTAAAATTCCACCCCTAAGCCTTATTCCTAAAATGCAGTTTAGGGACTTCTAATTTAAAGAATACTACTTTATCTCATGTGTTCAACAACCCTGTATGCTAAAACTATTGAAATGACCAACAAACCTTAAAGCTAAAACATGTATCTATGTTAGAATATATAGAAGGTTTCCCTTAAAAGATGGAAAATTTAACAGTTTCTATAAAATATGGTGCATGACAGGTCATATTAAGGGATATACTGAGCACAATTCACAACAGCCAACAGAGGATTGAAGAAATTAGTATGTCCAGAGAGTTTGAATGACATGATACTAAGGCTAAGAAAGAAAGAGGGAAAGAAGCATAGAAAAAAATGGACAAACAGAAAGCACAAATTACGATCATAGAAATAAGTAAATATACATCACTGATCACAATATTTATGTATATAGACCAAACCTTCCAGTTAAAAACAGAAATATTAAGGCTAGATAAACAAAAATTCAGCTCTATGCTCTGTATGAGAGACACACCTAAAATATAAAAGCAGAACATGACTGAGAGATATATCCAGCTAATAATAGTCCAAAGAAAGCTGGGAGAGCTGTTAATAATTAATAATTATTAATTAATAACTATAATAATTAATAACTATTAATGTTATAAAAATAGTCTTTAAGGTAAAAAAAAGGCCATTATCAGGCAGAAGAGGTGATGCTATGTGAAGATTAAAGTTTCAAATTACCAATAAGATTTAACAATTAGATATGTATTATGAACCTATCTCAAATTACATAGAGCATAACATTCAAGAACTAGAGAGAGAGACTGACAAATCATCATAATAATATGAAGATGAAACACACGTTCCTCAATTATCCATTGTTGAAGCAGGAAAAAAAATCTATAAAAATATCTTTGGACTACCAACCTTGACTTAATGGATATATATAGATAGAGAGAGAAAGAAAGAGAGATTCCATATTTTCCTCTCGAGTACACAATGTACATTTAGCAAAATTGAACACATTAACCCATAAAGCAAAGCTCATTATGTGTGTGTATGTGTGTAATATATTCACTACATTGTATAGAGAGAATATATATAGTCTTCGTATATATGTATGTATGTAGGAATATATAATTCATACATATATACTCTAATCCTCTAGCCACAATGCAACTAAATCAGAAATTATTTGAGATAAACTTTTAACATCTTCTTATGAAAAAGGTCTCTCACACACAAGAGTAAATGGAATAGTATATGGAATGCCCTTGTATCCTTCAGTTGTCTTCAACAATTATTCCACTCTTAGTCAATCTTTTATCACATATATACCCACTCCCATCTGAATTTTTCTGAAGCAGATTCATTCCATAAATATTTGTAACTCTATTTATAAGGGACACTTTTAATATAACCATAATACCATTATATATTTTTTAAAATATATAAAAATTCCTCAAATATCCATTCAGTGTTCAAGTTTCCCTGATTATCTCATATGTTTTCTTAAATTTGTTCAAGTCAAGATCCAAATAAGGGTCACACATTGCGTTTGATGAGTGTCTTTGAAGTCCCAAGTAGATACATTATTAAAACCCCATAGGATTGAAATTTTAAAACCACACTTCCGAATAACTCATAGGTCACAAAAGAAACAACAATGGAACACTGACAATATTTGTAACTGAACAAAAAGCAAAATATCAATATAGCTAAAACTTTGAAATGCAATGAAAGCAATAATTGGAAAAAAATGTTTACCCTTCAGTGCTTATAATAGAAGAAATGTTGGAAATTAATGATTTGAACATCCAACTTAAGAATTTGGTAGATGGGGAAACGATAGACTATAAACAAAGAAAACAGAAGGAAGAAACAAAGAAAAGAATAGATTATTGAGGGTGCCTGGGTGGCTCAGTCGGTTAAGCACGGACTCTTGATTTGGGCTCCGATCATGATCTCAGGGTCGTGAGATCAAACCCCATGGTGGGCTCCACACTCAGCAGGGAGTCTGCTTGAGATTCTCTCTCTTTATCTCCTTCTACCCCTCCCTCCCACATGTGCACACTCTCTCTCTCTAAAATAAGTATGTAAATCTTTAAAAATAAAAACTAGATTGTTGAAATAGAAGACTAAAATACAACACTGGATCAATGCAATGGAATAAAGATAGCTCCGATTCTTTGACACTCATTCCTTTGATAGGAGGGATCCATTTCTCCTTCCCCTTGAATCTTTGTTCTGTGACTGCCCTAAGAGTATGGCAGAAGTGATGTTTTGCCGGTTCTAGGTCTAGACTTTAAGAAAACTTGCAATTTCTACTGCCTGTTTCTGTGTACATTTTCAGAGTTCTGAACTGCAGTGTAAGAAGTCTCAATAACTCTATTGAAGAGGCCATGTGGAAAGGCCCTGTGCTACATGGACAGAGGGATAAACCTATCTGAGCTTAGGCTCCTCAGTTTCCTTTCCAAGGCATCAGGCACCTGAGTGAAGCAATCTTTTTTTTTTTTAAGACTCTATTTATTTATTATTTGACACAGAGAGAGAGCACAAGCAGGGAGAGCGGCAGGCAGAGGGAGAGGGAGAAGCAGGCTCTCCACTGAGCAGAGAGCCCAGCATGCGGGACTGTATCCCAGGACCCTGGGATCATGATCTGAGCCAAAGGCAGACCCTTAACTGACTGAGCCACCCAGGTACCCCCTGAGTGAAGCAATATTAGACTCTCCAGACCACACCAACAACCGACAGAATACCACCACGTAAACCTGGCCAAGACCGCAAGAAACAAAAGAATGACCCAGGCAAACTCTACCTGAATTCTTGACTCACAAAATCATGAGATAATGAAATGGTGGTTGTTTAAAACCAGTCTATATTGAGGGTAGTTTGTTACACGGTAAAAGGTACATGACAGCAATAAACAAAGCCAAAGTTGGCTCTTTGAAAAGACTAATAAAATTTGTCGATAATCTCTAATGAGATTTTCTAAGGGAAAAAAATAAAACCAAGAAAACTAAGAAAAAATATATTAAGAAAAAAAGGACTGTGTATCAGACTATATAACAGGGAGATGATTGGATTCAAGCCTCCAGGCAGAATCAGGACAATTTGATGGAGCAGAACAAGTACTTGGTTGAGGTACGTATTCTTCCACCAGCTAACTTTGGGCAAGTCATTTAAGTCTACTGGACCCCAGTTTGATTACAAAACAAAACAAAACAAAAAATGAAAGCTCCTTCCATAGGTTGATTCCTTGATGTGATCTCTCAGTGTATGTTCATTCCCTGCTATTTAGCGGAGTTGTACTTAGAAAATGGTGGAATATAGAGCAAGGAACAAAGTAGAATTCAGAAGGGAACCAACCATCATGGCTTCCTTTCTTTGCTTAAGATGAAAAAAAATAAATAAATAAGTGGAGAGTGACATGATTTTTTTTATTTTTTACAAAATTTTAGTATGCATATTCAGGACCATCTCATGGTAATAAAGTCAATAAATATCTGTTGAATTAAATTCACACAAACACACAAAAAGTCTTTTTCCCAGTATAAAAAACAACCACATTAGCTAGTTTGATAAACATAATGCCTATAAGGAAAGAACTAATTTTTCTCTTATATGTTCTATAAAACACTGTATAGTAAACTCTAGTTTTTGAAAGATTTTGCAAGATTTTGGGACTCTTACAAATGACTTGTGTTGTGATATGATGTGGAGTTCAAATGGAATTAAGTACTTATCAAAAACATGGCCCCAACTTCTACCTTGCTCTACATTTTTCAACAGTAACTTAAAATTTTCCTAAGACTTGAGCAATTATTTATGTCTTTCTGAGGGTTATTTACCATGGAATTTAGCTAATGAAGTTTTGTAGTGTGTTAAATCTTTGCTGATATTTTGGAATGATTTTGAAACATATGGATAGAGGGGGTGGGAAGGGCCATAGTCCTATCGGATTGTTCTAGCTTGTTACCTTAGATAAAATTAAAAGCTACATCATGTTATCACCTTAGTTTCTGGAGAGGAAGTTTATTAGTTTAAATGCCTTTTCAATTTCCAAAATAAACTCAATTCTGAAATTTACTGTATAATAAAAATCTAGACCAATTGACATAATGAACAGGTTATAGGCTCCAATGGAAAGATTAGGCCTGTCTAAAAAAGGGTGTCATTGAATTTTTTTTAATTTTATTTTAAATTAGCAAAGCCATTTCACTTATTCAGTTGTTTTTTTAATGAGGATAAGCATTTGCATGGTAAAATAAACATTTATGACTTAACATACCCAGTATAAACATGAGAAGCATGCTACCCATCAATAGATACAGATTAATCTTTTTACTTCTCCACTCTGAAATATATAAAAACATCTTTAAATAGATATAGCTCTATAATATGACATATTTATATATGAGTTCTCCACATTATTATTAAAATGAAGATTAGGACATCAATCATATCCTTTATCCATTATTATTTCAAAAAATAAAAATAAAAAAACCCTAGCTATATGCTTGTTTTAACTTCAAAGTGTCCTCTTCATCTTTGTGAGCTAGCTAGTTACCTACTACAAGGCATTAGTAATTCCTTTCTTTCCAAGTTATTTTTAGGGTGCTTTAGCTTTATTAAGATGTCCACCAAATGCTAAAACATTAAATACTGAGTTCCCTCTTCTATGTCTACCCCACAGAGAGGAGATTTCTTGCCTCAAACCTCAGTGCACACATGTAAACACAATTACTCAAAACAAGGCAACAAGTGAGAAGCAGGGTTAAAATAAGAACTCAGACAATCTGACTCACAATCCAGCATTCAACTCCCTATAACTTGCTGTTTTCCTTTGTCCTCTTTGCTGTGAACCAAGATACTTGTTCTTTAGCAGGGTGTTTCTGCTGCAAATCCAGTTGCTACTGCATTATGCAATGAAGTCAGAAGCCTGAGCTTGTGACATCAATATAGGTTGCTATGGTAACTCTTTCCATAAGTATTACAGGTTCATTGTAGGCTCAAAAAAGAGGACTTCAGCACAGTAGCAAAATAGCTGGCATTAGTCAGCCTAAATTACAACAATAATTGATCCAAAAAAAATGTTTTATACTATCTATAATAAATATAGATTTTTATATTTATGTTTTGTGTCATTATCAAAAGTCATTTTTCAAATACATTAATTTTTAAAAATTAAATTCTCCATAAAAATAGCATTGCTACTGACCTTCTGATATAACAGATCCAAAGATCCAGGAAGAAGAGAGTCTCACTGTAACACAGCTTATTATTCCATGCCTTGTGTCATTCCAGAAGTCAAGTAATGTTATGCATCATCTGTTTGGAATTAATTCACAATAGCATGATTTAAGTAGTTGTCAGATTACAGAAATTATAAAAAGGTTCTAAGGAGTTGCACATATGAAAGCAATTTTAGGTGAGAAGTTTTCCCAGGTAATGTGTCCATTTTTAACATAACAATAGTAAAGATCACTTTTTATTCCACCTGTACACCCTTATCTCCCTAAAATGTTTTCTGCCAATGCCTCAGTTCAAATGATTAAATCCACCTCACTGTGTAGGGGATACTTAGAAAGAGTCTTTTGCCATTACATTTTTTAAATCTAAATTCGAAGCACATGGCCAAATAATTACAAAGCCTGAATTCCTTTCTTCCATAGCTCTTTTTTGTTTGCTTATCACCTACCATCAGCAGCATGAGGATCTTAGTTCAATTCTGTAATCATGCCTGGGCTAGGCATTGCAGTTACATGTGCTGCGCTTTAGGTATAAGATGTATAAGACACAGTCCCTTCCATGAAAAGCTCATACAGATAATAGCAACATCAATAACAAATAGTATTTACTGAGCACCTGCCGTGTGCCAGACATCATGATAAGCACTTTCCGTTCATTATCTTATTTAATCCTCACACTACAACGAGGGAGGGAGGTACTGTTCTCCCCATTACCCAGATAAAAGAACTGAAACTCTGAGGGATAGTCACTGGTCTGAAGTCACACCTGTAGTTAGGGACACGGCCGGCATTTGAATTTAGGATTAACAGACTCCAAATATTTATGTTCTAACAGAAATTAACTATAATTTCTTGTTACCATGGTAAAAATTGAAAAATGGATCATAATCCCACTGAGCAAGGACTGCTTGACATAGAATTAAAAAGCAGAAAGCAGATGATAGTCTTCAGGTGGATTTCATAAACACTTTCTATGACGGACTTTTCTGTTTTTGTAACACTCAGCAGTTCAGAAAGTGTTTGCCTGCAGACATTCTTATTCCCCCAGAGTAATAAATGAAAATATCTCTCAAAAACATTGGTTCTATCACTTTTCTTAGACAGCTGTATTGATATTCTAATATGCTCCAAGATACTGTACTTTCTTGAGATCAGGTAAATATATTAGCACTTTAATGTGTATAGTGTGTTGCATTTTACAAATCCTACCAAACATTCATCCATTCAGCACAAATGTATTGAGCCACTATTATGAGTCAGGCACTATGCTAAAGTTGGATATGACCCTACAGCAAAAAGTTGAAATAGTCCCCAAAGGAAAGGAGCATGTAGTCTTAAAGGAGAGAAAGTCATTGATCAAATAACAATAAAAATAAATGTAAAATTGGAACTGTGTCCAAAGAGTGAAAAATAAGAAAGACTGAAAATAGATAACCTAAGAATTCAACCCTAAATGATAAAGAGAACAGAAGAAACACAAAGAAGCAGAGGGAAGAAAACAAGAAGAAGAAAAGTAAAGCCTAATGAAATGTAATGCAACATACAACAGGAATATCAGCAAAACCAAACTGGCTCTTCGAGAAGATGAATAAAATTGACAAACCTCTGGCAAGATTGCTCAAGAAAACAGACAAGGCAAAGGTAAACAACATTTGAAATGACATAAAGAACACACAGAGATACAACAGAGATTAAAAAAGGAAATAAGATAAAATGAACTTTATGCCAGTACATTGGGAAGCATGATAAAAAGGACAAATAAAATTGATCAAGAAGAAACAGAAACTTGGGTAGGCATAGACACCGAAGAAATTGAGTTAGTGTGGGTCTTACGTCAGTTCTCGTTTTATCTTCTGAGGAGCCGCCATATTGTTTTTCATAGTGGTTGCACCAGTTTCCGTTCTCACCAGCAGGGCACAGGGTTACCTTTTCTCCACGTTCCCGACGGCACGTGTTACCTCTTGTCTTCTTGATAAGAGCAGTTCTAACAGGTGTGAAGTGATAGCTCATTGTGGTTTTGATTTGTAGTTCCCTGATGATTAAAGACATTGAGCACCTTTTCACGTACTTGGCAGTTTGCCTGTCCTCTTTGGAAAAAGGTCAGACCTGTTCAGGTCCTTTGTCTATTTCTTTAGATTATTTGGTTTTGTTGTTGTTGTTGCTGCTGCTGCTGCTGTTGTTAGAGAGCTATGAGCTCCTTATTATATATTTTGGATGTTAACCCTTTATCAGATAATGGCTCACAAACATCTTCTTCCATAGGTTGCCTTTGCTGTGCAGAAACTTTTTAGTTTGATATAGTCCCACTTGTTGATTTTTGCTTTTGTTACTTGCTTTTTTGGTGTCATATACAAAAAAAAAAAAAAAAACAACAACAACACATTACTGAAACCAGGGTCAATGAGCTTTTCCCCATGTTTTCTTTTAGGAATTTTACAGTTTTAGGTCTTACATTTAAGCCTTTAATCCTTTTCAAGTTAATTTTTGTGAGTAGTATAAGATAGGAGTCCAATTTCCTTATTTTGCTTTTAAATATTCAGTTCCCCCAACACCACTTATTGATGAGACTATCTGTCCCCATTGAGCATTTTTGGCTATTTTCTCAAATATTAGTTGACAATATATGGATGGATGGATTTCTGGACTCTTGGTTCTGTTGCATTGGCCTATGTGTCTGCTTTTTTATGTAAGTTTCATACTGTTTTGATTACTACAGCTTTGTTATGTAGTTTGAAATCAGGAAGTGTGATGCCTCCAGCTTTGTTCTTTCTCAAGTTTGCTTTGGCTATTTGGTTTTCTATGGTTTCACTCAGATTTTAGGATTATTTTTTCTCTTTCTGTGAAAAACATTGAAGTTTTGATAGGATTTGCACTGAATCTATTGATGGCTTTGGGGAGTATGGACATTTTTAACAGTATTAGCTCTTTTGATCCATAAACAAAGGATGTCTTTTTATTTATTTGTGTATTCTTCAATTTCTTTCATCAGTGTCTTAAGAGTTTTCGGTGTACAGATCTTTTACCTCCTTGGTTAAATTGATTTCTAAGTACTTTAGTCTTTTTGATGCTACAATAAATGAGATTGTTTCTTCCTTTCTTAAGTAGTTTGTTGTTAGTGTATAAAAACACAACTGATTTGTGTACGTTGATTTTGCAACTTTATTGAATTGATTTATTAGTTCTATGTGTTTTTTTGGTGGAGTCTTTAAGGTTTTCTGTATATAAGATCATGTCATCCATGAACAAAGACAATTTTACCTCTTCCTTTTCAATTTGGATGCTTTTTATTTCATTACCTTGCCTGATTTTCTGGCAAAGTCTTCAAGTACTATGTTGAATAGGAATGGTGAGGGTGGGCACACTTGCCTTGTTCCTGATCTTAGACCTTAGAGGAAAAGCTTTCAACCTTTCACCATTAAGTATAATGTGAGCTATGGGCATGTCATATATTGCCTTTATTATGTTGAAGTACATTCCTTCTATACCCACTTTATTGAGACATTTTATCATGAAAGGATGTTGAACTTTCTCAAATGCTTTTTTTCTGCTTCTTTTGAGATTATACTATTTTTATCATTCATTCTATTAATGTGGTGTATCACATTTATTGAATGGCATATGTTGAAACATCCTTATATCCCAGGAGTAAATGCCACTGGATTATGGTGTATAATCCTTTTAATGTGCTGTTGAATTTGACTTCTGAGTATTTTGTTGAGAATTTTTGCATCTTTATTCATCAGGGATATTAGTCTGTAGTTCTCTTTTCTCGTGGTGTCCTTATCTGGCTTTGGTATCAGGGTAATTCTGGCCTCACGAAATGAGTTTGGAAGTGTTCCCTCCTCTTTTATTTTTTGTAAAAATTTAAGCAGGATTGGCATTAACTCTGTCTCAGCAGTTTCATAGGGCTGCTGACTTGCTTCCCTACTCTGTCAGCCACAGGATGTACTCCATAGACCCCCAGCATTTCTGGCCAGGCTTCCTGGTTTGGTGGGACTGCGCTCAGCAGTCGGGCAAGGCTGGTGAATTACTTCCCTGTTTCTGTGTAGATCTAGAATGGGCTCTGAGATCAGAACAGACTATAAGTTGGGGACCTAAAGTAGGCAGAACTGCTAACCAAGGTCCCCAACCAGACGGGGCCATCCATCTTTATCCTTAAAGCCTTGTTACTTGTCACATCTGCCCCAGATCGTGGTCTCTATATTCCATTTCTGTACCAAGCTTGATTTTAGAGTTATGCTTTTTTAACTCGATTCAGAAATTCAGGCATTATTTTTAGAAGTTTCCTTTATTTTAAGTCTTCATTTTAATTCCAGCTAGTTAACATACAGTGTTATATTAGTTTAAGGTGTACAATATAGTGATTCAACAATTCCATACAACAACTGGTGCTCATCACAACAAGTGCACTCCTTAATCCCCATCAACTATTTAACCCATACCACCCACCTCTCCTCTGTTAACCATCACTTTGTCCTCTATATTTAAGAGTATGTTTCTTAATTCATCTCCCTTTTTCCCTTCGCTCCTTTGTTTTGTTTCTTAAATTCCACATATGAGTGAAATCATTTGGTATTTGCCTTTTTCTTACTGACTTATTTCACTTAGCATTTACTCTCTAATTCCATCCATGTTATTGTAAATGGCAAGATTTTGTTCTTTTTTATGGCTGATATATGTAAATATATCACTTCTTGTTTGTCCATTTAACAATCAGTGGAAGCTTGCATTGCTTCCATATCTTGGCTATTGTAAATAATGTTGCTATAAACATAGTGATGCATGTATCCCTTTGAATTAGTGTTTTCATATTCTTTGGGTAAATATCAGTAGTGTAATTGCTGGATCATAGGGTAGATTCATTTTTAAGTGTCTTCCACAGTGACTGCACCAGTTCGCATTCCTACCAACAGTGCATGAGGACTCCTTTTGCTCCACATCCTCATCACCACCCCGTTTCTTATGTTGTTGATTTCAGCCATTCTGACAGGTGTGAGGTGATATCTCATTGAGGTTTAGGATGATCTGATAGTTATCTAATCATATTCGTGGGATGAAGCCAGCCTACGGTCCATCTACTCTGCCACCATCTTCTCTCTGGGAGGTTCTTGTTTAGTGCCTGTGGAACATATCCATTTGGCTTCCATCATACTTACAATGCAAAATTCTCCTGAATTTCCTAATTCTGCTCTCCCAAAACTCTACCTTTCATCTCAAAACATTGTGTTTTTGAAAACATTGCATCTTTCAGCTCAAAATCTATTGCCTCATCTCCCTTATCCATTCTGGTTCTGGGTTCCTACCCATTCTTGCAAATTTGCCATTTCCCTCTCATGCATTTTCTTCCTCTCTTCTCTTTGCTGCTAACCACATCTGAGCCCTCATCACTTTGTGTGACAGATGTCTCAATAGCTTCCTGCAATGACTCTCTCCTTTAGCCTCTACCCTAAGAGTTCAAGGTGCAGATAACTATAGATTTACTTCCTGAAACATCTAAAAATTTAACTTAATCACATTGCAGCTCCTATACCACCCAAATACTTTTAGTCCCTCCCCTTGCCAGAAATTTGAAATTTTAACTCTTTAACCTGATATTCCAGGCTTTTAAAAATCTGACTACAGTCTAACTGTTCAGTCTTTGGAGCCATCACTAGCCTTCAAGAATTATCACCCAAACCAAATGCATGAACTACCAGACTCTAAATACGCATTTTACTTTTCCATCTTTCTGCTTTGTCCATGCCATGTCACCACTAGAATGTCCCACCTCTCTCCCCGCTTCCCTTTACCTTTTAAAATTCTAAACATTCCCCTAAGCTCAGTATGAATTATTGACTGGAGAGTTGTGCTGTCCTTTTGTTTGTTTGTGTGTGTGTCTGTGTATGTTTTATCTTCTCAGCTAGACTGTAAGCTAGATGGATATAGTTTCCTTCATCTGCTACAGTATGATACAAATAATGGCACTTAGTTACTACTAAGTTGATGTCACATCCCAGAACAACAAAAACTTATGCAGATATTTGCTCAGGCAAATATTTGCGTCACTAATTGTGTGTCCATGGCTTCTTTGGAACATTGCAGATTCAGATTCTTCTGTTTGTTTTATTAAAAGCCCTTATAATAGTAGAACATAGAATAAGATTTCCTGCTTGAGATGATATGATACTTTATGTGGAAAATCCCAAAGACTCCACCCCAAAACTGCTAGAACTCATACAGGAATTCAGTAAAGTGGCAGGATATAAAATCAATGCACAGAAGTCAGTGGCATTCCTATACACCAACAACAAGTCAGAAGAAAGAGAAATTAAGGAGTCGATCCCATTTACAATTGCACCCAAAACCATAAGATACCTAGGAATAAATCTAACCAAAGAGGCAAAGGATCTGTACTCAGAAAACTATAAAATACTCATGAAAGAAATTGAGGAAGACACAAAGAAATGGAAAAACGTTCCATGTTCATGGATTGGAAGAACAAATATTGTGAAGATGTCAATGCTACCTAGAGCAATCTACACATTCAATGCAATCCCCATCAAAATACCATCCACTTTCTTCAAAGAAATGGAGCAAATAATCCTAAAATTTGTATGGAACCAGAAAAGACCCCGCATAGCCAGAGGAATGTTGAAAAAGAAAAGCAAGGCTGGCAGCATCACAATTCCAGACTTCCAGCTCTACTACAAAGCTGTCATCATCAAGACAGTATGGTACTGGCACAAAAACAGACACATAGATCAATGGAACAGAATAGAGAGCCCAGAAATGGACCTTCAACTCTATGGTCAGCTAATCTTTGACAAAGCAGGAAAGAATGTCCAATGGAAAAAAGACAGTCTCTTCAACAAATGGTGTTGGGAAAATTGGACAGCCACATGCAGAAGAATGAAACTGGACCATTTCCTTACACCACACACAAAAATAGACTCCAAATGGTTGAAAGACCTCAATGTGAGACAGGAGTCCATCAAAATCCTAAAGGAGAACACAGGCAGCAACCTCTTCGACCTCAGCCGCAGCAACTTCTTCCTAGAAACATCGCCAAAGGCAAGGGAAGCAAGGGCAAAAATGAACTATTGGGACTTCATCAAGATAAAAAGCTTTTGCA
>NW_022589712.1:18529341-18842028 GCF_004348235.1 Phoca vitulina | reverse complement strand
AAAACTAATGATGTAATGTATGGGGATTAACATAACAATAAAAAATTTAAATTTAAAAAAAAAAAAGAAAGATTTCCTGCTTGACTACATAGAGCAAATAATTTACCTGATATATATATGACTTTTAGTGCACTCTCCCAAGAAAGGATAGCAAGAACTATGAGTTATTGTTTGTATTAGTCAAGATTCTTCCAGTTGAAAATAAAAGATACCTAACTTAAAATTAACTTAAGCAAAAAGGATAATGTTGGCTCATGGAATTGAGAAATTCATGGGTAAAATCTGGTTTTAGTAACAGTTAGATCCAGAAGATTCCCTGGTATTAGTAAGTCTTGCTCTCCTTTTTCTGAGCGCTCACATTATTCTCTGCAGCTGCAGATAAGCCAACTGTATGTGGTAAAAGCAATGCTAACTATAATTTTGATTTCACATTATGCCAAATTGGCAACCCCAATTAAAGAAGAATCTCTCTCAATCTCTCTCTCTCCCATTCCATAACCACAGAGAAAGTTCAGGGACAACTGTTGAACCCTAAATATGTCATATACCTATCTTAGCAAAGTCACTGGGCCAGAAAGAACACCTGAGAATAATTCAGCCTGAGCATGAGTTCATGCCAGTGGCCAAGATGGTAGCCAAATATATTGACTGGCTGTGTCTCCAAGACCACATGGTGTTGAGGAAAGATAAGGATCAGCTGCTTTCCTTGAAAGAAAGAAAGAAAGAAAGAAAAAGAAAGAAAGAAAGAAAGAAAGAAAGAAAGAAAGAAAGAAAGAAAAAGAAAGAAAGAAAAAAAAGAAAGAAAAGAAAGGAAGGAAGGAAGGAAGAAAAGAAAAAAAAGAAAGAATAATAAAAAGAAAGGATAGCAAAACTAATCATTTCTCCCTTTAAGTCAGGGAGATCCTTTGGGTCCTGAATCATCTAGATTGACTTTAAATTCTGAGGTATTAGTACATCCAATTATCCTCAAATATTTATTCTGTGCCTACTATGTGTCAATCACTCTCAGGCACCATTGAAGATAAAAGATTATTATCTTTGATTTACAAGAATGAGAAATGTAAAATACTTATACTAATTCTGATCCAAAGTAGGATTTGGTATGTGTCATAAAAGTAGGGCTAAAGATAAAGATTTAGGAATCATACATATAGAAGCAACAATGTAAGCAGTGTAAATGGATGACACTGAAATTTTGAGGGAGAGAATAAAGATACAAGAGAAATGAAGACTGAAGAGAGAAAGAACTTAGAATAAACTTTCATACCCATGTTCAAGTTGTATGTGAGCTCCTTAAGAATAAAACTTTAATCTCAGGGCACCTGGGTGGCTCAATCAGTGAGCGTCCCACACTTGGTTTGGGCTCAGGTCATGATCTCAGGTCATGAGATCAAGCCCTGCATCAGACTCGGCGTTCGGCGGGAGTCTGCTTGAGATTTTCTCTCTCCCTCTGCCCCTCCAGCACCTCTCTAAAATAAATAAATCTTTAAAAAAACTTTAACCTTGCTTTGAGCACCAAAAATATTAATAATAGAGAAATACAATTACAATGTTAATACTAAATAATATTTATTGAGTGTTTACCATGACAGAAATTGTGCTAATTTTCCCATTCAATCCTCAAAACAATCTTATGAATTAGATATTAATTTTAACATCCTCATTTTATGGATGAGAACACTGAGACTCAGTAATGTTCAACAATCTGCTTAAGCAAATGGTAGATGTGCATTCTTATCAAGTCCAAAGTGTGACCTCTTAATCAATATATTACAGTAAACATTTTCAAAGTTTGCATCTTCTCATGTGAGTCAAGGAACAGATTCAGTATAAATTACCCAGAAATGGTGTTCTTTGAGCTTTTAGTACCCTCATGTCATCTCAGCTTCTTGCCCAAAGTAAATCCCAACATCATTCTCTCCTTAGGTTCATCCAGCAGACTAAAATCATTCAGGAACTCTGTTGTTTGAGAGGAGAATGAATGGGAAGACCAGAGGAAAAATACATGGTTATAGCATGGTTGAGCTTTGCCTTTGTACTAGCAAAATAAAACTCAGTGATACTGTTATGGATTGAATTAATATCACCCCAAAATTAATATGTTGAAGTCCTCACCTCAAGTATCTCAAGATATAACCTTGTTTGGAAATAGGGTCTTTACAGAGATAATCAAGTCAAAACAAACTCATTAGGATGGGCTCTAATCCAGTAGAGCTGGTGTATGCAAACCAATGGGAAATTTGGACACATGCGCATTCACAGAGGAAAGACTACACGAAGAGATACGAAGGAGAACACTATGTGAATATGAAGGCAAATATTGAAGGTGATGTATCTGCAAAGCAAGAAATATCAAAGATTGCCAGAAAACCACCAGAAGCTAGGAGAGAGGCCTGGAACAGATTCTCCCTCACAGCTCCTAGGAGGAACCAAACCTGCCAACACCTTGGTCTTGAACTTCTACCTTCCAGAACTGTAAGACAATAAATTCCCATTGTTTCAACAACCCAGTTTGTGGTGCTTTGTTACAGCAGCCCTAGGAAATTAATATAAGTATCTTCAAGAACCCTTAGAACAAATCTAAGCCTCTTGCAAATGAAAAAAGCAATTCCCAGTACTTTCTTTCATGGGGGTGCCAATGTTAAGAGAGCCAGTTCATAATTAAAATAGCTGGATCAAACTTCTACCTTTGATTTTATAACCTCATGGGGAATGTTTGCAAATAATTTTACATAAATATTACATTTTGTGTCTCCTAATTTGTTGCCATCATTTGCTAAAAGAAGGTTAATATTTTTTCTGAAGAGAATGCTTTTCTTTCTTCCAGAAACCTGACAACCTGATTCATAAGTGATCAATTACATCTTTTATTATGGCTTCTAGGACACATCTAGATACTCAGAACAGATTATTTATCCATCAGTTCATAGGTCAAATTCACATTAAAATGTTCTCAAATGTCAAGAAAAAATTTTTATTTTAATAACAATCAGCAACTCATCTAATTGCTAATTTTAAGGGGTCTTTTTGTAAGCATGGTGGAAGATCCGTATTTGAGGTTTTGTGAAGAAGGTAAAACATGGCATGAATCATAATTGGAATCTATATTCATAGCCACATTACCAAAGAGTATACAGAACTAAAAGTTTAAACATTTACTATGTTCTTGAGTAAACTGAGAATGTGATGAGTAAAATGTATTAGTGTTGAATACCACAGTCCCTTGAGGGAAAAAGTCATACAAAAATGTGCCCATGTGGGCTTACTTTTCCAGACTGGTGGAACCTGATGGACATTCTAAGCCAGCAGAATGGTCACTCATGTGCATCCTCAGGAAGAAGCATGGCTTTTAGCAAAATCTAACAGAGTCACTGATCCTGTTCCTTGACCTAATATGCTTGCTTTCCTCCCTTTCTGCCTTGCTTCTTCTTTCCTTCCTTCCTTTTCAGTATAAATATGTTTTTTCTATTATAAGATAATGCATGTTGGGAGTTGTAAAGAAGCCCCATTGTTCTGTGTTCAGGTCTATCAGAATGCAGGAGTATTGTGAAGCAGACATCCTGTCTCTAATTTTCTCAATTCTGAGTATGAATGTAGCAGCATCATATATTGGTTAGACACTGATTTCGAAGTCAAATAGCCCTTGTTTTAAACTGACAGGTCCTCTTATTAGCTGTATATAATTTTAGGGGTAGTCCCTAGCTATTCTAAGCTTCCTCACCTGTAAATTAAGGATGATCATCGTACCTCCATCACATGGTCTGAGAACAAAAACAAAACAAAACAAATAAACAAACAAACAAATGTGGTACCTGAAGAGCAAATAGCATAGGGATAACCCATCTGGTGAATACTTCATGTAATGAAGCTAATGTAAGCTAATAATTATGCTTATCAAGTAAAGTAATTATATGACATTCTGGAAAAGTCAACACTATAGCAATGGTAAAAAAAAAAAAAAAAAGAGCAATGGTTGCCAGGGATTTGGGGGAGGAAGAGAGTTAGGTGAGCATTGAATACATGAAACACATTTTGGAAGGTGATAAAACACAATTCTGTATGATACTGCAATGGTGGATATATGACATTATATATGTCAAAATCCCTAGAACTTCCAGGCCATAAAGAGTGAAACTTTCTGTATGCAAATTAAAAAAAAACTATTTTGGAGGTCAGGGTATCACAGGATGGAATGCAGAATTTGATAAACTACCTATATTACAAATGTGTGAAACAAATCTACCCATACTGCAGATATATGAAGCGACTTTACATGAAGGGGGTGGGGGTAAAAGGTAACCTCATTTTGGAAATGAATGGAATCTGTGAACTAAAGGCAAAATAAACTATATATAAGTACTGTGGTCATGTCGATAAAATTGTTTCTTTTGGGGATACGGTTAATTTTGATAGTGCCTACCATATACACTGGAATTGAACAATTAAGTAACTGGGTGCTGGATGTTGGGAGCCAGGTCTCTCAGTGTTGCAGTGGATTACAGAGAGCAAGGGAGGAGGCTAGAATGAGCCATGTGATAACGCATTAGAGTTGGAGACATCAGTGTGAACTCATGGCTAGCTTAGGATAGACACAGATGATTACATATAGAAATAATTACAGGCATGCATATATGAACAGGCTGATATCCACACAGAGAGCACCTTGCAGGGTTCTATGCACCTCAGTGGAGAGGGCCCGGGTGCAGTGTCACCTCAGTACCAAGAAGCACACCTACCACCCAGATCTTGTTTTCTATACCATTTTCCAATGAGAGGAATCAGGGGTCCTTGGAGAAAGGGCCAATTCTAGGACTGGGGTAGAAAATATATAAGATGAGCTCAGAGTATCTTGTAGATACTAGCCAGAAAGTAAGGAAATGCCTTAAAAAAATGATGGTGTAGGCAAAGGATATATTAGACAATTAAAAGAGCCCCCCCCCCAAAAAAAAGAGCCCCCAATGGTCAAAGCTACAAAATTTGAACAATACAATAAACAAAGTAGTATTGGCTTATAACCCAAAATAAAAAATAAATTTTTGATTCCATACTGATAAATAATTGAACAGATAATAAATAAGGGAGAATAAACAAATCTTCCATGCAGATGAATTCTTAATAATTAGCGTAGGTACTCTGTCCTCAAGGAGGTGAAGCAGAAGTCCCCACTGACTTCCTTCCACAGAGTACAATATAGAAAAGGGAAAAAAGGTAATTTTACAGTGGATAAACCTCACAAACGCTAACTCAATCACTTGGTCAAGGTAAACATCAACAGTGCTAAGTCATGTTGATAGTATGTACTCTTGATATGATGTGATGAAAATGGCACTTTACCTGTATGGTCTTCCTCCCCAAATCCATAACCCCAGTCTAATCATGGGAGAAAAAATCAGACAAATACCAACTGAGGAACATTGTACAAGACCGTACAAAATCGACCAGTAATTTTCTAAACTGTCGAGGTCACCAAAACCAAGGAAAGTTTGATAAACTACCACAGCCAAGGGGAGCCTAAGGACACATGAGGACTAAATGTAATGTCATATCCTGGAGGGGACCCTCAAACAGAAAAAAGATATTAGGTAAAAACCAAAGAAATCAAAATAAATTGTAGACTTTAGTTAAAGTAACATATCAGTATTGATTTAACAATTGCAAACAAATGTAATATAAATGTACAAATATAAGACATTAATAACAGGAAAAATAGGTATAGGGTATATGAGAACTCTGTGCTATCTTAAACTGTTTTGAGATTTCAAATTTATTTTAAAAAGAAAAAATGTAAAGGTAGAACTATTATATTAAACCTAAAAACAAAATCATTAACCAGTAATACTAAATATTATTTTTTATTTGGTAAACAATTAGTACAAGAAATACCTGGCAACTACTAGAACTTTATTAAACTTAAATGCTTTTAATCATTGTTCCAACTAACCCTGGTCTAATTCTTATACTTTATTCAACTCATGTTGAATCTCTTCTTAAAATTAGACCCTCCTTGAACTTGATCTGGTACCTTCAACAGCTTTACTGCCCACTCCAATTTGCCTATGAGGAAATCTTCTGGATGTCAGTGACTTTTATATTCAATAGTCAATTCCTAACACTCTAAATGCTCCATTATTCAGCACTCTTTGATTTATAGATTAAATGATAAATTGCGCATTTTAATCAGTGAAAAACCACCCAAAAGTAAGAGGTTAGTCACAAATTACATTGACCTACTAGCCACACAAATCCCTCCTGATTATTTTTCCTAATAAAAGTAGATTTCACATCATTTGTGTCTCCTGTGTTTAGTTCTTTGCTTTGAAAGTCAGAATTCACAGATTTAGCTTTTTTTTTTTCAAGTAAATCCTCTTCTAACAAACTTCATCATGTTTAGTAGATTTTATGTGGCACTATTTTCTTTTAAAAGGCAGGTAGGTACCCAGGCTACAACATACTTAAACAGTATGAGTGGGGCGCCTGGGTTGCTCAGTCGGTTAATTGTCTGCCTTCCGCTCAGGTCATGATCTCCGGGTCCTAGATTCAAGCCCCACGTCAGACTTTCTGCTCAGCAGGAAGTCTGCCTCTCTCTCTATCTCTCCCTCTGCCCCTCCCCACTGCTCATTCTCTCTCTCTCTCTCAAATAAATAAAATCTTTAAAAAAAAAACGTAAATAAACAATGTGAGTTTTAAAATAATCATATAATAATTTCCTGTATACTCCCAGGAAGTTGCCCCTTCCCTCCCTACTACAACATAGAAATGTACGTCTCTGAATCAAAGTCTTTTATAAAGCCTGTGCTCTGGGGGCTTGAAGGTGAATAATAGAGCAGAGAGATTAAAAGAAACAATAGCGACAGGTAGTTGAGCTCCCCCCATCACACAATGTCCTGCATAAATCTCCCAGTCAGCATTTTTGGGACTTGCATATCAATATCTGATATGAGTATGACATAAGCATAATCTAGAATTTTACAGTTCTTCACAAGTTCCTAAAACATACAGTGACAATGGCCTTTGACACAGATGGGGCAGCTGGAAATACAGATGAAAGAAAATTAAGAAATCTTACCACTTCTCAAAGTGCTCAAAACCATTAAGTTCAAAGCCAACTTATTTACTCTTGAGCTCAGGGGGCTTTCGCTCCACACCAAAAATCTCCGTGTACCTACCACTCTGAGCCAACTTTATCCTACATTTGGAGGATATGGACCATTATTTTATTCAGTATGAGCATTCCCTTTGCCCTTCATAGTAAAGTATAAAGTGATGTGGTAACTTGGTGATTGGCTCAGTGCTCCTGCCTACAGAGTGTGGGTTCTGAGAGAAATGGGAAAAACAAGTGCTGCCAATTTACATACCTTATAATTCTTTAATATATCTGGTAGATCATAAGTCTCACAAAACTTTATGCACCTGAAAGTTTGGGGTCTATGCTGAATGTGTGTGTGTGTGTGTGTGTGTGTGTGTGTGTGTGTGTTGGGCTGGGTTGCCTTTTCATGCATCTAAAAGTCAGTTTCAGGGGAACCTGGCACAGTCTGTTAAGCTTCTGACTCTTGGTTTCAGCTCAGGTCATGATCTCAAGGTCAGGCTCGACGTTCAGCACAGAATCTGCTTAAGTTTCTTTCTCCCTCTCCCTCTGCTCCTCCCCACCTCTCTCGCGCATGCTCTCTCCCCTCCCCCTCTTTCTGTCAAATGAATGAATGAATGAATGAATGAAAAGTCCATTTCAGAGGAAGTTAAGCTATAATGTGGTACTCAAACTCTTTCGACTACTACTTGTGACAACAACTACTGTGTATTTTATCAAATGACACAGACTTACATTGAGATATATTTTTAAGCTGCTGGGTCTTTTTGAGTTTAAACATAAAAACAAGGTTACACACATGGGAGCTGCTGGATCCCCACGGAAGCATAAGGGAATGTGGTATAGAAGACGGCATATCTATTTAAGCCTTGCCTCACCTCCAATTCTGGAAGCTGGCGTCTGGTCTCAGGTACCTCATTCTATTCCATAGAGACCCAGTAAATCTTAGTTCATCCCTGGTCATCTTCAATCTCTATAAGGGTGAGATTATCTTACAGTCAAACCTCAGAAATGTGTCTTCCCTGGGGCAGACTGAGCAACGCAAGCAATTTAACACCTCAACTTTCCAAGTCATACCAGACCTAACCTAAAATTAACCCTTACATACAAAATGATCCAAATCTGGTGTCTGAATACAGAAAGACTCTGATGACATGGCCTTTGAAGCCGAGACCTGTGGAAGTTGTACGTATACATGACCATTCCGTTATAACGCGGTTCTGAGACTGGCTTTCCCACGGGGTAAATTTGAAATGGGTATTTATGGATATAGGTCTAACCTCCATACCTCTCTCTATGTATCTTTTTTTTTTCCCCAATTTTTTTTTTCCTCTGTCTCCCTATCTAATCTTCCTCTCTTTATAACCTTTCTGTTTACAGGTCACTCTCTTTTTTCTCTCTTCCCTTCCCCTTCTCCCTATATCTTCCATTTCACTCTCTTTCTACCTCTCCTCCACAGACCTTTTGCATCCTCTCTGCAACGTTTTCCTTGACTTCTTAAAAATGTGTCTGTCTGGCCCACTGGTTCCACTCAAGTCTCTGCTCTGACACTTCTCTTATTTCTCTTCCTACCATAAAGCAAACGGAAGCAAAACTCTGTATTGTTTGCGAATTAAACAAATGAAGTCTTATATTTGCTTCTCTAAAGTAGTTATGTCATTCTTCACTTACTTTGGTCCCTGAGTTCTCTTTCGGTGGGTCTTACAAGGAAAAAAATTGAGTCTGCCATGTTATACCACATAAATAATATGTAAATATTTGAAAATTTTTACTTATTTTAATTCTCTTGAATGCATGTGAATTTATTTTTTTTTAATTTTTTTTTTTTAGGGAGAGAGAGAGTGCATGCGTGAGGCGGGGGGGGAAGGGGCATGTGAACTTTAAAACACAACACTGTATTTTATATTTGGAGGAGGCATGTGGCCCAGTTAGAGATGAATTTTGACTCTGATATTTTCAGAAGCAACATTTTAGAATTTATACAAAATGGAAATGAACTTTCTTCATTGTATGCTTTTAAATGCAATCTCATTAATGTGTTTCAATTATTTTCTCTACAATAATAGTATGCAATTATCTATACTTATTATTAAAACCATCTTAATAGAACTTTTATTAAAACTGGGAAGGCTTAGACATAATAATAAGAGACACTGAAAATATTTATTTTCAGTGATAGCTTTATAAAGAACATACTTTTCCTCAGAAAGGAACTCTGTACAGAATTATTTTGTATTAATTTCATTCTAATAAAATCAAGGTACGTTTTACATTTTACAAATTAATACGTAAAGTAACACATTCTAGTGGATTATTTCTAAATTTAGTTTCGCTTTTCTTCAGTGAAACCAGAAGTTTGAAATGATCCTCAAATTCAAAAAATGACTTGAAAAAGACTGAGTAAAGATGAGAAAGACCAATATTCTTTACCTAATTGCAAAAACATTTAAGCAATGTCCAATGAGACTCCCTGTAAAGACATTTCCTGCCATTTCACTCTCATTTCAGAAATGTGGCAAATACTTGCCTCTTTATCTGGGAAAGCATACAGTGACAAGACACATCCTCAAACTGATGAAACTCCTCCTCATTTAGATGGTATTACTGCTGACATTATTCTTGAGCCAGAGACTTCCTTTCTATGCTCCTGCAGAGTGTTCGATCTTGCTGATAGGTTTGACCTATTGGAGGTTATATTTGACCTTGTAGCCTAAACAGAATTTTTGTTTTCCTTAAAAAGAAATGACCCTTTGCCTTCCGAATTTAAGGACATGCAGGTCCATTTTCCAGAAAACGAATTATTGCAAAGAGGAAGCTCTAGGTGTGAGGGGACCACAGGTGAGACAGAAGCATCAGTGGAGTCCTTAGGATGGGACAGAGATCTGGGGCATCAAACACTGGGTATTTATTTCATTCCACACCAGGGCTTCAAGAAGTAATTTTTGGACAAACTGAAGTGTTAAACAGAAAAGACTGTTTTTACCATGTTCTCAAGAAAAAAACCTACTGAGTCCTTTCCACTTGACCCTTCTGGCATAACTTCTTCATGCCTCAATCTCCTTGGCTCAAAAATGGAAATAATAAGACCAAATTCAAAGGGTTGTTACGGGGATTGAATTAGCTAATTCAATTAAAGCACTTAAAATCATACCTGAAACACATTGCTCATTCGGTTAATGCTAATTATTGTTATCACTGCTGCTGTTAGGGTAGTTAACAGCACCAAACGCAGTTAGGACACTATGTACATAGTTGTGGGGCTTAATAGAACTGGTCAATCTGAAACCTATAGGCAACCGAGGTGCTAGAAACACACAAGTTTGCCATCTTTTTCCTCAGAGCATCGTCAGATACGTTTCATAATTAAGCACATCTTCATCCCCTTCTAATTACCCAGAAAAAAAGCTTGTAAGTCTAGTCTCATTTAAGGTGACTATGTTTGAAAATGCTTTGAAGGTCAGAGAAGATAAACTCAAGCTGTGGTCCTAGTGTTAAGGAAATAACGAACATGAAAGAATATTATCACTCATGGGAGCATCCTTTAGAAACCATGGGATTTACCATATAGAACAGATTAAGGAAAACTTTGTCCATTTTGGTAAATTGGCTGACAATATGCTTCTCTGCACCATGAGTTGTCCCCTCCTCTGATGACTCTGGGTCTGCCTATGGGACTTGCTTTGGCCAGTGGAATAATAGCAAACATGATGTAAGGAAGAGAGTGAAAGGTGCTTCTATTAGGGTTCTTCAGAAGAACCGGACCAATAGGTTTTAGTATTATATAAAATCTATTAATATATAAAATTTATATCAATATATAATGTGTCTTAATATTATATTTAAAACACAATATTTTTAATATTAGAATAATAATATAAAATAATATGTAGGTATATATTTATAATTTAACATATTATAAAATAATATTTATATATGCAAAACCTATTAGTTCTGTTTATACCTATATAGATTATATATATAATTATTTAATATGTAATCTATATATAAGATATAATCTAGAACAAGAATGAGAGAGATTTATTACATGGAATTGACTCACATGATTATGGAGGCTGAGAACAATCGGCATGATGTTCAGTCAGCAAGCTGGAGTCCCAGGAGAGTTGATGGTGTTAAGTTCCCGCCCAAGAGCAGAAGACTGATGTCCTAGCTTGAAAACAGGCAGAGAGAACTAATTCTCTTTTATCCCTCCTCTTGTTCTATTCAGGCACCCAATAAATTGGATGAGGCCCACCCACCTTGGGGAAGGCAATCTGCTTTGCTTAGTCTATTGACCCAAATGTTAGTCTCATCCAGAACCAAATAGCTGGAAGCCTGTAGGCACGTCAAGTTGACACATAAAAGTTGACACATAAAAGTAACATCACAGTGTTCATACAGTGGCTTCCCTTCTTGCTGCTGGACCCTTCCTCCATCATGTGAAGAAGCCCATGCTAGCTTGCTGCAGGCTGAGAGACCACCTGGCTAGCTGTCTTAGCAGAGGTGCCAGATATTTGAATGAACTCTACCCCAGCCCGGCCAGATTAAACCAAAAGAACCATTCAGCCTACCCACAGGAACATGAGAAATAATAATTTTTTGATGTTTAAATCACCATGTTTTGGAATGGTTTTCATACAGCAAAAGTAAACTGATTTGACAATTGAACACAACTTTAAAAGTTGATGTCACACCTAAAAGCGAGGCCATATTTTAATCTGTGCTTAATAAATTTTAGCCTAAAACAGGAAATTATACCTATTGCTTACATATAGAAATTTTAAAATATATAAATAGTTTTGATTCTTTGTTATCATCAAAGGAATTATACAAATGGATTTTTAAAATAACAGATCAAACTTTAAATATTGTAGTTGAGTAGACACAAATATAAAGTGAATCTCAAGATCAAGTTTCAAAAAATGGCACAAAGCAGATTAAATATTATGTGAATATTGAAAATATTGGTGATGCCATTCCAATTCTAAAATGATGATCGAAACATTAATTTCAGACATCTTCAATATCCACTAGTAAAAATCTTTTGCAAAATAATTCACACACCATAAAATTCACTATTTTAAAATTGTGCCATTCAATGGACTCTAGAATATTCAGAATAGTGCAACCATCACTCCTGCAAAGTATCAGGATATTTTCATCACCCCCAAAAGAAACCCTGTATCTCTTAATAGTCACTCCCTGTTCTCCTTCTTCCCCTTTCCCTGACAACACTAATCTATTTTCTGTCATTCTGGATTTGCACATTTTGGACATTTTACATAAACAGTATTACACCATCTGTGGCCTTTTATGTCAGGCTTCCATCACTCATCCTAGTGTTCAAGTTCATCCGTGCTGTAGCATTTATCAGGACTTTGTTTCTTTTCATTACTAGATAATGTTGTATGGATAGACCACAGTTGGCTTATCCATTCATTAGTTGATGACCATTTATGTTTTTTCCATTTTTTTATTATTACAAGTAATACTGCTATAAAAACATCTGTGTACAACCTTGTGTATAAACTTATGTCTCAATTCTTGGATATACACCTAGAAGTGAAACTGTTGGGTCACATGGAAACTCTATGTTCAACATTTTGAGGAACTGTCAAACTATTTTCCACAGTGCCTGGACTATTTTACATTCTCATCAGGAATGTATGAGAGTTCTAATTTCTTCTTATCCTCAACAACAATTGTTATTTTCCTTTTTTATAATTTTTTTTTAATTTTTAGAGAGGGAGTATGCAAGCAACAAGAGGGGCAGGGGCAGAGAGAGAAAGAGAATCTCAAACCGGCTCCATGCTCAGCATGGAGTCCAATGTGGGGCTCAATCTCACGACCCTGAGGTCATGACCTAAGCTGAAATCAAGAGTCCACGCTTAACCGACTGAGCCAGGTGCCCCCCGCTTTTTTTAAATTTTATATAGCCATCTTTTTCGTGTGAGATAACAACTCATTTTGGTTTTGATTTGCATTCCACTGATAACTCATGTGTTGAACATCTTTTTATATGCTAAGTTTTCATCTGCAAGATTGAGAAGTATCTGTTCAAATCTTTTGCCCATATTTTAATTGGGATTTTTGTCTTTTTATTGTTGAGTTGTAAGTGTTCCTTATACCTTTTAGATATAAAATCTTTATCAGATATATAATGCGTAAATGTTTTATCCCATTCTGTGGGTTATTTTTTTACTTTTTTGATAATATTATTTGAAGCACAAAAATTATAATAAAAAACAGTAAAAAATATTTTTAATTTTGATGGAGTACATTTGTCTATTTTTTCTTGTGTTATTTATGCTTTTTGTGTCATATTTTAAAAACTATTGCTTAAACTAAGGTTACAAATAGTTACTCCTGTGGTTTGTATCTAAGAGTTCTGTCATTTTTAGCTGTTCGCATAAGTTTAATACATTTTTATCTAATATTGTAGATGGTGGAGTCAGGGTCCAGCTTCGCTCTTCTGTGTATGAATATGCAGATGTCCTAATGTCATTTGCTAAAAACACTATTCTTTCCCCCATTGAATTGTCTTGGCACCCTTGTCAAAAACTCAGTTGACAATAGATGTGTGGCTTTATTTCTGGACTCTCGGGTTAAATATTATGTGGTCTTTATGTCTGTCCTTATGTCAGTACCACACTGACTTGATTACTTTGTAGTAAGTTTTGAAATCAGGAAGTGTGAGTCATCCAACTCTGTTTTATTTTTCCAAAATTGTTTTGACTATTCTGGGTCCCTTGCATTTCCTTGTGAATTTTAGGATTAGTTTACATAATTGCCGAAAAAGGAGTTGGAATTTTAACAATATTAAGTCTTCTGACCCTTGAACATGGGATGTCTTCCCATTTGTTTAGGTCTTCATTAATTTCTTTCAATAACTTTGTGATTTGCAGTGTACCAGACTTGTCCTTCTCTAGGTAAATTTATTCCTAAATATGTTATTCTTTCTGATACTATTGTAAATGGAATTGTTTTCTTAATTTCATTTTAGGATTTTTCACTGCTAGTGTGCAAAAATATAATTGAATTTTGTGTATTGATCTTGTTATCATGCAACTTTACTGAACTCTTATTAACTCCAGTACTCTGCGTGTGTGTGTATATGTGTGTGTCTTCTTGGTGTTTTTATATATATCTGAAAATATAAAGATACTTTTACTTCTTCCTTTCTAATCTGAATGCCTTGTATGTCTCTTTCTTGCCTATGTCCTGGCTCAAATCTCCAATACAATGGTGAACAGAAGTGGTGAGAGTTGACATCCTTGTCTTATTCTTGATTTAGAGAGAAAGCATTCAATCTTTCATACTGACTATGATTTTAACTGTAGGTTTTTTTGTAGATACCCTGAATTAGGTTCAGAAATTTCCCTTCTATTTCTAGTTTGTTGAGTATTTTATTCTGAAATGGTGTAGGATTTTGTCAAATGTTTATTCTGTTTTTTGTCTATTGAGATGATCATTTTTTCCTTTATTCTCTTAATATAGTATATTACATTGAATGATTTTCATGTGTTGAAACACTGTTGCAGGGGCGCCTGGGTGGCTCAGTCGTTAGGCGTCTGCCTTCGGCTCAGGTCATGATCCCGGGGTACTGGGATCGAGCCCCGCGTCGGGCTCCCTGCTCAGCGGGAAGCCTGCTTCTCCCTCACCTGCTACCCCTGCTTGTGTTCCCTCTCTCGCTGTGTCTCTCTCTGTCATATAAATAAATTTAAAAAAAGTCTTTGAAACACTGTTGCATTCTTGGGGTAAATCTCAAATGGTCATGTGTACTCTTTTTAGAGTTGGTTTGCTAGTATTCTTTTGAAGATGTTGGCTTCTATATTCATAGGGGATATTGGTCTGTACTTTGCTTTTCTGTGAAGTCTTTGTCTAGTTTTGGTATCAGGGTAATACTGGCCTCATAGAATGAGTTAGAAGAGTTTTTCTCCTTTTCTTTTTTAGGGGAGAGAGGTGAAGAAGTATGTGAAAGATTGATGTTAGTAATTCTCTAAATGTTTGATAGAAATCACCAGTTGTAGCTGTTTGTTTGTTTAGCGGCATTTCTGAATTGATTCTGTAAAGTCTCTATTTTTTTGTCATGTGAAAACTCTATATTTAGTTTAGGGATGATGGATTAGACAAAAATTTCTTAAATACCAGAACCAATAAATATCCCAGTGTTTATTGAGATTTGTGTACGTGTTGCAACACACCTCCAAAACTCAGTTTACAACTTTTCCTTTGCTTCCTGCAGAGTTTTAAGGTAAACAGAGGTGAGATCCTAGGGCCTTCTCAGGTCCTTCCTGAGTATGTACACAGCACCACGCATGTAAATGAAACTCCAGATTCCCAGGTAATATGTGAGAGCTCTCCAAAGCTCTGGACACCTCATTCCTCACCTTTTTCTTTTAAGCTCTTTGGTTAGCCCATTTTTTGGGCTGATTGTTAACCATCACTTCAGGCATGGTCATTTTAAAGCATTTGCCTGGAAATATTTTTCATAAATGCCCTCTGGGGAGAAGCTTTTAGCATTGGGCAAGCTTGAGTCAGGTCAAATAAAGGCAAACTTTTCCAGTTGGGTCTTCCAAGGAACCATCTAACAGAACAAATAATATCAATTCTTTGGGAATGAACTTTGGAAGAGCTCCAGCTCTGTTCCATCCCCCTCCAGTATTGGGAAAGCCGGCTCCCCCCGCCCCCCCCACCCCACCCCCGCCAAGGCAAGGGCTGAGCTGGAGAGTGAAAGATGGGAATTGCTGTTTTTACCAGCATTTGACAGTTTTTCTTAAATAAATACTTCCTGGGTTGCTACAAGTCTTTGGCTAATTTCCAGCGATCTGAAAATGTTGATTCTGACTATTTTGCTACTTTTCTGTTGTTGTCACTTTTATGGAGAGATACATTTTTGGATGTCATTTTCACTACACAAAACTATTAGCAGTAAATTAACCATACCAAAATTGAACTGATAGTAGAGTCAGTTCACCAGTACTGACCAGTAATTTTGTGACAACTCAATCTTCAATACTAACAGAGGAAAAAAATAAACTAAAATAAACAAATAAAATAGTAAAGTAAAATAGATAAATAAATAAACAAATAAATAAGTAAATAAAATATACTGAAGCAAATCAAGCATTTCAACCTCTAAACTATGAAATATGACTACAGGTAACAACACAAAAATATCTTCTCGAAAGATAAAGAACTGTGAAGTATATGCAGACAGGTGATATGTACTTGGGTTACTACTTAGTGAAACACTATCGAATGACACCTCCAGGATCTAAAAGAATCCATCGCAATGTTTTACATTAGGACAAGAAATTAGAAGATGCAGCTAATGAATTAGAATTGAAGTCTACTTGTAAAGTGAACTCATCAAAATGAAAGCAAAGGCACTTATTAGGAAGAGGCTGTGTAAGAATATGAAACTCACTTTGCACTTAAACTCTTGTCGAGGATGATTGATGATACAAGAATAAACTAAGAGGAAACATATTTTTGTGGCTGTACTTTTATTTGCTGAGACTATAAAAAGTCAAATCTCTACTACACAAAGAATGAGTTCACAATGGAAAAACACCAAAGCACCTACATGTGCATCTATACGGTACTAAGACAAAAGCCAACTCAGAAAACGCTTTCTGTGAAAACCAAGTTGCCTTACTAAGTATTGTATTGATATCTCCTCATCTGCTTTCATCTATCAAGCAGTTTTATTTTTAAATTCAGTCTTCTCTGACTGCAACGAGGTCTTTCAAATCATATCTTTCTTGTGTGTCCTCAGAGCAATCGATGGGTAGATGAGATAAATAGAACTATTCTGGGAGACACAGAATTCTAAATTATATTATAAAGTATGTCTTAAAATGACATGGACTAAGTGCTCTTTCAGTTGGGTCATTCGGTGTTTAAAAGGCCACTTTAATTTGGTACCTGTTGCGGCACGGATAACAAAGACAGTTAGTTAATGATTGTGCATCATTATAGAGGGCAATTTAGCAGTGTATACAGAGCCAAACCCTCCCCCGAGAGTCGTCACAAACCCCATGATTATACTTAGAGGACTACCATTGTCCTTTAGATGACACCACATGGCTTTAAAAAGCTAGTGTTCCCTCTAAGAGTTTGACTCTCTCTCGGGCTATGGGTTAACCCTTAATCACTCATTTATCTGACTTCCTATTGCAATCACAGTAATTTCTACACAAACAAACATTCTGTTGTCCACTACTAGCTTTATGTGCTTTAACCTTCTCTTTTATTTAGATAATCTACTGCTAGATTCTTGGATTTCTGTATCCCCCTTCTCCTTTCCTCTCCTCTCTTCTTTTATTCCTGGACTCCTCTCCTCATTCCATCTCATCTCGTCTCTTCGCTGCAGATGCTACAGCGCCTCCCTCTACTGTAGCAATTCATCCAAACCGTCTTGAAACCATAAAGCCTTCCCCAATTGAAAGAAATTGTTCAACTTTACACTGCTTCTGCCCTGTGTAAAGATCATTTTGAGGGTTTCTCCCTATTTCTTATTTTTAAAAACTAATTGTTCGGTCTTGCATCTCTAGAAGGTCGTCTGTTTTGCTATTGCCACTCCTCATATCTAGTCACGGAAATAGAGATTCTATCCCAACTCTTCCATGGAAACAATGCACACTTTACAAACTTTATCTTACTGGAAGTTTCTGTAGCACTTGAAATAGTTGACCAATCTGTACCTTGAACAGCAGTCCTTTCTCCCACAGACTGCAGACTCATCTCTTATAACTCTCCATCTTGCACTTGCTTACTCCCGCCTTCCAGAATGTCTTCTAGTCCTTCGAGATCACCGTGCCCTGGGCTCCTCTGTGCCTTCTCATATGCTCTTCTGTCCTCTCCCACCCTAGCCCCTTCCCTATTGCTTGGACTGCATCTATTCATCTCAAATTAAAGTTTCTGTTTAGATATTCCTTCCTCAAGGAATTCTTACCTGATCTCCCAGATCTGGGTTTGAGACACATCCTGTGAGCCCTCAGAACACTCTTTACTTCCCTTACAACAGCACTTCTGTTATCATGTTGTAATTATCTCTTTGGGAGATCAGAAACCATGTCTACCTCATCTATCTCATGAATCCCTCCCATAATGCTTAGGACCACATTGTCATCATCATTATCATCATCTTCATCATCTCCCCTCCTCTTCAGCTAGCAAACAGACACTGAGCTAAGAGCTTTACATATTTAAACTTCTAACTACCATATTTGTCCATCAGGAAAATGAGGTTCAGAAGAGGGGTGAGCTAATAATGAGAAAGAAGGATTTGAACCTTCTCTATTCTTCCTTCTTGGGATAACAGTGTAATAGCACCTGCTTTTCCTCTAGAAAACCACTCCTTCTCCACCCATTCCCTACCTTCCTTCTCCCAAGATTTCACTTTTTATATTATACCCCCTCCCATGTACCTGTGGCCACACATTCTGTGGCCTGTGGGAACAGGTTTGATTGTGATCTGCAGAGGTGAAAAGACTATGGCTGGTACCATTCCCAGTTCACCCAGGCATCTCCCTACCATTCTCCGGAGAGACTATCCAGGGTCTTTTCACGGCACAGGCAAGAATGGGCATACATTAGAAAGAGAAGAGCTATCCTTTCTAAGGATTTAAGTGAGTATGCCTCCCTCTAAGTTCAGAAAACACTAGGTTTCAAGAGTAAAGAGAAGTGTACGTGTACTCTTTAAATTTGATAAATTAATAAAGCTAATAGGAAAACAAACAAAACTGATCTGAAATATAAAAAAGAGACATTCTGCTGTTCATAAACTATAAAGCCCATCTCCGGGCCACTCCTGACACTTCCACACTCCTCTACTGCTACACTAGTTACCACCCTGTCTGTCTCCTCAGTGCTTGACAAGCTCTATAACTCCTGAGCACGAGGACTGTTTTTCATCCCTGAAAGCCCAGCATCCAGAACAGTTCCCGACATTACAGTGGTACACAAAAAAAAAAAAAAAAAAAAGAGCATTTGTAATGTAATCCAATGAAGAAAATATATATTTCCATCCAAGGTTTTTGTTCCCTCTTAGCAAGACAGTTTAAAAAGAAATTTGATTGAATAATGTTAAAACTAAACTTGAATCTGCCCGACCAGATGTTATTGTGAGTCTTTCAGAACCAAAAGGGAAAAGTTAAGTTGTCCTCTGTTCTGTCATCTTCAATTCTCTGAAGCAGAGATTTATATAAACTGTCACCCTGCCCCATATTCCATCCAAATTTCTTTTCGCTGCTGTCGTGACTCCTCTGCCCTTGGGGTGGCGCTCCCTTATGCCTCCATCAACTTCTTTCACTCTGGGACAGCCTGTATTCAGCCTCTCCTTTTACACACAGACAGGCATCTTAACACCAGTCAATATTTCCTAGGGACCAGGGCACAAGCCCCCTCCTGCGATGGAGCAGAGGGAAAGGGTAAGGTGAAGGACAGCCCCCAGGGCCTATGTGCCATCACTCCCTCTCCTTCTTCATCCAGGCAGTGGGTGGCCCTGGAGAACCGGCACACAGATGCTTGGCCCCCTACGGGAGCAATCTATTCTTGAGACGGATGGAGTTTTTTCTAGTCAGCACTGTGATACTATAATGAGTAGACTCCGGCCTCAAAATTAAAGCTTCCTGAGAAAAGAACATCCTGAAGATTGTTTGAACTATATTACTGAAATTCTTCTTAATGCATGGTGACTCAACCCTGTTTGTTCATTGCAAACATAAGCAGGGCTGATTTTGAAGGGTGTGCCTGGTTAAACATATTGTATACACCCTCTATATTAAGGCCAACACCTGGTTAGAAGCTGCAATTTATTTTGTGTAGAGTGTTTAGTTTTCACATAGAATAGAAATTGAGAAAACAGTAATTAAATAAGGTTGGCAGATGTCACATCATGAATGTCCTCCTATATCCTGCATTTTTGCTATAAAGGACATTATTAGGACAATGGACAAAACTCAAATGGAGTCTGAAGATCAGAAGGCAGTTATGTATCATTGTTAATGTCCTGATTTTGGTGGCCGCATTGTAACTGTATTGGGCACCGACCATATACAGGAACTATGAAGTACCGAAGAAAAAGTACAAGAATTAACCCCGTTTGCTTACAGTGTAACAGGAAAGGTATCAGGGACGTGGAAAAGATGATGAAAAAATGCAAAGCACAGTGTCATAACAACCAAAGACCAGACAAGAATCTATAGTTCTCAGTATTTTCTCCACCAATGACACTGACTCTAATGCTCATTCTTGGAAATTCATTGAGGTCTAGACCCAAGTCACTGGGAGATGGATATAATGCCATTCCTTTCTCCTCTGCTGAATGAACATTGGAAGAGGCAGGAGTAGCATTATTCTAATATTAGTTTTGAATTTATTCTACTTAAAATGTAAGTGATTGACCATCTTGGTGACATCATCTCTACCTAATTCATCTCAAAAACATTTCATTAAATCTCTCAGTATAACTCCAATTAAAAAATGTTGAGTAAGGGATGATTTTAAATGGGGCAATAAGCACTATCACCACCCCTCCCACTCTCTCCCCATTAAGAAGTATTTCCTGCCCACTCCACCGCAAAAAGCAACACACACAAACTTTACACTGGTAAATCTTACTATCTGCCACTTTCTCAGTAGTGCTTTCCATGTGTGCCAATAACACCGTGATAATAGATTCATGGACAATTCTCAAATTTAACATTCATTCTTCCACAATTATGGAGTGTGCTAAATGGTGAGAGAAAGCTCATTCCTTGAGATGCTTACAGTTTAGTGGAGGGAGATTATAAACACGGGCAAACTCTGAAATACATACACACAAAATACATGCAAATCCCCTTCCCCTCCCCCTCACTGCAAGATTCAGAATGTCCCAGCTCACCTTCTCTCTCCTCTGACTTGTAACAGAATCCCATTTGCCCCCAGCAACCCCACTGTATGGGAAAATCAACTTACAGGGGGTCAGGGAAATGCATTTTATAGTAATAGCAAGTTTCCTGACTTCCCTGGGTCTACTTCCACATATATAAAGCTAGGACAAGCAAACCCAATACCTCAGTAGAGACTAGATTAAATGTGATCATGAACATAAAATACTACACTCGAAGTATTCCTCCCAACTCTCTTCTCTGCTTCTCTCAGGGTGGGTAGGTCTACATCCAGAAATGCAGTGTACAAATAGGAACAAACTGATGACAAGGAGGGCAAATGGGATGGGGGTTGCTGGGGAAGGTTGAAGACCTCTCTCCTCCACCATGGCTTTTGATACTCCTAACTCCAACTGATCTCTCCATTTTTCACTCCTGGGAAGTAGAGAAAAGCTTCTCTGCTTCCTGGTCTCTGTCTGCCCTCCCAGAATCAGAAGTAGAGAGGTACCGTCCACCTGTTCAGGTCCTTTTCAGTTCCTTGATTATTAAAGAGAGCAGGCTCACTCAAGTTGGGTTGATATTGATCTTCCCAAGGACCTATGGGTTTCTGAATTGGCATGTTCTCAGAATCCTCCCCATTTCTTCCCCCAGCACCCTCCAGGGCTGGACTCCAAACTGTGGTCCAGTGCAAAGAGGAGAGTCCTCTACATTTCCTGTCAAGCCACCCAAGGATCCTGGAGCCTCCTGACACCTAGACACCTGCCTGCCCCAGCCCCAACTGCAGCTGTGCTCAGGACAAGTGGATGGGCTGGATGTTGGAACTAGGTGGGAACAAGATGGTATAACCAGGCTCCCTCTTTTCAAACTCATCTGCAAACTCCCAGTAATTCTTAATTCTTGAATCTCCTTTTCCTCTTCCATCCACTTTCACCAAATCCAAGAACTACTCTTATGACGTTCCCAAACTGCTAAACCCTTGAGCCCGTCTCACATCACAAAAGCCAAATGAACCCTCCTTAGAGAAAGGCATGAAAGGCAAGGACGGAGGGAGGGAAAAAGCAAGAGGAGGAAACCAGAAAGAGAGTGTAAGTTGGGAACCCTCATGTGATATCAGATTTCAACTAGCCACAAGTATCACTCTCCCCCTCCTTCAAGTTCTGCCAGCATCATCCTCAGACCCCCACATAAGCACACACTAGTTAGTTCTCCGCTGTGGCAGAATGTCCCACTCCCAGTGGGGCAACAGCAGGAATTCTTGCATAAGTACGCTAGAGTCATTTCAATAAAACAAGTTGAGAAGAAATTGATCAAGGACTTATCTTTGCCTTCTTCAGAAGTTTCTGGATGTCACCTTAGGTACCCCTGAGAAAAACTTGTCTATAGTTTTTGGAATCGGGTAATTTCTACAGTTCACCAGAATCTCTCTTCAGCTATTTTTAAACCTTGACTCTGATATTTTGTGCTATTTTAAGGTACTTATAGAGTTTGGTTTTTTACATTGGAAAAGAAAATCTTAGGCACTATTGCGTTTCAGTGGTATATTCCTCAAAGCCTATCAATTCTTCCTTTGGTTATTTTGATCCTCTAGAAGAAATGTATGGAATTAAAACTAAATAAAGGACCAGCCTGTATAACATTATTTCAGGGACCCCAAACTTGGACCCAAGGTACATGAGCTCCAATCCTTACTCTATTAATAAGTTACTTGTTATGCAAATTTTGGGGAGCATTGACCTGTGTCCTTCTTGAGGTTATCATGAAAAGAATATTAGATGATATGTAAAAGTAGGTTGACAAAATATAATACGCAATACAAAAATAAGGTGTTATATTTAAAGAAATTACTAAAATAGAGAAGATCAATGCAAAGCCTATGAAAAAGAACCCATGAGACCTTTTGCCTAGAATTGCCTGTTTTTTTCCAAATCTTTTTTTTTTTAAGATTTTATTTATTTATTTGACAGAGAGAGACACAATGAGAGAGGGAACACAAGCAGGGGGAGTGGGAGAGGGAGAAGCAGGCTTCCCGCCGAGCAGGGAGCCCGATGTGGGGTTTGATCCCAGGACCTTGGGATCATGACCTGAGCCAAAGGCAGACGCATAACGACTGAGCCACCCAGGCACCCCATTTTTCCAAATCTTTAAAGGACCTCGGAATGGGAAAGAGTCTCTGAATCTTAAATTCTTCCTTTAAAAGTATAAAAGGTTCCTCTTTTACCATGTAATATTTGAATTACGTCTATAAGTAAATCTAACCCAGTAGGTGTTAGATTGCATTTTTGATTATTTGGCATAAAGGTCCATACCACAATTGGAGTTGAAGCTATTCTCTGGATAATTTGATCAATTATTTCTTAAAACGACTTAGAAACAAGATATGATATAACCCAAAGACCAACTGGCTGGCTGACTGATAGACTAACATCATTGATGGAGGGAACCTAACTGGATAACTGGGGCTCAAAGTGGATATGAGGACATAGGCTCAATTTATTTTTTCTGTGCATAAAGCTTAGTTTATATGTTTCAGCCTTTCATATCACTGAAGTAACTCACAAGAGAATAAGGCCCTTACCAAAAGATATAGGACATTGTTCGTGCAGCACACCATAACCATTTTAGTCTTACATTTAATGCATTATTTCCTTCAATTTCATACCATAATCCTTAGCTCTATTTTCTGAAAAACACCATACTACAACACCCTGTATTTGACATTGTTATCTTTTCTTATGTGATGCTTATATTCTCAATATTACCTCTTGTACCATATTTCACAAAATTTCTAAAGATTAAAAACCTTTGGTTTTGTGGGGTTTTTTTCTTTTGGTCTAAATATTGAAGACCAGTTTATTCAAGCAGCATAGGTTAGATGAGTTTTCTGAATGATTTATTTTTTTTCATGTTCTTTGTAGTCTAGCCAGGAAAATTTATAAATAATCCACCAAGTCACATTACAAGTCATTTGATTACTGGTAGTTGGCATGCAGAGCAATGAAAATGCAGTTTAAAAAAATTAAATGCTGAGCTGCTACTACTAAGACACCAGGCAAATATATACAAACAAGAATCCTGTGATTTTACCATAGGGAGGCTGTTTGTCTTATTTATTTCTGACTCTGATCACAGTAGCCACTCAAAAAATATTTGTTTAACATATGCTGGTAAATGGAAACATCCAGGGGAAAAAAAAAATTAACTAGATCTGAGTGTGGACTGAAGTAAGTTTTCTTTTTTGCTGTTTTTCTTTTCTTTTCTAGAAGCCAGAAATGGTTTCTATATAGCTCATTCATTACAGCAAATTTCCAAATAACTATAAGTCTCCTTAAAATGTTACTTGGAGAAAGTCACTGCTCACAGGGGTTAGAAAGCATTTTGATAAGGCAGACCACAGCTTTTTGAAAGGGATGTGAAGTAATTTGAACCCTGCACAATAGGCTCTTACCTCAGACTGTCCTGTACAGAATTGCTTCTTACAACACTCTCTTCAGAGATGAACAATCATCAAGGAAGACTAAAATAAACATGCCACCATTTTGCAAAGTGAGTTGTTTTTATATCCTGATAGGGTTTCTCTAACAAATACCTTATAACACTCTCTAACTTCACTATCAACACTGAAAAACGAACCCTTAAATATTTCTTTTTCTAGACAATATGTAAAATTGATGTTAAGAATCTATGTTGACTGTGGTTCCGAATTCATCTAATGATATGGTAAATTCTTTAATTTTCTTCCCATTTCCCCACAAACAAGAATAATTTTCAACTTGAACATCATTATAAATTTAGGGGACGTGGTAGAGACAAATGACAAATCTGAATTTAAATGCAAATGCAGACACAAGGTCTGGAAAACATTGTTTGTCTGTTTTTCATTTGTTTAGGTGGATGGTTGTAGGGTGTGAGGCTAGGAAGGAAACACAGTAAGAAATGTCATGATGATCCAGTTACAGCCAGAACCTGGAGAAATCCGAAGCCTTTACCCAGACAGGTGTGGACAGGAACCACCCAGAGGAAGGCTATTCCAAGCTTTGAAAATGCTGGTGCAAGAAGGAAAAACCACAGAAAACAACTGAGGTAGAAAGATAGAGGATGATGTGTCTGAGAGACAGGAATATGAGGAGGGTGTGAAAGAGACTGAGATACCCCTGTGCCACCCCCCCCCAAAGAAAATAGAGGAGGAAAACACATAAAAATCAAAGATAAATATGTCCATTCCAAAAAGAAATTCCTGGGACCAAACACAATGATCTCACCTAGTACATGGCCAGGAGTGGCCCAAAGCCCTCCTAATTTATCTTTGAATTCCCAAGGGCTTACCTTCTCATGACCCTTTGTCCCCAACCCCTGCATCTATGCATGATGTGTTTATTTCATCCATGTCAGCCTAAACCCAAACCTTCCTATCAAGCATCATCATCAATTTTCATAAAAATAACACTCACCCTGAACATTTTTGCATTTAGTAGAAACTGACTGATGTTCTTAATCATCAGAGATGACTGATGAAGAGAATGAAATCCACGTCACATCACACTCTGCCCTTTTACTGGCCTCCACCTGTCTTCCTATCATCTCTTTCTTTTCAGGAGCAAAACACAAAATCCATTCTCTGTCTCACTCGGAACAACTTACCAATGCCTCTGAAACCTTTAGTATCAACAATAATTAGGTCTCTGGATGTCGGAGAAAGGAGGGGAAAGTTGTAGGTGTCTACTTTCTATCAATAATTGTCAATGCTTTCTTCCATAAAAAGTAGAATGGTCTGAATAACACATCACTTCATTACATGTATCAAACAATTCTTAGAGATCCTTTGCAGTCACTAAGATGTTATTTTCAAAGAATATTTATGACTATAAAATGCTTATGATATGGTAAGTGAGACATAGGTTATATATGTAATACAACATTTTTTACAGAAGTCGTATATATTTATATTCTTAAAAATGACTTCAGAGGGGTGCCTGGGTGGCTCAGTCGTTAAGCGTCTGCCTTCGGCTCAGGTCATGATCCCAGGGTCCTGGGATCGAGCCCCGCATCGGGCTCCCTGCTCCGCGGGAAGCCTGCTTCTCCTTCTCCCACTCCCCCTGCTTGTGTTCCCTCTCTCTCTCTCTGTCAAATAAATAAATAAAATCTTTTAAAAAAAAAAAAAAAAAAAAATGACTTCAGAAAAATATACTAAAATATTAAAATATCTCTGAATAGTGGCATTATGGATGATTATACCTTTCTCCTTTATACTCTTTCTATAAATGTTTTGTCATGGAAAGGATCTGTTCTTTAAATCAGAAAGGAAACCATAATTCTTATTCTTAAAGATGTCTTAGAGTCCTACTCAGTAAAATTGTCTTTAGATTAAAGTGATACCTGGTTAGTTTGAGCTACAGAAAGCAGGTGAGGGAATTGTGAGTCTCCTTTTAAAAATAAAATACACACTTCACTTGTCCTTGAATCCCAAGCAATTTGATTCTTTGAGAACCTGAATTTGATTTCTCCGTGGGGAACTCAATCTTTTTCAAAATTTAAGTCACACTTTTATGAAATTAATACATTAGTTTAAAGGAAAGAGAAAAAGAGAAAGAGATTATAAAAATAACATATGAACTAAAGGTACAGTAGCATATATATTTTAAAGGCTTTCTTTCAATAAAAAAACATTTCTTAGGAAAGATTTAACCAAGTTATTTAGTTTTGGGACTTGCCTCTGATCTACTAAAATTAGGTGCCTGAGGGCCATCTTTTTAAAGAGTTGCTTTTGAAGTGCATGCTGTATTATGATGGTCTTATATTGATATTTCCTGTCTCTTTAAATGATTCCGCGACTACCGGTGATGCAAAGCAACTACCACAGTTTCTCTTCCTATCTCTGAAATAGAGATCCATCATACTCTGCCTAAATCCCTTGCTAATAAATAAATGCCTGAGTAATTTTTAAAACAAACATATTTAGGGTAAACTACTGCCATTGATTCATTTACTCACATATTCACAGCAAATATATAGCCGTGTCTAATATATACCAGGCACTGTGTGAGGCTCTAACAATAATGAAGTGAATATGAAAACTCCCTGCCCATAAGTACTTCACATTCTATGGGAGACACTCAAGATACTGGTAAGAAACCAAAGCTACACGGTTGCTTGTTTGCCCTGACAATTAATGCTTACTTTTTACCTCTGAAAAAAATATTGTTACTGCTTTGATGGAATCATGCCCAGTTTTTTTCCTCTTTTTTTCTTTATCTCTCTTTTTTCCTTCCCTTCTTCCTTCACTCCTTCTGCCCTTCCATCCTGCCTGCCTTCCTATAAACTCTACCAGCACTGTGCAGTAAAATAGCAACGAGTCGTATGTGGTTATTGAGCATGTGAAATGCGGCTAACCCATAATGAGACGTATGGTCAGTGTAAAATACACACTTTGTTTAAAAAATTTGGTATTAAAAAATGTAAAATATCTCATTGATAATTTTTTCACATTAATAACATGTTGAAACCATAATATTTTACATATAGTGAGTTGGACAAAATGTCATTAAAATTAAATTCACCCTTTTTTTACTCATTTTAATGAATCTAGTTAAAAATTCTTAATTTTATATGTGGCTTAAATTATATCCTAGTGCATGTGAATTGCACTAAATGCACTCAGTTTCTTACTCTAGGAGGAAAATAGAGAAGCCTACCACTTCCTAAATCATATTTGTACAAAACATAATGAATGATATGTACTTTAGTTTTAGTAGTCAATTATGAGGGTCAGCCCACGTGAACATACAAACATTCAGGAAAACAAAATCAAAAACAAAACCAAAAACACTAGTATATGAGCACTAATAGTTTTTGTGTATATTGTAATCATTATAAAATACAGCAACATCCAGTAACTTACCTCTAGTTTTTATCTTTGGAGTGGAAAAGACCTTTTTTTCTACCTTGGTAATTTGTTTCATATTATTGAAAGTAAGTACTTTATTTACAAAACAAGCTTATATGAGTACTACATAAACAGATCCATTTTTGTGGGTTTTGTAATTTACACTTAGTAATAGGATTAATAGATATTTAATCTATTAATATGTAAGAGTCTACATACATCTAGACATGTACTTATATCAGAGAAGGCTCTCTTATTATATACCCAATGGCCCTGAAAACAGTAAGAAGGAAATAGTATTTCTATTTTCTCCTTAAGAGTTGAATAAATCTAATTCCCTTCTTATTTGCTGTGATTCCGTGTGTTTGTAGTCTCTAGGTGAAATGTGTGGAGCTCAATGAAATGTCACTAGAATTTTTCAAAAGCCTCATTATGCATAAAAAAAGATTTTAGTAAGATGATTACTAGAATAATGTCTTTTATTTAATGTTTTCTTTAATTTTCATAAAAGGGATAGTCAAAATTTTAAATTTAAGCTTAGTTTAAAAAATTTTAAATGGCTTGTACTGTGTTTTTCTCAATAATACAACTTACAGTGTCTATTTACAATGTATATCACATTTCAAAATATCCCACATAGCTTTTCAATGATCATTTTTATAATGATATATCTGAAATATAATAAAGGTGTTTCTTAAATAATTTTGAATATATAAGAAAGTTTGAGGAAAACACTCCTAAGTGTATCTCACCAGAATCCACTCATTATGTCTCACCTTAAAGTACTTTGCAATGCATCATGATAGCATGCAATATAGTACCATAGCCACATCTCCAGTGTATAAAAGATACATGTAAAAGGAAAAATATATGCATACTTCTCTGTCTAATGGAATCATTGCCTTTAACACTAGATCACAATAAATATATTGGGGTTTTTTTGTGTTTTTTTTTTTTTTTTAACACATCCTCTCATATTTCTCTCTTCAGAAGTTCAAAACTCCTAAAATTTCCATCTCTATGATTTGGCCATTGAAAATTTGATTAAAATATTACTTTCAGTTGCATAAACATTGAACAGAAAAGGAACACCGTATTCACTTTTCCCATGCATTCATCCACTGAATAAATTTTTATTGAGCAGCTACTATGTGCCAGACACTTTGTTAGGCCCCCTGGATATGATGATAAGCAACATATTATTTCCCTTACATTCATAGAACTTAGAAATAGAAGGAGAATTAGACATTTCACAAATAAAAGCACAGCTATACACCATGAAAAATATAATGAAAGAGAAGCATAGGTTTTATAAGAAAGCTTAGGGAACTGTATGTTCTTTCTTTGTTTCCTTTTGAATTTTGAAACATGGGAATGTATTACCTGTTCAAATTTCAGTAATTAAAAAATAAAAACTAGGAGAGCCTGAGTGGCTCAGTCTGTTGAGCATCCCACTCTTGGTTTCAGCTCAGGTCATGATCTCAGGGTTGTGAGATCAAGTCCTTCCTCAGGCTCTGTGCTCAGGAGGGAGTCTGCTTGATATTCTCTCTCTCCCTCTCCCTCTGCCCCTCCCTGAGTGCATGCTCTCTCTCTCTCTAAAATAAATAAATAAATCTTTTATAAACAAATAAATAAATAAATAAGTACTAAATCCAGCAAAAAAAAAAAGTTAAACTCTGAAGGAAACACAAGAAAATAAAAGTGGTTATTGGCATTGAGGGTGATGGTGAACTGGGAGGCTGAAAGACAGAATCAGAGAAAAATTTTTCATTATACCTCATTTATTTTTCTTTTGATTTTGAACTATGTTAATATATGTATTCAGAAGTTTAAATAAAATATATTAAAAATCTAAAATAAATATATATATATATATTTTAAAGAAAGCTTAGGGGGATTAATTTAAGTGAGAGAAGTTAAGGAAGGCCTTTCTCAGGTAGTGAATGGTTTTGGCTGGAAGAAGAGCTAGGCTGCACTGAGACCATTGGAGGAATGTTTGAGGTAGAGGAAACCGTACATGCAAATACCTCAAGCAAAAGAACTGCTCGCCTCTGAGGTAGGGAAAGACAGCTGGGGAGTAGGAACCTCCTGAGCCGGGGGGATGATGGAAGATCAGGCTGGTGAGACTGGCAGACGTCAGGTCACACCTTGCCCCATGTGTTCTTTATTGAGACAATGGGCGCCATCTAAGTGGAGTCTGATGATTACAGAGTAGTAATGTTAATTTCATGGTTTTGATGGTTGTAGTTTGATTGTGTCAAACTACAAGGAAGAATGTCCTTGTTTGTAGGAAACACACACTAAAGTATTCAGGGTTGGTGAGGCATCATATGAACAATTTACACTCAAATAGTTCAGAGAAGAAAAAAGTTCTTTGTATGATATTTGCAACTTTTCAGTAAGCTTGACATTGTTTCCAATAAAGAAAAAAGAAACAAGATTGGATAGTGAAAATTCCTTTCTCCTAATCCTCTAATAGTTTTCCATTCCATTTTTGTTTTTTTAAAACAAAACAAAATATCTGAATGGAATAATTTGGATGTATTCAAGGAAATACAATTTGGGGGACAACTTATCTTTCTTATTAGATACAGATCCATACTATATGTTTCCCATATAACCAGGAGTACGGGATTGGGAAGCAATCATTTTCAGTTTAGCTGTGGAAAGGCTACAGCTAGACTGCACTGTGTGGACAGGTGGTTTGGAACAGAGAAAAGGTAAAACAGGTTCTGCCTGAGTGAGTTACTGGTACAGCACCTTTCTTTGGCCTGAAAACTTCAGTCTCGCCTTCCCCCAGCCCAAGCTCTAGAACAGTGCAGGCACTACCAGACCTGCCTTGATATTTTTGGAACAAATAGGTCCACATACCAAATGTTGAAATACTTTGAAATTATAAATCAAGCTAAGAAACTGTTAAATGAAATATATTTTGTCCATATCTTGATAGTACACCTTCGTAGCCATCTAGAGGGTGAATTTAAAATTTATAAATAAAAATTCAAAATTCCAACTTCTTAGACTTCTTCCTAGAATATGCAGTTCAGGGGAGAGTGGCCCACTCCCCTTCTCTTCCCACATCAGGCTCCCACCCACCCACAAAGGCCTCCCCTCACACATGTATGGACACCTCCACAAAGAGCTGCTCCCTCTGCCACCACCCCTTGGGTCTAGGAATCAAGTGCAGGTATTCCTGCAGTGTCTCAGTGATTTTCTTGAACTTCCCATCATGTGATATTTTTATATTGTTCCAGAACTTCCACTAAACATACATCCACATCTAATATTTGCTAAACAATAGGTTCGCTAAATATCTAGAGTATTGTTGGCATAAGTTTTTCTTTTTACATGATATGAATAATAACAGTTGTATCCATTACCTTGTTTTGTTGCTTTAGAGTAAGTCTTAGAGATCTACCCAACTTTATCTATGAATTTGCTTTAAGAAATCATAGCCATTGGGCGCCTGGGTGGCTCAGTCGTTAAGCGTCTGCCTTCGGCTCAGGTCATGATCCCAGGGTCCTGGGATCGAGTCCCACATCGGGCTCCCTGCTCTGCGGGAAGACTGCTTCTCCCTCTCCCACTCCCCCTGCTTGTGTTCCTGCTCTCGCTATGTCTCTCTCTGTCAAAAAAATAAATAAAATCTTTAAAAAAAAAAAAAAGAAATCATAGCCATCATTGTGTACGTGAGACTGAATGCACAGACAATGGTCAGACCATATACAAAAATGGAACTCTGACACATGGTCTGCAGCAACCAGCTCAGGAAACCGACTCATTCGTTATAATATCCAGCCCAGAAAGCCAGCCTGCCATGTGTAAGTCAGACTTGAAGAAGTCAGACCATTATCTCCAACAATCAGTTCAGGAAGACAAACAATAATCCCTGTAACACTGAAACCTAAATGTCCAGGACTTGACTAATAACTGTCAGCTTCCCTACCTTCTGTCCTCCTTCCATCTTAGGACCAACCAGAGAGAGCCAAATATGCACTCCTAACCTATCACATAGGATGCCCCACTTCTGGTTAGCCTACCTACAGCTAGCTTCCCAGGCCAACAGCCCCCAATCAGGGCACACCTGAAGTCTTCCTTAATTCAGGATAAAGCTTTCCAGCTCCCGTGCCTGTCTTGGAGTCTCTGCCAAACACACGTAATGGTGGCTGGCTCCTTTGAGATAGCAAGCTTGGGGTAAATAACTTTTGCTTGTTCTCATTGGTTAGTCTTTGTTTATTTCCACATGTAGCAGGCAATGATAGTTTCCATGCTTCACTTCATTGATTGCAATGAAGGAACTGGCAAGTTTAATTGCAATATCTGTTTGGCCAATGTGTATTTATAATTTACTAAATTAAGTAAGTAATTTAATAAATAATTATTTATTATTTTATCATTAAAATTTCAGTTGGACTTGTTTCTTTTATAGAACTAGCTGTGGCTCTAATAAAAATGGAATGTAGACTGATTAAGGAAAATATTCACAAGGCTTTATTCATTTCCTGAGTTAGCAGCAAGAGCAAATGTTTCATTAGTAATTTATGCAGTAAGTGGTAGATTCTTTGAGTTTTGCATATAAGGATGAGTCATCACCAAAGGGTATTTTATATGGTGAAAAACAATGCTCATATCTATAAAGTCTTTTTACACAATTTAGTTAATAAAAGGGTGTTAAATCTGAGAATATAATTGATTTTATTACTGCAAAAGCATTTGGTAAGAGGAAGAAAAAGGCGTGATACTTAGAGCAATAGAATTCCTAATCAACAGAGGTTGAAAAGTGGCATAAGTTCCCAGATATCTTCAATCCTTACAGTAGGCTGTTTTTGAGGTCTGTGATGTGAAGATACTTTAAAATTCAAACCATGAATCAGAAGTCATTTTGAAGACAGATAAAGGAGCTGGTAAATTCTAATTCCAGTGTTTTCTGTTTTCTGCAGATAGCAGGAGAAACTGGAGCTCTCCGTCCCTCTCTCCTCCATTGAGTACACATCTTCCTCCCGCCTTCCGGATCTCTCCCAAATTCATTTCTCCAACCTCTTCCTTGTCCCATCATGCCAGTAATTCCTCAAGGTGTAGATGTGGGCTATCTAGAGCAGAATCATCAAAAGGCTCCTATCAAAATGCAGATTCCTGGGCCCCACCCAGACCTTCTGAATCAGAATCTCAGGAGCGAAACCAGAAGAATGTGTATTTTCACAAGCTCTCCAGATGATCCCGGTATACACCTGAAGTTGAGAATTACTGTTTAAAGCATTTATCTAACTCAAAAATCTCACCAAATCTCTTGGATTCACAGAAGGCCTAACATGCTAATGACAAGATAATCTGTATTTTTAACCTTAGCTTCTCATTTGAAATTCAACTGGTTTCTCTAACTTCTGATAAGAACAATTTATCAGATGACTTACTGTCAATCCACAGCTCAGTTAGAATAAAACCAACCTTGTATATTTGCCACAAGAGAAGATCCTCCCCTTTCTTCTATCAGTGGTCCATCAGCCTCCTACTTATTGACAATTTAAAAATTTAAAAGCAAGAGTCATCTTTGACCTTTGTTTTCACATTGCAAATCCAATTGGTCACTAATCATGTAGCTTCTTCTCTCATTAAGCATCTAACTGTAGCTAAATCTATCTTCAATGCTGTAATTGTTACCTGAGTACCTACTATGTGCTAGGAAATAGTGATATGAAGATAATCAGACCTGATTCTTGCTTTGAGACACTTAAAGTCTAACGATCATGAGAGCCCAATAACTAAATCATCCTCTGTGCTAAGTGCTATGGTGTAAACATGGCAAAGGAGCTGAGAGTACACAGATAAGAAACCAATGAATGATTCCTACGTGGTCTGTGAAAGGTACAGAGAGGAGGCAACATTTAAGCTGGTGTTTACTGAAGGATAAGTAGCTTCCCAGGCAGTGAGGAAAGGACATTCAAGAGCAAAAACAGGGGCCCCTGGGTGGCTCAGTCTGTTAAGTGTCTGCCTTCAGCTCGGGTCATGATCCCAGGGTCCTGGGATTGAGCCCCGAGTCAGGCTCCCTGCTCGGAGAGGAGTCTGCTTCTCCCTCTCCCTCTGCCACTCCCCGTGCTTGTGCTCTCTCTTACTCTCTCGCCCTCTCTCTCTCTCAAATAAATAAATAAAATCTTAAGAAAAAAAAGAGCAAAAACTATAGGAGCAAGAACATCAGGATGTGAAAATGAGTTGGATAGAATAGTTCTTTGCCTGATGTGGGCTGGGGAGTGATTGTGGTAAAGCCAGTAAGGTGGGTTATGCCCAAGTTATCGAATGTCTTGTGTGACATGCCAAATAGCTTGGACTTCTTCTGTAGGCATTGAGAGTCACCAAAGGGTTGTTTTCTTCTTAATTATTATATTTATAAAAATATATGTATAGGATTTTAAAATTCAAATATTACGAGGCTTAAAATAAAACCAGTACATTCTCTCTGTTCCACCCTTCCCTCCCCAGGCCCTGTTCCTTTCAGGCATCTACTTTCCATACTTAAAACTGTTACTTTTAGTATGTACCTCCCTATTTCAAAATAATATGGGGCGTTGAAGAAATTTCATTGTGAAATCAACAAATATCTGTGTCACTGAGTCTTTCCTCTCAGCTGATCTCTTCTGCAAAGAGGAATTTTCTGGTCTCCTGCCTGAGGGCACAAGGTCAAGTTGAGGAGGCTTCATTACAATCACCCTATGTTCTCATTACTTGACTTTTCCCTGGACAGTAGTCTTTGATGTCTAACATGTCCAGGCAATTTTCTTTGATCTGAGGTTATGTCAATTACCTCCTATCAAATAAATCATTACATTAATTTTAGCTTTATACTTTGAAGATGCCAAGCTGCCTAAATTTTTTTGTAGCAGTTGAACCTGGTTTCTATCAGACAGATGAAGAAACTGAACAGACTGAAGTGAGGGTAAAAGTTGGTAAATACTGAAGTCTTCTAAAGCAGAGGTCAGCAATCTATAGTCCAGTAACCAAATCCAGTCTCTCACCCATTTTTGTACTGCACACAAACTACAAATGGTTTATATTTTTTAAGTGGCTAAAAAAAAAAAAAATCCAGAGGTGAATACTATTTTGTGATGCATGAAAATTATACGAAATTCTGATTTTAGGGTTTGTAAATAAAGTTTTATTGGAATCTTATCAGGATCAGTATTTATAATTTGTCTCCAACTCCTTTCGTGCAGGAGTAACCAGGCAATTGTGTAGTTGAGACAAAACCCACGTGGCTTGCAAAGCCTAAAATGTTTACTATCTGACTCTCTGCAGAAAAAGTTTACTGACCCTTGTTCTAAAGCAATTAGCTGAGGGAATGCAAAGAGCATCAGGTAAGAGGATTAAGCCCCGGTAGTCTGGCCAAGGGAAACAGAGAGATCCCTATTAGAGAAAGTGGGAGGAAAGAAAGCAAACGTGTTTTCTGCCTGTAGGACTTCCTTCAGTTCTGGGTAATGGAGGCCATAGAGCATTAAGCCTCAGCAAATTTCAATTGTAAATACTTCTCCATGGAGTTTCCCATTTCGGCTTCCTATCTTACACTCCTAAATCATTATTGTCTGTTGAAGATAATGATAGTCTGCCAGGCATTATCTACACTTTTCTTTCTCCAGAAAAAGAAAATAAATTCCTACAAAAATGTATTTCCACATTCAAGGAATTTTAACAGGATAGACTTTGATGCAGCTTAAGCTATTAGATGAACACAGTCTGGGAATTTGGAATTCCCATAAAACACGTGTTCTTTGGTTGAACCCATCAGTTCAAAAAGAGACCTTTAGATCGCTCTCAATTTCCTTATTTTGGGGACTCCACCTTCTCCAACACACACACTTGTGCACACACCTCAAACATCCCATCCTGATATACTCAGAATCAGAGGATAAACCTCTTGCGGTGAAATAAAAGTAGAGAGGAGATGTCAGGTGAGCATGTGCTGAGCCATAGAGCGGAAAGAAAACAAAATCCAAAAATACTTCTAGCCAATGTAGTTTGTATCTCTAAATTTCACCCAGGGCTCTGGGGAAAGGGTGAACTGTAGGTTTCATTTAATTCAGTGAGACACCCGTTCGCAGGGTTAACGTTTTCCCATTTGTATCTTAGTTGATACAAATTGATTTCATTATGGCATTAATGGGCTTCTGTCTGGTAGTCTCAATTGCAACCTGTTGCAGGAGTTCAGTGAACAAGTGGTTGAGATGCTGTTAACTGTGGTTTAATGTTAGAAAAGGAAAAAAAAAAAAAAAAGGAAGCAGCCCTATAAATAATTGCTTAGAAGCTGTCTGAATAGAAATTCCAGAACCTTAAGAAATCTAAACAGAATCACAGATTACACACTTTTTTAATCCCAGATGAAAGAAGTGAAGATATTCTCGAACCTTACTCAGCGACATCATCTATGTATTGTATGAAGGAACCCTTGGTGTATTTGACTTTAAAACATTTCTCTAATGTGACCAAGTAAGGGTAAATTTGGAAGAAAGGGAAAAGAAGCATGGCACATGGGCTGAAGAATTCGCCAGACAGAACACAACAGAATGCCAAAGGCTCTGAGACAGACTCTGAGGAATGAGAGGAGGGGAAGAACAAACTGGCAAATTTTCACAAAGAATAATAATGAGTACTTTCAAATCTCATCATCTCTTCCCCTGCAGTGCCAGCAGACTGATGATGCAGAGATGCTAAGTGACTAGGGAGACACTTCTCCTAGCCACAAACTGTGGAGAACAACATATATCTAGGATACTTGCTCCTTTGCTAGTAATTGTGGAACTCAAACGTGAGGCAATATTCCTTCGGTAATATCGGCAACCCCATGCAAACCACAAAATAGAGCAGCGAGCACATTGAGCATCCTCCATCTCCGTAATAATTTTGACTCTGCCTCATTGTTCCAAGTTTGTAAAATACAATAAGGAAGCTGAGGAGCTGGCATGGGCTAGGCACTCAGTACATATCCTCCGGATGAACCAATAGCTAAATATCTGGAGGTTTGAGCTGCACAAATCCTGACGGTGCAGATAAAACAGAGCATAAAGGAGTTTGTATATATCATGGATGAAGGCAAACATTCCAAGGACTCAGTGAAAAGCAGACTTGGTTACAGAATTCTGTGCGGGAGAGTTCTTGGTGAACACATCTTCTATTCCAGAGAAGATCAAAATGTTAGCCAAATAAGCAGAAGAAAGTTTCCAAGGCAATATTGTAAATCCCTCTCTCTCTGAGAATGAAGTCATTGATCCTCCAGTGACTACATACCATGGTATAAAAATATTTCTTTTTGTCATTTTATCATGTAAATGGGATCCAGAATTTGGAAAATATGGTATTCTACATGAACGTTGGGGAACTTGCTCGAGGGCACACAGAAAATTAGGGAAGGGCCAGAACTATATGCCCCAAGGTTTCAATCTGCTCTTTAGTTCTTTAGCTCAGAATGATGCTCTGCATTCATCATAACCTTGTAGATATGCACCAGAAATAAATACCCCTCTCACCTAAAAAGCCACCCTTCTGAAATTCCCTTTTACAAGTTTCAGTAATTGCTTTGTTTCCATTACTCTTTGGAAACAATATTTTTTGTTCAAATGTCACAAAGTCATATGTGTACAGAAGCCCAGGCAGGTAAAATACACAAAGGAAGTGGAATGTATGAGGTGTGGCAAATGGTAAGTGACCCTCAGCCCTGGTTTCTGGGGGATGCAGATGTTGAAGACTGTGGGAAATCCGAGACAAAAACCCAATGTAGAGGCTCCAATTTTCTGAGAAAGAGGAGAAATTCAGATTGGTATATAAGGCATTTAAATTTCATTGTGTTTATTTTGGTAACTAATTAAAATGTGAAACACTGGGCAGGTCAAAACCACAGACAAAACCAAGCATGTCTGTGGGCCTGCGTCTGGTCAAAACCACAGACAAAACCAAGCATGTCTGTGGGCCTGCGTCTGGTCAAAACCACAGACAAAACCAAGCATGTCTGCGGGCCTGCGTCTAGCCAGAGGGACAGCTCACTTCCTTGCTATGTTGCCAGATGGAGCTACTGGGGGTATGTCACTCTGTTTGGATTGGTTTCTAATGTATCAGCAATCAGGCGCATTAAAGAAAGTCCAAGAACATTTTTAATAATGCCAACATAGATGGAACTGTGCAGCCTCCCAGGATGGCTTATCAGTAGGACAATTAATCTAAGGTTGAGAGTTATGTTGTGTCCTACTTAAGAACATAGGCTCTGGAACCAAGTTGCCTGGGTTTGAATTTCAGCTCTTTCACTTACCAGCTCTGTAACCTTGGACAAGGGATGTGATTTCTTCATTGCTCAGTTTCAAGACTGCGAAATGAAGATAATGACAGTTACATGAATATACACATATTATATATATACACATACACATATATATACACATATATGTATATATACAAACACTTAAAATAATATCTAAATTAGTGCTATCTAATTATTTGCTTTTATTATTCAGAAATCATAGCATTGGTTAAAATAACAAACTTTCCCCATCTATCTCACATTAGACAGCTACTGATCCCATGAGAGGCCTCGGGAAGCTTTCTTCTTCATACAGAACAGGTGGGGAAATCAGGCTCCTTGCGGTAAGCTCCCACTACTTTGGCCTGAGTACTGATGCCATCACCTCTCGGAAATGGCATGATTGCATATTTCAATGAGATGAATATACATAGCAAATTTTTGAAATACTAAAAATACTAGCAGTTAATGTATGTCAATCTATCTTTTCATTTTTTTTCTTTTTTGGAGATCATCCATTCTAAAGTCAGGGACATTCTGTTCCAGAGTTGGAAGGCAGAAAAATCAAAGGACTTTTATTTTCCTCTTTTATGGGTTAGTGAAGCATGAAACTTATTGGCAGATGCTTGGTCTAGATATAAGTTGCCATGCTATTTCATTCAAGTTTATTTTCACATTAAATTATTCTGGAGGTTTTTATATTTTTAAAAAAGGTACCCCATTTTTTTGAATGCCTAGAAATAGAGAAAACAGATGGTCACATGACATCTTATCTATTTTACTGAAATAACCATATGTTTGTGAATAGTCAGCGATGACACAAAATTCATTTTCTATGGCACGAGCATATTTTCTCACCAATGAAAATCGAGATACACTCTGCCCTTTAAAGATTCCATAACTTTTCTTTTTCACTTCCAATATTCTGACAAATAAATAAAAGGCCCACCATACTTTCATTCCACCAAATTCTTCCTTCCTAAGGCAGGAGAAAACAATAGTGAACTCTTAGGAATAATGCAGGTAGAATTTATTAAGATTGAAAGGAACATCAGCTTGTACTCTGATCTCATCAAGGGCTTTGTGCCCCTATGAAACCCAACCCAGGAGCTAAGAAAAGCCAAAGTGCAGAAGCACAGAATCACAAAAGATGTGAAGGCATTGTAGAAAGAATGTCGTCTACACACTACCACCACCATCCATTTAACAACAAAGGGTCAAAGCTCAAAGAGAGAATATACAAAATATGCAACTGGGTACAATAGGGGCCAGAAGCCAGACCTAAAATTGTCAATGAATTAAAATATCTTTGTATTCTGAACTCTGTGTCTATTAGCTTCTAGAAGTATTAAAATTAGAGATGTATCACACAACATTAACTGTTTTTCCTCTCATAACTATTTCAAAATTCTCAGTTTTTCTTAAATATGATGAAAGGATTACCTGCCTCAAAATCACCTGAAGTCTATGCAAATGACAGATTCCCAAGCTCACCCCAGACCTACTGGGTGGGAAGGGGATTTAGAATTTGGGTACCAGCAGTTTTAATACACAGCTTAGAGGATTGTTATAAACAATAGAGTTGGAAAACCACTAAAATCTAGAATCTGGTATGTACATTAATACAAGTGGAATTATTGGAGTAGGGAAAAACTTTCCTACTTCATTTATTTAAGAAGTGGATATCCTTTAAAATCTCAAACTTGCAAGACTAATTTGCTGTAAAGAATCCTTGGGTTAGGGGCGCCTGGGTGGCTCAGTCATTAAGCGTCTGCCTTCGGCTCAGGTCACGATCCCAGGGTCCTGGGATGGAGCCCCGCATTGGGCTCCCTGCTCAGCGGGAAGCCTGCTTCTCCCTCTCCCACTCCCCCTGCTTGTGCTCACTCTCTTGCTGTCTCTCTCTCTCTGTCAAATAAATAAATAAAATCTTAATTAAAAAAAAAGAATCCTTGGGTTATAAATTCCAAATGCACTTTCACATGTGCGCACTCGGTGATTTTTCATAAAGTCACTTTCTCGCCTGGCTTTGTATCCTTGGGACTGACCCTAGAATGAGTCTTATTCAATGTCAGTGAAAGCACTTGGCTTATATTAGGTGTGACAAGTTGTATTTTGCTGCCCAAGCACAGCTAGCATTTAGCTTTGATGTGTTTCTGAACAAAGACTGTATCTACAGGACTAGGGCATTTCAAACCCAAAGAATGACATAGAAAATAATGTTTTTGTATCATACCATTTTCCTTTTAATTTATTCTTTAATCTAAAAAGAAAAATAACAATTAAAAATTAAACGTGAATATAACTTAGAGTTTAAATTGTGTAACAGATTTAGAAACATGACAACTTTTAAAATGCATTAAACCAGGAAATGGCATTTCAAATATAGAAGATGCACAGATAAGCTTCTAGAATTCTATCTTAAGTTTGGTGCTCTTCCTTGTCCTGTAGCCACTCTTTCCCGCCAGCATGGTTCAGTACAAACCTGGCACTCTATGTACTATGTGGGTGAATTGAGGCTTTTTCGAGATTCTATTTTAAGACAAAAAAAAAAATCTGTTTTAATTTAAAACAGTAATGATGGTAAATCCCCAAGGATTCGTGCCCAATGTTTCATTACAAAGGCACTATTTCTCGTTTTCTGATAATATTACATTGTTGTTTTATTACTATTATGGTGCAATAACTCTACTTATCACATTTTTAGTATGCATAGTTCATTATTATTATTGCCACGTTAAATTGAGTTGTGTTCTCAATGGAAGCTACTTTTAGTCAACCAAATACCCTGTACTCTACTACTCCTGATACTTACATCTTATAGGAAATTATGAATGTCCTCAGAATAGTCAAAATTAATTTAGAAATAGTCTAGAAAAATGAATAAAGTTAAAAGTATCATTCTGAACTATTGTCACCAGTCCATTTAAGATGATGAATATCTAGGAAGTAGTGTTCACTATCCACTAAGTTTTCATTACTTTTTCTATGCACTTCTTGTCCATTGTCATGTAAAACTAGATCGATATGGTCATACATTTCATTCTTCATCATATTAGGACACAGGTTAGGTTTCAATGATAGCTTTAGGCAAATATTTGTGGAAAGACTTTAAATAAACTATGTAGGGCTGGTTAAATGTTTCCTAAATTTGTACTAGATTGGTTCTACGATGATTCATCAAAACACTGGTTAGAAATCTTGTATCTAAAATTTTGTGGAAAAAAAACAGGCAGAGAAATGCCATCTGATTGGCTGATATTTGACAGAAATTAATGACCGACAATAACCGACCCCCATGAGACAAATGCAAGGAAGCGGATCCTTTCATACCTCAACTGTCCTAGGAATGCAGAGATGACCTGCTGTGAAATGCTACACCTGGGACCACTGTTTTACACCTGGTCAGCTTCACACTTCTTATCAGTAATCTCTTTCTCCAAAGTCCATGCTGAGCTAAAGATCAGAGCTAACATTTACTTCTACATTTCACATTCTTTGGGTCCTTATTTGGTGCCAGGAGTCGTGCTAACTTCTTTACAATTCCGTTTGCTTGTATAATTATTAAATCCCATTTTACAGTTGAGAAACTTAGGGCCTGTGCTTTTAATAACTTTAGCATATATTTGTAAGTATTTTTTTTTATTTTGGTAAATATTTTGATATACTATTCTTTTACATTTAGTTGCAATTCTTTTTCTTTTGTTAAAAATATTTCCTAGGTGCATATGCATAGATATATGCTACCATATTGTAGACAAATAATTTCATATGTCTCTCTTAGGTTCCAAATGTAGATATTTGTATCTTTCTGGGAATGGGAAGCATCCTTTCTTATGTAAACAAAACTAGTGGCTACTAGTGGTTACTTTGGACTGAGAAATATTTCCAGTCAATCCTAGCCAATATTCTACTGCAGAATATTAATAAGGCCTTGTTGTATATAAACCCTTAACATTTTCAAAGTGAACATTTGATTATTACAACTCCAAGGTAAGCAGGAAAGAGATTATGATCCTTGCCTTAGAGACAAGATAATTGAAGGGAGGAGAACTCCAGTCAACTGATTTACCCAAGATTATGTAGTTAAATAATGGCAGAGTTTCGTCTTAGAACTTTGGCCTTCTGATGACTCACTCAGTGTTTTTCTAGTAGAATGTCCCTCAAATAACACTTAACTTTCTGGTCATTCAAGTCTTTATAGCTCATGACTTTTATGAATATGTTCATTTTTTCCAGAAATAAACAACTCTATGTGGGATACAAAACTGAACTGAAAGGAAAAAGATACGGAGATTCAAAACAAAGATGTAATAAGTTCCAAACCATGTCATAAACAATCACAAAAATATTCCCTGGACCTGTACTTCTGAAACAAATAATACATTATATGGTAAAAAAAAAAACAACAAAAAAAAAAATAGAAGAAACCACTAAAAGGGAAAAATGAAGGGGGGGAAATCAGAGGGGGAGACGAACCATAAGAGACTGTGGACTCTGAGAAACAAACTGAGGGTTCTAGAGGGGAGGGGGTGGAGGGATGTGTTGGCCTGGTGATGGGTATTAAGGGGGGGGGCACGTATTGAATGGAGCACTGGGTGTTATATGCAAACAATGAATCATGGAACACTACATCAAAAACTAATGATGTAATGTATGGTGATTAACATAACATAATAAAATAAAATTAAAAAAAAATTCCCTGGAAAATTGGGCTTCAGTCCTCAAAAAATGTGTAAGACTGACCTTCAGAAGACAAATTCTTTAATTTATAATTTGTCTAATAACAGCATTTGAAGCAGAATATCTTTGCAACTACTTGCTTTTATTATTCTATGCTAGCTGTGAAAAAAAAATTATTTGTGTATGACAACTAGTTTTTGGACATTCCCATTCTGGACTGAATAACTATAAGAAGATCTTAGCCTCAGTCAAAAATGATATCAATTTCGGCTATCTTAAATATTTCAAGATGAATATGTATAAAAGACAGACCAGCATCAGAATTGCTGTGGAGTTATTTTATTAATTAGTGCCATTTGAGTTTTTATTATTTATTCTAAATTTCTACAGTTAAAAAGCAAGTCAAAGTATTATGGGAACATGGTTCTTTTTTTCTGTCATTTACAGAGATTGTCTGTAAATGTAATTTACTGAAATTTTTGAATGAGTGAATCCAAGCTCTAATTCACAAGACAGCTGCTCTCTTGCTCAGTTGGATTGAATAGTCTCCTTTCCATTTCTTTCCAATCATCAATTCTATTCTCCTCTCTGAAGACCCACTTTCTCTGCTTATTCATTATCCCCATTTTTCCAAATTCTGTCTTTGGTTTTGTATCTGAATGGTCTCTTTTTTTTCCTTTCTGAGGTAAGGCATGGACCCTGGTCCTAAGTTTTCATGCTTTGCAAGTCTAGCATCCATATTAACCAGCCATAGTTTTGTCTCTTAATTCAAATTTTCAATACATAAAACAAACTGACTCAGCCCAATTTGGAGGCATGTTTCAATCAGATATGATAAATAAGGTGAAGACTCATATATAAATGATGCCACTAAAGCCTAACAAGTCAGGATGGAAAGCCCACCAAGAAAAGAGTGGGCCAGGAAAACACCTTAGTTTATTATTAAACTATTATCCTAGTTGGCTTAGTTGGGTGTTAGAGATACACATAGACTGTGCACTTAGACTAGACCAGAAAGCATCATGGAAAGTTCCTAGAGGAGGTAATATGAGTTGAGATTTGAAGGATAAATGAATAAGAGTTAGGGAGAGACAATGAGGTAGAGTATTTAAAGGAATGAAATCAACATGTACAAAGATAAGAGGTATAAAAGAGTTTGACCTCTTGAGGGAACTGTAGGTTTTTCGATGTGAATGAAGCACAGGGTTTGAAGGAGAGAACAACAACAAATAAATCTGGAGAGTTTGATTAGGGATCAGATTATGGGGTATTAATTAGGCTCACTGAGGAATGTGCTTTTATCCTAGAGGCAATTATAATCCTTTAAGGAATTTTAAGAAGAGTTTTGATATGAAAATGCTAATAATAGTATTAGCAACATATTTTTGAGTACTGCTCTCTTTCGGGAACCATAGACAATACTTGGCACGCATTATCTCAACTAATTCTCACAAAAATTTAGTAAGGTAGACACTGTTAGTATCTCTATTTTTCAAATGAGATCATTGAGCTTGTAAGTAATAGAAACAAAGCCAAGGATGACTTTGAGGTGAGCAAGATTAGAAACAGAAAAACCAGTTCTTAGATGATTGCATTAATTCTGTCTGAGATGGACTGGGACTTCATCTGAAGCAGACAAGAGGAAAGACAACAGTGAGGGTGTCAGAATCAAGAAGTTGTGGTTCAGGTTGGATATGGGCAAAAAGGGAAGGAAGTGGCCAATAACAACTCCCAATTTTCTGTATTGGTCATCTGGGAAGGCAATCATTCTTGAAAGGAGAAGCGAAGTTGAAGAGAAACAGGTTGGATTCGAGGCATCTGTGAGATACAGAAGTAGAAATATCATCTAGTGAGCAGTTCAATAAATGAGTAGGGTGCTCAAGAGAGATACACACACAAAAAATGTATTGCATTTCTTACTTATGTAAATTCCAGAACAGGTATTTCAGGTTGGTGGGTAGCTCTCCCTCAGAAAAAAAGAGTGGAAGTTTGAGGCCAGACATTTCCTCTTAGGCAAGTGAGGAGGAAGTTGCATGTATCACTTCTAATGCTAGAACTACCATGTGTCCATACCCACTATGGTGGGGCTAGGAAATGCAATCCCTAGCTTAACTGACATAAAACATTTAAAATTCTATTATTATGGAAGAAGAAAAAGTTAAGGATAGTCGTTGGAGAGTTTAGAGTCATGGAAGTGGATTAGATTACCTAGGGAGAATGTTTAAAGTGAAAAGTAAAGAAGGCCAAGAATGAAACTGACATATTTATAGATCCTTTTCAGGCTACATCAGAGCCATCAGGGAGATTTCCTTGTCTTTTTGTATATCTTGAGTTACACTTCTTATCTTGCCTCCCCTCATCCGCCGCTTTTTTTTAAGCATTTGATAATCTGACTCATGATTGTCTACTTCATAACATAAAATACTGTGGTAGGAAATGACCCCATTTCCAGTTACAATTCCAGTGTTCCCCCACCACCAACAGCACGCTCTAGTCCTGACCTTCTGCTTTATCTGTGGAGATCAGCCAAAGCACATAGAAGGCATATTATAAAACTTTTTATAACAGATAACTTGTAGAGACAATTAGTATAAATAAACCAGGGTTAAAAGAGTTTGAAGGGAATGAATAATGGTCTAGTATTAACAAGATAAAATTTTACAGGAATATACACAGTAATGCTTCAAAAAACTAAATTCATGAGAAAAGAGGTAGCTTTGCTCAACAACAGTTAATATGAATACTTTAACTTTTATTTGACCACTAGATCAATGTTCAGGAACACTGTCATACAGCTGCTAAAAAAGTGACGCAATCTTAGGTTATATTAGTAGGCTTGGCACGCACAACAAAAAATGTTGGTACACAAAAACATTTTATACTGAACTCTTGGGAATGCTATATTAGCATTTACAACTTCTGGTCACCCGTGAGTTCCTCCTCTCCCTTTTCCCCACATCCAATTCATATCAAGTCCTATCTATTCTACCTTTTAAATATTTTGTGACCCGGGGCGCCTGGGTGGCTCAGATGGTTAAGCGTCTGCCTTCGGCTCAGATCATGATCCCAGGGGCCTGGGATCGAGTCCCACATCGGGCTCCCTGCTCAGCAGGGATCCTGTTTCCCCCTCTGCCTGCCACTCTCCCTGCTTGTGCTCTCTCTCTAATAAATAAATAAAATCTTTAAAAAAAAATTTATTAAATATTTTGTGACCCTTGTGGTATTGAGTTGGAATTGGAGATATCAGTATGAACTCATTATGTTTATAATATAATATGTATATTACATATAACATTTAATTATATAGCACACACATATTACATATATAATTTTACAGAAAAATTGTTTTTGTACAACTTTACAATTGTACAAAAATTACAAAAATTTTACAGAATTACACATATATACCTGTGTGTGTGTGTGTGGGTGTGTGTGTGTGTGTGTGTATGTATACATTTCTTAGGTCTGTCAAATAGGTGAGCCTAAAAGGAAAGACACCAAAAGAGCAATCAGCACACGTAACACCCAGATCTTTATTTCTAAATACGATTTTTCACTGAAAAGACCAGGGATCCTTAGAGAAATAGTTGAGCCCAGAGTTGGGACAGGCAAACTATAAAATGAGGCTAGAACTGTTTTGTTGTTCCAGAAAGTAAGAAAGTGCTAAAATAGGAACATCTCAAAAAAGACAAGATCCAGCTTAATGAATACTAAAATTAGTGGATGAAATTTTGTTGAACAAAAAATTTACATGATTTCAGAGTAATCACCAGAAATCACTTACTAATTACAAAGAGGGAAAAACTATCCTGGGGATCACTTCCTAATGTTTAAAAATATCGAATCACCTTGATATATACCTGAAACTAAATTGGATACTGTATGTCAATTACAGTTCAATAAAAAAGAAGAAACCCAAATAAAAATTTAAAAATAAAATATTCTCCCTAATATGATGAAAAAAAGGTTCATATGTAGAAAATAGATCATTTAAATCTTAGCAACTTTTGTCTTAACCCAGGAGAAGGATCAAAATATATGTGTATATATATAATATTGTATACATATACATATGTATTTGGGCATATATATTTTATTTTACATATTACTGTCAGAAAATATTTATATGGCTAAAATATTTAACACTATGCTATATATATATATTTACTGTGCAAATGTTAACAGAACAAAAATAATTTTTTTTCTTATTTTCCGGGGTTATATTTGAAATACAATCTAATTTGTTTGTTGCATGCATATCTCAGAGGGAAATTGTACATAATTTTTAGAAAGGTTAAAACAAAAGAAAAATGAAAGTACTTAAAAATTTTAAAGGGGGGGAAATCAGTAACTTTATAGTAGATTAACCTAACAAACACAAATTTCTTTAAGTTATCAAGGTCAACATTGGTAATAATGAGGCAAATCGACATTATGTGCTTCCTGATATGATATGCTGAGGGCACGGCATTACTTTAATGTTATTACAATCAAAAATACACAAACGAAAGCTCATTGTGAGGAAACATCAAAGAAATCCAAACTGAAAGAGATTCTGCAAAGTTCCTGGCTTTACTCCTCCAAAATGTCAAGATCATGAAAAGAAAAGAAAGTATGAAGAACTGTTTTTAGATGAAAGGAAACTAAAGAAACATGACAATTAATAAAACCTGTGATCCTGAATTGTATCCTGGACAAGAAAGCAAGCTATATAATCTATTATTGGAACAATTTGTGAAACTTGGAGAAGAACTATGAATCAGATAATAATATTGTGCCAATGTTACATTTCCTGAGTTTGATAAAAATACTTTGGTTATGTAAGAGATAGTCCTTAGGAAATACATATTGAAGTATTTGTGCATAAAAAGGAGACAGAGAGAGAGAAGAAAGAACAAATGCTACACTAAATGGGGCAAAATGTTAAGAATTGCTTGGTAGAGGATAGAATAGAGTTCTTTGCAATATTTCTTGTAACTTTTAGGGAAGTAAGGAATTGCGTCAAAATTTGAAGCTAAAAAGAAAAACTTTCAAATCCGCCCCCGGTAGTTAGCAATAGATAATTTCAAGAATCTAGTAAATACTTCTAATGCAAGAGGATACATTCTTAATCCACTAATCTAAGAGCTTCCATCTGCTGTGTACAAAAAAAAAAAAAAAAAAGGAAAAGTAAAGTCTTTTGTTTACATTAATGCTGTGCTCTTGTTTGAGATAACTTATGTTTTAATACACACCGCGGAGATCCTCTCCTCATCCATAGTCATCTGGAAGGTCAGTTTCAATAATGGAACTTCCGAGAGTAAGGAAAGCATAACACTAGATCTAAAAGATGTTTGAGGATGCTAAGTGTGATCTCAAATAAGCTAAAAATATGCCAAAGTGTCACAACATCTTGGGCAGTTTCATCCTTAGGATAAATCTGCCATAGCTAACAGCGAGTGCTAAAAAGAGAATTCTCAGCAGATCGCTCCAGACTTAGAGTTATAATTCAACTCCACCAGTCACTAGCTTAATTTAAAAAGATACCATTTATATATTTAGTATATTTGTATCCCTAACAAGAGCATTACAAATACTATTATCCCAATTTTACAAATAAAGACACTAAAGCAAAGAGATGTTGAATAATTCTTCAAGTTCACACAGCCTGTAAGAATTTGAGCTAGGACTCAAACCCTACAGCCACCAAAGATAGTGCCTTTTCCCCTATCCCCTTTCTACTGCTGTGTGAATGACATAGAGACCCTGAAGACTGTGAACATTCTCAAGAGAGAATTTGCTCACGCATGGTAGATTAAAAAAAAAAAAAAAGAATATATAGAGTCAGTGTGGCTATCCTCACACCCAGGAATGCTTTTCTAGAAATCTACCTTTAAGAAATAATGAACATTTCAAATCAAAATTTATGTTCAAGAATGTATTCATTCTGGCAAATATATATATATATATATAAGCTTTAAATATCCACTAATTGGTTAAATAATTCATGGTAGATACAATAGTATAACTTAGTAAAGTATACAACCGTATAAATCATTAATGACTATATGAAAATGAATACCATATAATGTTCCATAAAAAAGAGCAGAATACAAAATTATTTAGACAGTATGGTTCAAATATATGTACCTATATAATATACTTAGTATATATGTCCTATATATACATACATATGTAGGAAAAAGACAGAAGGATGTAAATCAAAATTCTAACATGTTTATCAATGAGTATTGCAGGTGACTTAGGTTTACATTTGTATATCTTATCTTTATTTTCAAAACTTTCTAATATTAGTTTTAATCACTTTTATAATTTAAATTTAAAAAGGCCAATAAGCAGCATTTAAAAGAAGATTAAATGCAGCCTTTGAAAAGATAAGAAGGAAAATAAGAAAGAAAGTAGAAAGAAATCTGGTAAACTGGGTGCTTCCTTTTGCCTATATTCGTCAAAAAACCATGAAGTAAATAGAGTCCCACCAGTAGTAGGCTCTATAAAGAAGAGATACGGTGAGGCCCTGATAAAAAGAGAGTGAACAATATGGGGGAATTGCCTATCCCACAATCACAGTCACACAGGTTGCCAATGCGCTCCTGGTGCCATCTTCTAGCAAGGGATGACAAAAAAAAAAAATTTTTTCAGGAAAAGTATAATGCGTTCATGGTTCATAAAAATGTTCAGGGAAGGGGCTCCCAGGTGGTGCTGTTGGTTGAGTGACAGACTCGGTTTCGGTTCAGGTCGTGATCTCAAGGTGTTGGGATCCATGCCCGAGACAGGCTCCCTGCTCAGCGCCGAGTCTACCTAAGACTCTTTCTCCCTCTCCCTCTGCCCCTGCCCCACAACCCTCCCTCTCTTTCTCAAATAAATAAATAAATAAATAAATGTTTAAAAAATAAAAATAAAAACATTCAGGGAAAAAAATCAAAAGTAATAAGTCTTTGAATATAGAAATTAAAAAGAAATGAAAACAGCACATGGAAACCATTCTGTACAGTATGATAATGGCAGATACATGTCAGTATGCATTTGTCAAAACCCACACAACGAACAACACCCAGAGTGAACCCTTAATGTAAACTATGGACTCTGGGGCATAATGATGTTGTAACAAATGTACCACTCTAAAGTCAATAAAAGGGGAAGTTGTGTGTGTGTGTGTGTGTGTGTGTGTGTGTGTAGAAGCTGGGTATACTGGAACTCTCTGTACTTCCCTCTCAATTTTGCTGTGAACCTAAAATTGTTCTAAAAAATAAAGCTCATTAAGTAAAAAATAAAATAAAAAAGAAATGAAAATGGAATTTTCTTTAAAATCTAGCACAATTCTCTAATCATTCCAACTTTAAGCTATGAGACCCTTGAAGGAGATTTGATTGGATTAATTTAATTTAAATTTATTTAATCCAAGTTGATTTAATTGAGTTTAAATTTTAATACAGGAGTCTCCTCTCATCCTCACACTATCACAAGAAGGGTAAGGATAGTACCATAAGATATTTTGAGAGAGAGACCACATTCACATAACTTTTATGACAGTACATTGTTATAATTGTTCTATTGCATTATTACATAGTAGTTATTGTTACTCTCGTACTGTGCCTAATCTACAAATTAAATTTTATCATAGATATGGATGTATCAGGAAAAAGCATGTTGTGGTTTCAGGCATCCACTGGGAGTCTTGGAACATATACGCTGAGGATAAGGAGGGGACTCCTGTATGTGCCCCCACATTTTATGCTTGTATTCCCTAGGAGGTGGGAAAATTAATTTTTTTAGGAAAGTGTGTGGGTGTGTGTGTGGGTGTATGTGTGTGGAAACATAGATAAATGATAGATAGAGGATAGATAGATGATAGATCGATAAATAGATAAGATAGATAGATAGATAATAAATAGTATGCATTTACAGAACACCTGGCTGGGCACTGGTACTAACTACTGGAGGTAAAAACAATTAAAGGCAAATCCGTGCCCTTTAAGAGACTGTAGGCTAGCGGAGAGGCAGACATGCACAGATAGGGCACCTCACCTCCCTACTGACATGCATGTTGTGTACTGCCTTAACCCCAGGGGGGGCCATCCTCATAGTAAACTAGGAAATGAATGATACAACTTGGAGTTGCTTGGCAGTCCTACAAAAAATTACAAAACGGAAAGGGGTGGGTCCTGGGGGCATAAGTGACCAGGCACCCAGTTTCTCTGTGGGAGTGATGGAGCTTTCATAGGTCAGATGACACAGTACTGGAGACTAATGGGATGCAAAGAAGGAGAGCTTGTTCTAAGCATGAGCAAAAGCAAGATTACGAAAGAGAAGATAGTGTTCCATGTGTCTGGAGAGTAAAGCCCAAGGTGAGTAGTGACAAAAGATAAGCCGGATAATTAGGCAGAGATCCCATGGGGAGGATACAGAGAGTAACAGTTTTCTACTGGAGCAGGGAGTGAAGAGACCTGAAGTGCTTTGAATAAGGACATGACGTGATCAGATTTCTTTATTTGAGAAAAAATAATCCTTGGGTAACAAGGACAGACTCTATATTAAAGACAGGAGAACAGTGAACTCAGTATTGCAAGAATCTAAGTGAAAACAATGAGGGCCCAAACTAGGGTCAGGGGTGGGATTGGGGTAGGGGCAGTGAAGGGGGAGGAGGTAAGAGACCAAGAGCTATTGAGAAGGTGGAATCCTGGGAGCTGGTGTCTACCGAACATGGTGGTGAGAGAGAAGAAAAATTCTCCAGTGACTGCCCAGGCACGGGGCTTGGTTGCTGGATGAAATCTTTCTGAAAGAGAAAATGTAAGAAAGGGATCACGTTCCAAGGAAGAGATGAGAAGCTTCGTGTAAGACATGTTGAATTGGGAGGTGCCTGTGTTGGGCATCCACGTGGAAACGGTAAGATGACAGCTGGATGTTCAGATCGTTTCCTTTTCACTGACACAGAAAGATCCTTTCAGGATCTATAGCTCCCCTATATTTGTTATGTGGACACACATCAAAAGACCATTCAACCTGTGGAGGGAAGTGTGCCTGTCAGCTCGGCATCAGACTTCACCCACAGGGCAGGGAAGGACTGATGCTGGCCCTGAACTTAGGTGAGCAGAGTTTTCTCTCTTTAAGGCATCATCCCTTTGCTGTCAGGCTGCTTTTCTGGAGAATCCTGGCAGGACAGAGCAGGTGCCTTATCCGATCAGGAGGGCGCTTAGCTGGTGTCTTCATGCATGCGAAGAAGACGAATGAAGTTGAATATGCATGCATTCAACTAAAAACATCCACTTAAGAAAAATAAAGCATTAGCTATCTTTCTATACTAGTATCAAAAAATTTATTAATAATATGACTGGATAAATCTGTCTGATAGGCATTCCATAAAAGTCATTAATGTCTCTCTATCATCCAAGAGATTTTAGAGAACAGAAGTTCAAATATCAAATGGCAAACAGACATAAACAACCACCCTCAGGCTTAACATGACTCAACATGGACAAATATATAAATACCAAAGTATGTAGTTTGAGGAAGGTGAGCTCAGAGAGTTACACAGGGAGGCAAAAATACAGAAAAACAGTCACCTCCCTTTTAAACCATCAAGGAAACCTTCACTGTACACAATATTTTAGCTGTGTGTAGAATGATGAGCTTGGATTTCTGGGGATAGCAGAAGTTTCTACATGGAAGAAATAGCCTGGAATGATTTGTAGGAAGGAGTGGGATAATTTGGTGATAGGAGAACTGCATCTGTTTTCTTGGGGAGAGATAATACACTGGATCTTGGAGGTAGGGAGTCGAGATCACAGATGAAACTTTCCCTGGGAAGCCATTTGGTTACTTCTCCTGCCATAATGTGTGCACTCAGCAACAGCAACCGCTACATTGCACCATGTTAGGAGCAGGTGCAAAACCATCTCCTATCCTGTCTTATTAGATAGAAGTGAATTTTTTTTTAAAGATTTTATTTATTTATTTGAGAGAGAGAATGAGACAGAGAGAGAGCACAGGAGAGGGGTTAGGGTCAGAGGGAGAAGCAGACTCCCTGCCGAGCAGGGAGTCCAATGCGGGACTCGATCCAGGGACTCCAGGATCATGACCTGAGCCGAAGGCAGTCGCTTAACCAACTGAGCCACCCAGGCGCCCCAGAAGTGAATTTTGATCATAGTTTTGTTATGCATTCTTCCCAGCCTTAAGTTGAGTGTTGTTATTCCTATTGTTGTAAGTTTCCAATTTTCAAGTATCGTGACAATGTGCTTAAGCACGCATATTTTAGGAATTAAAAATAGATTTCTATTTCAGGTGAGAGAAATAAACTGCATGGGAAGAGGAACTCCTAAACAGCAAGGAAATTATTTCTATCCAAATATCCTGAGTGTTTAAAAAATAAAAAGAGACTAAAAGGAATCCAGAACATTTGCAATACTACAGTATTTCTGCCACGAAATGTTGGTGCAATGAGCACTTTTTTAACTGCAACCAAAACCGTTACCACAGGTAACTGAGTGCAGAACAGGTTTTGCAAACTACAATTTATAAACAGAAATTTCCCAGGCTAGAATTCTTTTAATACTTGTAAATTTAATTATGATGTTTATTTTAAAACAATACCCCCAAAAAGGCAGTGATTTAAATTTTTTTAAAAGATTTTATTTATTTATTTGACAGAGAGAGACACAGCGAGAGAGGGAACACAAGCAGGGGGAGTGGGAGAAGGAGAAGCAGGCTTCCCGCCGAGAAGGGAACCCGATGCGGGGCTCGATCCCAGAACCCTGGGATCATGACCTGAGCCAAAGCAGACGCTTAATGACTGAGCCACCAGGCGCCCCTGATTAAAATTTTTTAATGTACAAATCAGAAGGACAACATCAATCCCCATTTAGAATTGAGTACATTTTTAAGTCTTCCTCAGTCTGACCTGAGAGGGATTCATTTCTCATACTCCACTGTGTGCCAAATAATAATGAAAATAATAGCAATAACAAAACAATTATTATTGAGCACATATTATGTGTAAGGCATTGTTCTTAAGTGTTTTTCATGTGCCGGTTATCTAAACCCCACAAGTGTCTGTGAGGAGGTACCTTCCATGATGGAAAAAGTCAGCACTATCTACAGTTTCAGACCCTGAAAATTTCCAGGAAAGATTATTTAATGTGTTTTGAGTATTAGCAGGAAACAGGACACAGTCTAAAGAAACCAGTTCCATAATTCAGATATTCAAAAAGATTTTCAGAGTGTACTATAGGCTAGTCATATTAATTGGATTGTAAAAATATTTTAAGGAGGAGAGGAAAACTTGGCAGGCGGAGAATAAGGAAATTTTACAGCTGAGTTAGAGTTGGCCTAGAAGAAGACTCCACAGGAAAAAGGATATTGAAGGGAATGGGGAAAATCTGGTAGAGGATCGGGACCAATTTTTAAAGTAAAGCCCAGACAAAACATGTTCTCATAATTCTGTGTTTTGTCATTTTATAACTCGGGCTATTCACAAAGGCAGTGTGCTGCAGAAGAAAAGATTCTGCACAGACGGAGGATCCAAGGGGCTGAATATTCACCTTTGTTCTGCCATTTATTTGGTGTGTGACTTTACAAGCCACTCTTCTTCCTTGAGCTTTATTCCCTCAATCCTAAACTAAGGGCAATGATATGTAGGTATTGTTGTGAATATTAAACAGATAATATGTTTTCAAATATGTAAAATGCTATTGAAATGAACGATATTGGCTGTATTATTTTCAGGTTCAATCACTGAACATTATTCTTCCTTTTTTTGATCTTTTGTCTTGTTGACATAACAAGGTATCTTGGCATCAGCTTAGAATTCAGTTATGCTAAGCTTTTGAAATTCTTAAGTAGAAAGGCAGTTAGATGACAGAAAGAGAAGGTGGTTTTGAGCCTGAGGCAAGACTGAATTCCTGAACTCTCACTTCAACGACTTATACACCAAGGTCATCAAGTCCTAAATCAATAGAATTTTTCAGCCAACCCTGCCCATCAACCATCATGGAAATCTACCCTTGCATAGCCTTAGGCAAAGGATGAGTGTGAATTTGGACTCAAATACAACCTAACTGGGGATAATGCCAAAGACCAGCTTAATAAATCTATATTGTGGTAAGAGAGAGTTTATTTTCTGATCCCAATATATAAATCTTGCAGGAGTTTAGGTGTACTGGTTATTCTGGTTAACTGCAGTTTACTCTATAGAGCGATCATAGGTCAATCTTCCTTCTCACCATCATGTCAAGGGGAACTCAGCTGCAACGGTGTCTCTGAGGTTTGGTATGGTACGATGGCAAGTAGGGGAAGCAGAGGTGGCAGGTCTGGGTCTCCTACTTACAATGCTGATAGCTGGAGTCAGTAGAAAAATATGGCAAGTTGTACCAAAGGGAATGTAAGGCCAGAGCTGGGGTAACAGTAGAGAATCGTGCAATGTATCCATTGGGGGCAGAACAAATGCCTGAGCCAAGATCCAGAGGGAAATAGGACAGAGGAATGGAGCCAGTGAGGGTGGGACGTGACAGCTGGTAGGAAACCAGCCTAACAGAATTTGGGTTTGCTGTGCTGGCACTTAGAGTAGATTCATTAAAAGAGGCTACAATACAAAAGGGTGTAACTAGAGTGAAGACATATACATATATATATTCCTTTTTCTAACACTTTTAATAAATACCTCTCTATATAAACATTCCAAGAAATAATTAATTATGAAATTATTGATAATGGGGACATCAGCATTAGGCACTCACAAAAACATCCCTATAACCACTACAGCCAGCCTACAGATATGATGCTGAACCTTAGGACTCTTATGGTCAGTTGAGTTTTCTAGTTGTTTGGATGGTGACCAGTCAAGAGAAAAAGGAACATTTTCAAAACTACCGACTTAGAAAAGTCAGTCATCAAACAATAAATAAAATATCAGTTCCAACAAAGGAAAATCATAAAGGCAGAGACAATAAGATATTAGGAGGAGTGGTATTTATTCCAGTACTTGGGTAGAAAATCAACTAAAAACTTTGACCAGTGAAATACAATGAAAATCTGAGAAAAAGATAACTGACCCCTGGAGAATGGTTTACTAAACCTAGGAGGAAAGACAAAGTCAAGGTGAATTAACAGAATATTTGCTATTGATGCACCTTATAAATTTGATTGAGAATCTTGAAATTTTCATTGATAATTTGTATCCCCAAATTCTGATCATCTCCATAAGGTTACACACTAATGGAAAAATTTGACACTATGTTTTAAAACAATACTTCAAACGATAGCTTTTTAAAAATGCAATGGGAGACAGAAATTGAAAAGTGGATAAAAAGAAATAATGCTCACTTTCATAAATTCTGAGACTTATTCCTACCTACCCCTAGCCTAGGTACAATGAAAGGGGAATGATGAAGGCCTAGTGAGGTGAATGAGTTAAATTCTCCAAGGGAGCATTGTTTGAGAGTTACTATGTGGAGGAGTTGGGCATTCAGGCAGAAATGACCACACTGTCAATGAAGGCAGAATCTTTCATTATTTATGTCAGAGGGTCTTGGTCTGTTACGGAAAAGGAATGGATGTTACATAGCTGACAGCAGTCCTTACCTTACCTTGAATCCATGACTTTGGATAATCTAGATGTCAATATTTTTCCTCCTAAAGGGAAAAAAACAGAGTGACACTTTTCAAAGTATGCAGGAGAAAACTATACTGAATGTGGGTAACTCTTAGGATTTTTATGATAATATTGTAAAACAAAATTGATGACTTCCTTCTTCCTGGCGTCTATAAAAACTTACACCAAAATAGTAATAATGATATTACAAGGATGTGGAAATAATGTAATATGGCTGGATAAGAAAACTCAGATATTTATCAGCATGATTTTTTTCTCACTCATCATCCACCCCTCCAACCCCTCCCCCCAACTCTCCCCTTGCATTTAGGCTCAGAGAAATGTACCCCTGTTTGCCCCATTGGGAGATTACAAAAACTTTGCTGGCAATCAAGTGAGACATCTCAATGTGAGCCTAAATTTTAAATAGAAAGTTTTAAGAGGCAGGCAAAAGTGGTCAGAGGAAAAAAAGAAAAGGAATTCTGTCTGCTCTCTGTGCCCTCCCCATAGAGATATGAGAAGGGAAGGCAGAAGAAAGGAGTGGAAGGGTTAGATATAAGTATGGGGAGCCCTATGCCTTGTGCCTTTCCTCAGGCAGAATGGAGAGTTGAGGATGGGCACCCCACAAACATAGTTATCTCTTCAAGTATCTTCTTTCTCCCTTTGTTCCCTTTAAGTCTGATGATCCACAAGTAGAGAACCTGCGCCTTTTGCTCTAGGGGAGGTCCAGGGAAACTGCAAGCTGCTCAGAAAAGAAAGCACACCCCCCCCATTCAGTTGGTGCAGACAGTAAACTGCAAATGTAGCTAGACAGTAGACTGGAGAGGGCTGCAGAGAGGCCCCTTCCCCTAGTTTGGGTCTTAGAACTGGACAAAGGGGTTTCATATTGGAAGGATATGGCATGGGCATGGATATGGCATCGGCGCTAGAAATCTGTTGAGTCCACTGCTGTATCTTGGCTGTCTCCTGCAGGAAGTCAAATTGGCTTCCCCAAACTATCTTTACATTTTGATGGATTGTGATTTACTACCTGGGTGGAGGATGTGGCAAGTCACACCAAGGAGAGAGGAGTGAGAAGTCCATACACAGTTTGCCACCATGACAGCAATGTAAGACGGGGACAGAAAGCAAACATCTTGAAAGGGCTGAGTTTAAAACCTGAAATGGCTTAAAAAAAAACAAACAACAACAACTTTAGCTTACCTAATGTGATAAGATCAATTTTCTACAACAGGTTAAAAAAAAATTGAAGGTGAGTTTCAAGTCAGAAAATAATTTAGTCTTTCAAGATGAAGAAAGTTTCATTTCTTGCACACTGTGAACTTTGTGCCTGCTGTAACAATAATGTTTCAAATATGCTCTTTTGAGGATCTCTGTCCCTCTCTCAAATATGCTCCTGGATAATTATTTGGCTGCCACTAAAGCAGCAATCTGAGTTGTATGGCAGCCAAGAAAATCTCAGATCCTATGTTTGCTAATTGGATATAACAATTCATGCTCAGGGGCAGCAAACAAAATGGGCTTTACTCTGCCAGAATTGTTTTGGCTTCCATTTTTTTTGGTTAGCCCCAATCATTCATTCCAAGTTTTCTGAGCCCTAAAACTGCTTTCCTGGTGAATAGCAATTCTCTGCCCAGGTATAAGAAATGCTCATTCCACTGTATCTGGAGAGGTTAAGTCTTTCTGTGTGAGAAGATGAGGGTTGGCAGTTGGATAGAACTTTATGCTTCTCTGAAACTTGATCACTTTAGAATTAATAAGAGCAAATATTAGAATTAATTCACAAGCAAGTAGAAGTCATAAACACTAGATAATAATATTCAGGCATATGACCTTTCCATTTTAAGTATCCTATAAATGTAAGTCATAAGTTGCAAATCAAATGACTAAGAGAAAAGTCAATGATTCTAGGTTTAAGTAATTAAAATTCAATGATATTTGGTTCTTAAATTATAAAAGAGAGACCCAAATGATGGTCTCTGCCTGATCTCTGCAGTGGATGCTCAGATTACTAAGAAATGTTTGGGAAAGGGGAAATCAATTAGATTGAATCTTTGTAAGATCTCTGATGATTTCAGTTTTTTTCCCCTCTATATGTAAAGTTTGAAGCAGAGAAAATGACCATGAAGAGGAAATTATTTTGGGCATTTAGAACTTTGCATAAGTCCAAGTTCTTTGACTTGAAGAGTTCTTATACTTTTCTTAAAAGGCATTAGGGTACAACAACTAACAAACTCAACTTTTATTTCTATTACTTTTTACAGTTTTTTTTTTTTTTTTTTTTTTTAATTTACCATTCGATTTGATCTCTACAGCATGCCTTATTTTTTCCCATTTTAGAAAGGGACGTTTAGAATGTGAGTGGTTAAGTGAAATGCTAAAGTGTTATACTGACTTACTAGAAGCCAGAAGGAACTCCTGCCTTCTGGCCCAGAGCCCATTGATTCATTCTATTGCAAGCAACTGTTCCATGCCCCAGGGACACAGCAGGGAAGAAAACAAAATCCCTTACAAAGAAATGTAGTGTCAGTGGCCAGTGCTATAGAGAAAATAAGGCTAAGTAAGGGGCTGGGGTGGGGATGGGAAATGCCTGACTGTGTGTGTGGGAAGTGGGGGTAGAAAGGATAAAATTGCTCCTATTTCATGGGAAAAAGTCAAAGAAGGCCACATTGTTAAGGTGACATTTGTGACAACTGGGCAGAGATATGAAGGTGTTGGGGAGCAAGAATTTCCTATCCCCTTCAAGGTCCTTCTAGTTAGACTAAGAATCAAATTGACATGAAACAGATTAATAGAAGAAAATCAAATTTATTTTTGTACATATGGGAAGCCACACAGACATGGAAATTCTAAAGATAGTCAGGCAAAATGAGGTATATGTGTCATTCTGAACTAAGGAGAAGTGGGTAGGGATCTGGGACTTCAATGGGAAGGAATGCAATTCACAGGAAGATGAGAATGAGTAAATGTTTGGTAAATAAATGTTTGCTGGATCACAGAAACACTGGGACACAGAAGACTTTCATCAAAGAAGCCTTGGTAGGTTCCTCCCTGTCGACCATACCTAGTTCATAGAATTATGTAGTTATCTATGGTGATAACTCTCTTCCTGGAGCAGGTCCTCTATCTAAATCTTTAGGCAGTTGTGAAGGAGCTAAAGAGCTTTTCCTAAATCTGCTGGGGTTTGATTGCTTTTCAACTCAAAATAATCTTCCTACCAAAGTGGCCCATCTTGGAGTGGCCTGCCTTGGGCCCCAACAAAGGAAATTTGGGAATGTATCACATGTGGAGATCAAATGTGGGGGAAGAGAAGTATTGGCCAGGGGTGGGCCAAAATCTATCCAATGAAGTTTTATTGGAACACATCCATGCTCAGTGGTTAACATACTGTCTATGGCTGCTCCTGTACTACATTGGCAGGGTTGAATAGTTGTGACTGAGGCCATATGTGGCCCATAAAACTGAAAATATTTGCTATCTGGCCCTTAGGAAAAGTTTGCTCACCGCTGGTTTATGCAGAGGCAACAGCAAATACAAAGTCCTAAGGCACAAGTGTGCTTAGTGTATTCGAAGAGTAAAGAAAGCAAGTGTGGCTATGGTGGAGTGAACAAGAGAGAGAGACGACAAGAGGACAGAAGGAGAGTAGGGAGCAGATCTTGCAGGGCTTTTCTAGGCCTTTCTAAAGGATTTTGGGCTTTACTTAGAGAGGGACAGGAAACCACTGGAGGTGACTGAGTATAGAACTGACATAAACTGATCTACCTTTTAAATTGTTCATTCTTTTTAGAATAGATGAGAGTAGATTAGTCTGGTATATAGTCCAATGATCCAGATGAAAAATGGTGCTAGCTTGGAATAAGGCACGAGAAATGGAAGTTGTGAGAATATGTCAAATTCTGAGTATATTATAAAGATTGAGCTGATGCGATTTGCTGATGAACTTGAAATAGAGGTGTGCATTTGTGTTGGGGGGTGGTGTGTGTGTGGGGAGACAGTAAGAGAGAGGGTGGTACAAGTTTACTTGTGTGGGCCTGAACATCTAAAGGATAGGAATGCCATTAACATATAAAAGGCAGATTGTGGGAGATGTAAGGTATAGTTTACTATGGGAAGTGAAGAATTCAGTATGGACATTAAATTTAAGTGTCCTTTGAATATCTAAGTGGAGATGTCAAAGAGGCATATATGCAGCACATCGGGGGTTCAGGAGAAAGGTTGGAAACAGACATATACATTTAGGAGTCATCAATGTTGAGATAATATTTAAGTCCCAAGAACAGAATAAAATCACCTAAAGAGTGGCTATTGACAACACAAGAGAATGATTTGAATAGCGACCATTTAATTTCAATATACGTGACAGGTTTTGAGCTAGGAACTTTATACTCTTACAACACTTTGCTTCAGTAGGTATCTGTACACCTATTTTACACATGTGGAAATGAAAACTGTAGTGTTAAATGACTTGTCTGATGCCACCTAGCTAGTGACAGAATCCAGATATGCCTGCCTCGGTGGCCTGAGCTGTCCCTTTTCTGTCATGACATAAGAAATAGAAAAACAAAAGACTGAACATTGGCCCTGCATGTTTAAATAAAGAGGCAGTCGAATTACCCAAGTGGGTTGCACATGAACTCTGCTCAAAGTTTCAACTGCAGGAAGATGCCTCTTTAAGGAAACCGCTAGACTGGTGAACCATGATAATAATATCATGGAACTTCCTCCTCAATTTCCTGAATTGAACAAACTCTCTCGTCATGAATAAGCAGAACATGTCTAGTTTATGAGCAGATTAAGAGGCAGCCACTGAAGAGGAATTCATGCATCGATGTCATGCACATTTTAAGGCAAAATAAGATTATGGAGGTTAGATGCTCGTACAGGACACTGGACAGATCCTTTATTAAATGAGAAGAAACAAACCTCCTGCCTGAAAACCAGGTATGAATTATGTGAAACAGCACAGAGACAGAGAATATTACTTAGCAATAGATGTGACTCCTCCCCCCCATCCCAATGTCATTACATCCTTATAGTGTGGCATTTACCCTCACAAATGTATTAGCCCTAAGTGAAGGTGTTTTGGTTGACTGGTAGTCTCAAACTACTCTGTTTCCACTGGCTTCTCAAAAGTACAGTCACTCCGGCTGCTAGAAAACAATGCGGAGCCACAAAACACCTGGTATCCTTTTCTTCATACACGCCTGGGCTGAAAGAAATCATCACTTATTTTTCACTGCAAGAATCAAAAGAGGAACATCACATCATGCTGAAAAGTAAATAGGAACTAACCTGTCAGCAAATGTGAGAACCTCCACTTACCCCAATTGTAAAGCCACACCTTGAAGTTACACCCTCATCGTGGTTATAAGGAAACAAAGGAAGGGAAACTTCATTTGGGGCCTGTTGAACAAGATTAAGTCTTGGTGGAAATATTTGGGTCATATTGGTCTGGATGAAACCTAGTGGGAGTAGCCAGAAGTATGGAAAGAATCACAGGGAATTGAGTAATCCCAGTGTCTTTTCTCCTCCACCCCATGTTTCCCAAACCCCAGCTTTGCTTCTAGGGAAGCCCATTCTCTGGGGCAAGGTGCCACGAAGATGGGAGAGTGTTGCTATGGAGAGTTTAAAATGATATATGGTGGTAAGCCTCAGGAGAATGAAAAGATGCGTTCAGCATTGGTTCTTAACCATTCTTTTTAGGGATTTTGCACCCTTATAACTATAATGCCATCTTATCGAGTGCCACAACCAAGTTTTACCATCTTTATATTCCCTGAAACACCCAGCAAAATACCTGTCACACTGTGGGCACAGAGCAATGTTTCTGGAAGGGAATAGTAATGATCACCCTGTTGGTAGATAAGCATAAGTGCCAGGATTCAGATTCTTGATCTTCTGTTTTGGAAATCGCACCGGTACTGCACTCTCCTTTTGGTATTTCCTTGCTTTATAGACTGTAGTCATTTTGTGTCCTCAGCATCTCCGGATGTATTTCTGGACCAGGAACAAACTGGAACTAAACTACTGAGGTATACATAGTCACATTCCTCGTCCCTCCCTTGTGAAGAATAGTCTGTGCTTCTGGGCTATTCACACCTTTTCTTTCTGATTAGATGAGAATACTAGCCTCAGAGAGAAGAGGGTAGACAGTGCTACATAAGAAAGTATATGGAAAAGAACCATCTGGGAGGTTTGAGGAGGGGGAATTTGGAAGGACTGAGTAAGCCATCCAACAAAGGCTGGGCTTTCTAAGGAGCCCAGGACTCTTTCTAAGAATCAGGGTATTGGAAAAACTGTCCAGGGTATTGGAAAAACTGTCATGAGGTAGGGAAGAGTGAGATGGGGTGTGTGTGGGGGAGGTTATAAATAGGTGAAGAGAATTTTGAGGAAGTTGTCTTATGCTAAGTGTTATATCTTCTTTCAGAAAATATCCAAATTATTATCCAATTCTTTGGGAACTTGGTGTGTTATTTTGCTGAGAATAAAAAGGCTCCGTTTTATTTGGGGTATAGTCAATATCTTTTACACTGACTTTACTAATGTTTTGGTTTACTAACATGTTAGTAGGTTACTGAATAGAGATATATCATTAAAAATTGCATGCCCAAAGGAACTTAGTTTGTGCCATTGGTCTTAGGACCAGATAGAGTGCAGTGGCCACTGGAGGTAGATTTGAGACTGTGGGTGTGTGAAAATAGAATAATAGAGTAACGTAAAAATAACAGATGACCATGAGGCCATAGGTTACCTAAAAGTTGAAGATGGTTGGCCCAGAGCTGGGGGAAGCAGATACAGTAGTCCCCTTTACCCACAGGGGATGTGTTCTAAGACCCCCAGTGGGTGCCTGAAACCAGGGATATTACCAAACCCTATATATATATGTATATATATACTATGCTTTTTCCTATACAAAAAAACCTATAATAAAGTTTAATTTATAAAAAAGTCTCTTACAGTAAGAGACTAATAATAATAACTAACAATAAACTAGAACAATGATAACAGGACACTATAATAAAACTTATGTGAATGTGGTCTATCAAAATTTCTTACTGTACTCTACTCACCCTTCTTCTTGTGATGATGTGGGATGATAAAATACTTGTGTGACGAGGTGAAGTGAGGTGAATAATGTAGGCATTGTGATGTATCCTTAGGCTACTATTGACCTTCCTATGCTAAGTCAGGAAGATTGTCTGCTTCATACTGTGGTTGACCACGGGTGACTGAAACCACTGATAAGGGGTGACTATTGTACTATAGCTGTAGGTTTGTGGACACATTGTTGTTTAGACTAAGTGTATGGTGTTGGCTAAAAACATAGTCAAGGAATCCATTCTGAGTTTAAATCTAGATACCTGGTCCTATTTTGAGGAACTCCATCCCAGGTTGAGACTGTGCTTACCCATCTAGATAAAACCTCTGAGAGTTAGTATCCCTTGCATGTTTTCACTGTTAGTACTATTCTCTTGACTCTGATAGGTCCTTGGAGAGAGGACTGCTTCTATTATCCTTACGTTAAGGTTTTTGTTTTGATCCTTTTTGATTTCTCAGGTGGTATTCCTTTTTTTTAAGATTTTATTTTGTTTATCTGAGAGAGGGAGAGAGGGAGAGTGAGAGAAAGAGAGTGAGCGAGCGAGTGAGAGAGAGAGCATAAGTATGGGGAGGGGCAGAGGGAGAGGGAGAGGGAGAAGCAGACCCCTCACTGATCTGGGAGCCCAACGTGGGGCTGGATCCCAGGACCCAATCTGAAAGTTCTATAGCCAAATAACTAAGAGATGTGACATGGCTCTATGTCCAGCTCAGAGCCTGAGATGGAAGGCCCTGTTACGCCAGTCAGCTGCAGATGACACTGTCTCTTTGGGCTGCCAGGTCAAGCAACACTGTCTGAGGGAAAAAGTGTTCAGTTTTCTGTTGGTATGTAGCACTTAGTTATTGACCTGGTGCTGAGTAGTGTTTAATTGAAAAAAAAAAAAAAAGTGTGGCTTGGCAATTCCCTCAGAATCACACTTGGTATGTATGCTTGATCTCTGCTAAGGGAATACTTTTTAGAAGTATTATGATATACAGTTTATTCTCTTTTTTGGTGTGCGTTGCAGGTATTGGAGGGGGCATGGGGAGGATTCAAGCAGGGTGGAACAGAAGGAAGCAATGGGTTGGGGGAAGGAACAAAATACTAACTTTAACTGCTTTTCAAAGCTTATTCAGTCACTACGGTGTATTAACCATGAGTAATGGCATAAAGTAAAATGAAGTACAAACTTTGATGCTAGCTCTTCAGTCCACAAACCAAATTATAAGGAGTTATTTGAGAAGAAGAGCTGAACTTCTGGTAAAAGTTTAGCAAAATTCTCAAAATGTTTACACTAGTATTTAAATCCTAAAATAAAATACTGAAATTGAAAATACTATGAGTATTATTCCTTATCTCAAATATTGTGCCATTGTAGAAATAGCATTTGAAATATATGAGAATTTATTGAGGAACTCCTGATTGCCCAGTGTCTTGGTTTTAAGAATTTGACAATATTTTTCACTCATATATTAATGCCTCATATTTTACACTTAAGAGTTCATTTGGTTTAATTAGTTTTGTTTTGCACTTCTGGAATTTTCTCTTCACTTGAACTTACTGGTCTTTATCTAGACATTTTTATATATAGTTTAATGATAGTCGTACAAATAATATTAAATAGTGATGGGGTTATCTATGGAATAATAAAAGCTCACTAAAATCTGCCTAATTTGTTTTTCTAGAAAAGCCAGAGCTTGACAAAGAGCACAATGTAGTGGATTCTGCTTGTTCTCAGACATGGCTTGTTTATTTAGCAGATGATATTTGTCCAGTCTACTCAGGTACAAATGGTAATAAAATTATCCAGGATTCATAAATGTGGAAATTAAATTGCAACACCACTCTTTGAAGTGCTCAGGACAAAACTCCGAGGCATCATCCTTGTCTCTTCCTTTCCCCCCCATACTGTCAGCAAATCCTCTTGGCTCTAGCATTAAAATACAATCCAGGGGGATGCCTAAAGTAAAATGCATCTGCCTTCAGCTCAGGTCATGATCAAGTCCTGCATCAGGCTCCTTGCTCAGTGGGGAGCCTACTTCTCCCTCTGCCTGTTGCTCCCCCTGCTTGTGCTCTCTTTCTCTCTCTCTCTCTGACAAACACATAAATACAAATCTTAAGAAAAATACAATCCAGGATCTGACCCATTCTCACCACAGCCACTACTTTTAACCATTCCACTGTAAACCATCAACTCCTTGCTGGATTATTGTAGCATCTTCTTAACTATAGGGAGAACTGTGAGCAGAAGGTAAAGTTATCAGTGAAAGATGGATAGAGTATGTCTACATTCCTTTATATTGGGGGCAGGTTGTGTCTAAATTTCTGTCAGAATATTTTGACTCTAAGAACCAGAAACCCATTCAAACTCATTTATACAAAGAAGGAAAGAAAGTTTTATATATAGTTTAATGATAGTTGTACAAATAATATTAAATAGTGATGGGGTTATCTATGGAATAATGAAAGCTCACTAAAATCTGCCTAATTTGTTTTTCTAGAAAACAAATATTTCATAAGGAATAAGGACTGGGAAAATGGAAGATCAGGAATGGGGCCTCTGCTCTCCACTTCTCTATAGAGTCACTTCTCTGTAGGCTGTGTGTCTGCTTCGTTCTACCATGTGCCATCTAAGTATGGGCATACTTAGCTTCAGTCCTGCTCCACATGACTTCCTAGTCAGACTGATTAGCATTGTCTGATTCAACTCCAAATTCCCAGAAGAAGATGATCTCTTGGCTTGGCTTACTTCAGATGTCTGCCTCAATCTGTTTGGACCAGAATACATGATTATCTGGTCAAAACACCTGGCCCAGCAATTTAGCACTTAGCAACTTTAGGGGACCCATTCAGAAAAGGGGGTCTGAACTAGGCAAGCTAACTAATTAATATCTCTCCTGCAATTTATGAATAATTTAAATTCAATATTCTGTTAAATGGTGTAGTGAATCAATTATTGTCACACATACATCCTTCGGGATTCAATAAATTGAAATGAAGTGGATATGAATAAATGCTAGCAGGTAAGGTAGATTTGGTCTACTTCCAGAAAGTTTTTGTTGGTAACATAATTTCTCATTAAAATATTTATTTTCAGTGTTTATTTTATTCCTCTTGATCAGCATCCAGCGGCCAATCACAGAGCTTTCATTAGCCTGGTAGCCTTTAAACAAGGCAATGAGGAGTGGCAGATTCTGGAATATTATGAATCTTTGGTCTTTGGCTTTCCATGCTGAGTAATTTAACGAGGTGCCTTTCTTTTTCCATGTCGATTTTTCTTTCTTTTTTTCTTTTTCTTTTCATTGTATCAGTTGAGTATTGGTTTGAGCTGTCTTGAATCAGCTAAATGTAATATAACTATTTATAATTTGTCAGTGGTATATACTATTGTATCATCATCTCCTGGTCAATTCTTCCAGCAGGTAAGAAAGAATTCCATTTGAGGGAATGTTGCTTGCCCAAAGGCAGAAGCCACTGAATTGTTTGGAGTCAACACACTGATTCATTCATTAAAACAAACAAACAAAAATAAATCTTTGTTGAGAGATTATTAAGGTAAAACTTTCTCTGTGCTAAACTTCAAAATGCATAATATAAATTCAAATTTTAATCATTTTATTCTTCAGTTAAAATTTAATTAATTTTAATTTGATTCTTAAATTTCATATTTTATTTTCTTCTTTTTTCTATCTTAATTTTTTTTTTAAGATTTTATTTATTTATTTGACAGAGACAGAGACAGCGAGAGCAGGAACACAAGCAGGGGGAGTGGGGAGAGGGAGAAGCAGACTTCCCACTGAGCAGGGAGCCTGATGTGGGACTCGATTCCAGGACTCTGGGATCATGACCTGAGCCAAAGGCAGCCGCTTAAGGACTGAGCCACCCAGGCGCCCTCTATCTTAATTTTAAAAGTCAATTGACCAATTGAAACTGACTTACAAGAAAAACTGTGAGTTTGAGGATCCATTATTTTATTTTTGCTATCATAAGGTAAATATTTTGGGGCATTGTTGTTTTTTACCTAACAGAATTCTGGATATGTCCTGGTCTCCTTGAGCTTGGAGAGGATGGATTGCAAGTTCACAAAGCTAACCTCCACTAGCCGGTATGCTCCACATTCATCTTAAATGTTATGTGTCCTCTGTGAACTGAAGTTTTAGGAATGCCAGGATGAATTCACAATCTGATAAGAGGGATGAGGCATGAAAATCAAAACAAAAATGATAAAGTAAAAAATGGGGGACTGGCTTAAATTGGTGATCACTTGAACTCCCTTTCACCTCAAGGACCCTGATAGTAGGATGGAAACACTGACATTTTTGAGTATCAACACAGTGCAAACTTTACATTTGTTTCTAGTTTTTCCTCACAAAACCCTAAGAAGAAGGGAGTATGAATTTCATTTTACATATGAGGAATCTGACCCTTAGAAAAGTAAGGAATTTGCTCAACATTGAACCTTATCACCAAGGCCTGGACTGAAATCCATGTCTGGCAGACAGCAGAGCCTAGGATTTTTCCACTGCACCACAAGTCCTCTCGGCAAGAAGCTGTCCCTTCTCTGAAGAGTTTTATAAATTTATCTCCGACTTAGATGAAAGGGTGGATCAAAAAATTATGTGGGGAAATGATCTCTTTTGCAATTTTCCTCTGTGGGAGGTTTTGGTATTTTTAAAAAGCTCTCCAGGTACTTTCGATAACCTCCCCACCTACCTTCCGATGCCCTTCCTCCTCTTCACCTGGTCAACTCCTATTCATCTGGTTTGAATGGTGTGTATCACCACATCTAAGTCTTCTCTGGCTGGTTAAATTACTCTCTTTAGTCCTTGTGAAAGATTCCATCACTGAAATCATCATATTGTTGTACGATTTCTTTTTATGTGAGGTTTGCCCCCTTTAGGCTGTGGTGAGCTTGTCGAAAGCAAGTATTGCATTTTTGTGTCTTGTTACCTAGCGCAATGACTCAAACTCAAAATGTGCTTCAAAGAACTAAATTAGCAAACAAAAACTTCAGAGCCGTTTGGAAATAGCTTAAGAAAACCCCCAAACTTGTTTTACTGTCCGTTGTACCCAGTGAATTAACGGTTTCAATAAATATAAGCAACAAAACAATTTTACAGGTTCCAAGTGTCAGACACCGTCCCTAGATGCGGAAGCTCCAGAGAGAACTACATTCCCCAAAATCCCTAAGCACCTCTCGTAGTTGGTTTGCTGAATATTCTTAAACGCCTGTCACATCAACTAATAGCGTGCCGAGAATTTCCCTGAACGGGGTAGGAGGCGGCCAATCACAAAAAAAGAGGGCGGGCGCTTCTGATTTCGGGTCAGGAAACCCTTTGTATCTCTTCCTTGTCTCTTCGCAGGACGGTCAGAGACGAAGTTATTAACGTTACCGAGAGAGTGTCCTCCCTTCCCACCTCCACCCTACGAATTAGAATTAGTCTTTATGCACTTACATCCTTACTTACGTTTTCCCCAGTTTCCACATCCTTTCCAATCAAATGCCTCTTGCTTCCCATCTACCTTTCTTTCTTGAACATACTCTCTGGGAGGGTACCCCTAAGCATGAATCTCTGCCGTTTCAAACTTGAGCCAGACATTTGTCTTTACCTCCAAGCGAGGTTGTGCCAGTGAAGAACGTAAAAGTCTGAGCAAGCACTTCATCCATCCCTCTCCTCCCTTCGCAAGAGTGGAGAAGCTATTGGGGATTTACTTACTGGATAATCAGCATAACAAGGCGGATTGTAGGTTCTGAAAATGAGTGGCAGTGCGGTGTTTACTTCCACCTTTGCTCCCGCCTCCATCCCCACCCACCTTAGCGGGCGGACTGAATCCAGGGGTGGTGTGTCACTGGCCCGGGCAGACACCCAGCCTTCGACCGGCTCCCCTCTGGCAGCCGATTCCATTCCAGCAGCTACCTGCCATGGCCACGCTTTAATCTGACCAACAGTAACAGATTTAGGAAATAATCCCCCCCCCACCGCCTCCCCCCGGCTTATCTCCTTTCTTTTTCTAGTACCTAAGTCTGTCATCCTTTTACCACAGACAACCGTTGTCTAGAAGCTCTTTTTCAAAAATCAGATCCAAAACAATCCAAAACAAAGCCCATCAGTAAAGCAATATTGCAGCCAGCAGCCAGGAACGTGTACCTCGGTAAAGGGTGAGAGCCTAAACCCCCGCTTTAATGACCGAATTTAAAGTAAAGGCTTCCTGCTGCTCGTTAGTCAACATTTTTACTATCTCAGCGGCCAAAGAAGCAGCTGCATACTCTGTCCTGGCGACTGGGGTGGGAGAAATTTAGCCACGGTCTGGGATTTTCGCAGAGGGTAATTTAAGCCCCAGCTCCACTCCCGCGGAGGGGGCACGCGGGGGGGGGTTGAAATGCGAGGCGCATGCGCATGCTCAGCAGCCCCGCTCCGCGGAGGCCCAGCTGCCGCCACCGCCGCGGCCGGCGCTGTAACCGCGGCTGCCGCTGCTGCTCGGGGCGGGCGTTGGTGTCGTGTGCCGAGGCGCCCTGTCAGGCGAGAGGGAGCGGCGGGGCGGGAGCCTGGGGGGCGGCGGCGGCGGCGGCGGCGGCGCCTGAGGAAGGCAGCGGGGGCTCTGAAGGAGCGAGGGCGGGCTGGTCCAGAGGCAGAGGAGCGAGGCGGAGAGCGCGGGGACCCGCCCCGGGCGCCCTGCGTGCGATGCCGGGCGGGCAGCGGCGCTGAGCGGCGGGGAGGCCGAGCGGCGGCCGCGGACGGAGGGCCAGCGACCCCCGGGAGGAGGAGGAGGAGGCAGCGCAGGAGCGGGAGGAAGCGCCGAGGGACTGCGGGGCCGGGGCGGGCGAGGAGCGGCGGGGCCGCGGGCCATGGACGCGGCGGCGGCGGCGGGGGCGAGCCGGGGCGGCGGCGCGGCGCAGAGTCAGCCCGCGGCCAGGTGAGGCTGGGCAGTGCGGGCTCCGGGCGCCGCCGCCACTGCTGTGCCGCCGGGCCGCGGAGCGAGGCGGCGGCGGCGGTGGCTGAAGCGGCGCCACAGCAGCCGCGGCGAGCGGCGACGGCCTCGGAAGAAGAGGGGTCGCCGCCCGGGGTTCTGGTGGCCGCTGCTCTCTCGTCGTCGCAGTATTTCCTGTTTGGATTATCTTGTGCTTCTCCCCAGCTGCCTCCTTCCCCTCACACTCCCACCCTGTCCCACTCCTCCGTGTCCTCGGTGGAAGCTGCCCTCGGCCCGGGCTCGTTTCCCGCGCCGGGGGACGCCCCTTGCCTCCCCTCGCGGGTTGCGGGGGAGCCCCGCCGAGACCATGAGGAAATTCAACATCAGGAAGGTGCTGGACGGCCTGACCGCCGGCTCGTCCTCGGCCTCGCAGCAGCAGCAGCAACAGCAGCACCCGGCTGGGAACCGGGAGCCCGAGATCCAGGAAACGCTCCAGTCCGAGCACTTTCAGCTCTGCAAGGTGAAGGGAGCGCGCAGCCCCGCGAAAATTGGGGTCGTTTTAGGGGGCGGCTCGGGCTTTTCATGGGAGTGCGAGGGAATAGGACGCCACTAATAATTATATCTCGCTCGAATGAAGGGCTCGCTCCTCCTCAAGCAAACATTTGCTTAGTGGGTTATTTTGGAGATTGACATCATCTTACTCCTTTTGGGTTTTTTTTTTTTTTTCTTCCCCTTTCCACATGCAGCAGTCATTTCAAGGTTGCTTCTAACGTATTTTACCGTATTCTTAATTAGTATTCTTTAATTAGTATTCTTAATAACCTTAGAGCCTTTATATTCAAACATTTTAATGTAATTCACCAACTTCGAAGTTTCCTTTGGAAACAGTGTCTAATGAATATTGTTCACCAAAAAGCCAGACCTGTTCAACTGGATATTTGCTTGTCACCTTTCCCTTAAAATGTGGTAAGAAGCTTAAAATACGAAATCACAGGGTCCTTTTTATCATTATGTTTGATTAAAAAGTTGGTACTGTGATTTTTGTCCATTAATGGCACCATTCCTATAGCGGTCTGTAATTCGGAAAGAATGATGCAGCGAATTAATTCACTGGCTGCTCAGTGAGAAATACAAACTTGTCTTGATATTAATACCTGCCATAAAATACCGTGTGTTCATATGTCAGCTTCTTAAAAATGTCTAAATACACATTTTTGTCTTAATGCCCTAAAATTAAGGGTTTAATAGCAAAATGCAAAAATATATGTTGTATCATTCTGTTACAATTGCAAAATTTGGGGATAGATGTTTGATAATTGCCTACTGAATCTTCGACAAAACTAATTGTAGGACAGCTTTCTTTTTTTTTTTAAGCAGTACTTGGCATTTAGCATCCAAATAAAGTAACAAAGTTATCACACTTGAAATAAAGCATGAATTGCATTTTTACATTAATTTACAGAATTTTTGAGTACCGCAAACTTTAGTATTTTGGTCTCAGACATGATAGTATAGAATGTTAATAAGAAATTTTCTTCTATAGAATATCAGTATTGTGGAAAGACAGAAATTAAAGTGTAACATTGGGAGATATATATGTATATATATCATTGGGAGATATATATGTATCTATATACACACACACACTTTTGATTTCAGATTCTTTTTGAATAAGTTTTGTTAATGTAGATTTCATAGGTTTTTTTTTTTTTTTAAGGCAGTAAGTGCGTGTGTATGTGTTCTGTATCACTTATAATTGGTTCTAGATTCTAATGCCTCTATTGACTTTTCTGTTTTTAAATTCCGCTTGCTGCCTTGGTTGCTGTGATGTCATTTGCCCATCCCTAGACTGTTCGCCATGGATTTCCCTATCAACCTTCAGCCTTGGCCTTTGATCCTGTACAGAAGATCCTGGCAGTCGGAACTCAGACTGGTGCTTTAAGGCTGTATCCTTTCATTTAAGTTTTCTTTTTTTTTTTTTCCACTTTTACTGTATTTTCTCCATTCTTTCTATACTGCTGATTAGTTGTTTTTTCTGTTTTAATTCCAAAGAAATGGTGTGATCAGGTATATATATTGTGAAATCATGTGGTGTTAGCTTTTCTCTTGATTATGCATCTATTCATGCTAAATGTTGCTGGGGTTTATAGTAGCTAAATATGTATCCACATACAGTTCTAAAGTTTTGCTGTAGTAACTACTGTCTTTGCAAGGAGCTAGAAGTTTCTAAGGGGTAATCTATCTGCTTATATATATACCAGGGGTATTTTGAATGGAATATGCTTTGGAATGAGGTTTAAAAGCAATTAGCATAGGACACACCTTAATTGCTTTTTAAAAATATTGTGCATTGGTAGATATTGAATTTATGATCTATCATTCTAATGAATTAGAGGTTAAATTTGATTTGGTTGTTTCTGACTTGCCCATTGACAAAAAACATTTGAAGACAGATCCTGTAAATTAATTACATATAAATAGTTATGAAGGGTTAATAGTTCTAGAAGTTTTAGAGCCATTTTGTTAGTATAATGCAGATGGATAAGTATATTCTCTTAGTGTTTTCTCTTTTGTACCTACATTTGTTATGTATATGTAAAAACTGTTAAGTTAGCTGTATTCTGAGGCATTAATATAAGGAGAATTATTTTTCCTGACTGCATGAACTATAATAGTTTTGTCATAGCATAGCATAGTTTTTCCAAATACCTATTCATTTTTCAAGATCAGTTTTTTAGTCTGAACAGTGGAGACTACTTCTCACTTTTATACTATTGAGCTTGAAATAAAATTGTTTGCTTTTATCATGAAATTTAACCATACTTAACTAAAATACCTTTATTTTTAAACTTAAACATGAGACTTTTAAAAGCAAATGCTTTGTTCATCTTTAGGATATTTGCTTCCGCATATTAAAGTAATGTGTTTGTAAATAAAAAAAAATCACTAGATGATCACAATAGAATTACTATTGTCAAAAAAATAAAGAGAAGGAAGGAACTTTATCCCTCACATTTTAAATTTATCTGGCTCCTGAGAAGAGAGGAGGGGAACCTGCATTTTAGTTAAACATGTGCCTTGATTTTTCTTATAATCTTTTAAAATCTTTATTTCAAAAAGTGCTGTATATGGTATCAGGATATGCCTCAAGTTTCACTTATGATTAGTGTGTTATCTTTCAAAATACTTATAAAACTTTTCAGATGGGCCGTTGATATGTATTGAGTGAAGTCTACATTCAGTGTAAATACCAGTAGTGCACACATTCCTTTTAAAATGGTAAAATCTGACCAGGCTAGTTCTGAATCTGTGAATTTCTAAGAGTATGTCTGAAGGGCTCTTGCCCAAATATCTACATATTTGAGACTAGAATATTTTTGGCTGCAGGTGTTCAGTTGTTTTTATTCCTAAACCCAGTGATCATTACCTTCTAGTTTAGGGTTCCTATTTTAGTCTCATGAAGATGGGACAAAAGTTTAATTTTGTCAGTGTGGGTACTAGGTATTCAACAAAACTCCATGTAGTGACAAGAATAGTGCATTGTTGGATCTAGATGGACTGTTTGGAACTAAAAGCAGATTTTTTTTTTTGTTCCCCACAAAAAAAAAATATCACTGGATTAAAAGAAAAGAAAAAAAAGAGTTAATTATTTTTAGATTTTGCTTTTCTTTTAAATGGGTTCAACTTTTACTGTTGCCTCAGTGTAGTCTCAATTTTCCAATGGTATATTAACTTTTTTCTTTTAACAGCAAGTCTGCCCTTTTTATTTTTAATACGAGTGAGTACCACCAGTGAGTCCAATTTTATAAAACCAAATATGTTTCTTAGACAAGACTGTTACCCTTAATGCATTTGAGTAATTATGCAAGTTGACACAAAGGAGTTAAAATATAGGCCTGATTCTAATTGCCAAATAAAAGTAAGGATTGGGTGTCCAAAATTCTCACTTGTACATGACTTGCTTATGCGTTGCTTATACGTTTTAATAGCTAAACACTAAATGACAGTGAACCTGTAATTATAGTTTACAGTTATACTCTAATTTTTTTTTTGAATTTTAGAATCTCTCTTACTGTATTTAGAATGAAGTCAGGAAAACTGTTTACCAAACATGTTTCTACTTTTTAATGAGATTTGTGTGAACATTCCAGAGTGATAAATTGGTTTGCCTACCAGTAATACCAGCTAGTTATTTCTTCTGTTAGGTTTAGGTATCAGATAAGCTAATGAGCTTTATTTATTGCAGCTTTGATTTCTTGAAAATGACTAAGACCTTTTTATTTTTACTTAATTTCCACGTATGTAATTTAAGATCTATGTTTTTCTGTTTTGTTACTTTCAAAGCTAAATTAAAATTAATAATTTCTAATTTCAAAGCTCTGTATTGGCTTAACATGCAGACTTATTACAGGTATATTCTGTTGCTCTTGCTCTTTTATATTTTTTGCTATTTCAGTTGGTTTCTTTCAGTCCTTTTCTTTATTTTTCTTTATTTTCTTTTCATATTAGGCTCTTATAGCCTAAAAAAGTGTCTTTGGAACAGAAATATACTTGTAGATAAAGTGTTTTCTTTCCTTTGATCGTGGAGCAGAAAGTAGATGTTTTCAGAAGTAGGATTGGGCTATTTAGAATTTGCATTACATGTCTAATCTGACTAATAGAATGTCTTCCTGAATGTTAGACTATATTAAATCTACTTTGAGGTATTAAAAAAACTAGATGAGAAAGTTACATCTGATAGCTAATGTTTGCAGACAAGAATTAGTGAAAATCTGAATTTTTAAATAATCTTCTAACCAGTAATGAGGCAAGATAAATTTAATGTTTCCTGCATTAATGTATAGCAAGTGAATGATACTATAAAAATGCTTTATGTTCAATCTTCTTGGCTTCTGGAAAGAATGTGAGGTTGGAATGTATTTACTGATGGGAAGCAGGAAAACATAATTTTATATACTAAGTCATATAGCAGTGATGTGATTTAATTATCTTAATTCTCTTCTTTTTGTCATGTAGAAATAGGTATAATTTGATTCTTATGATTAATCCAGGGTTGAAAATTATTGGGATAAAATATCTAATTATCTATTTTCATATCAATATCTAGAAAGGGAAAAAAGTTTTTAGCTGAAGAATGAAGGCATTTCTAGTAATGTTATTGTTGTCCTTATCTAGACTTCTGGTTTACTAGTATAATTTTGAATTACTGTAACCATGGACTACCCTGATCTTTGTAATGTATTTTTGTCTAAATACAATGAAGTCATTTTGTGTGTGACTATTTCAAGGACTAAGCAGAAAAATGAAACTTCAAATTTATTGAATTTAAAAAAAAATTGTATGAATGTTTGTTATAATTATCAACATTATTTAAAAACCATTTATTGTCTTCTTGACTTGTGGAAGATAGAGTAAAATAGGCGACCTCTGATAAGGCTTGGATTGTCTTTTTTATTTATTTGAAGGCATGGATTGTCTTTTAAACTGCAGTGTAATGTTGCTGAATGCAGGCTCACAAGTTGATTTTTGTATGTAGGAGTTCATTTAACCAACACTTATTAAGTGCTAACATTAGATTATAAACTGTGGCCTGAATTCTGGTTCTTTTCTTGCCACTAAGGAATTAGGTGTCTTTCAGTGGTTTTTATCTTTCAAAATGAAGATGCCATATTAGATGATTTCTTCAAGAAATAATTCTGTAATTTCAAGTGGCTATATATTGTTCTAGGTGAGTATTCAAAAGAAATGGTGAATGTGATTCTTCAGAAAGTTTCCAGTCCTAACTAAAGGACTAAACTAGTTAAACAATTGAATTTAGAGTATTATTTAGGACTCTACTGACATTCTTAAATGTCACATTGCAAGTAAAGTCATTGCATTTGATGACACATTAGTAGATAGAGATCACATAGAGTAACAGAGAAGAGGGACTGGGAAAATTATTCTAGGCAAGCAGTATGGGCAACAGTAGAGAAACGAATTAGGATAGTTAAGAGGAGTACTAAAGAGATAGTTTGGAATAGCGATCCTAACTGAGTTGGAGACAGAAATAGGAGCCAGTTGGTGGAGAACTTTGAATGTTAACCTGAGTTATCTGAGTGTTATTTGGTGAGGAATCATTGTAATTATCTATTCTTGATCAGTGTCTCTCAATAGTGGTAGCATTTTGGACTAGATAATTCTGTGGGTTTGTTCAGCACATTGCAGGCTATTTAATATCCCTGGCTTCTACCTGCTAAATGCCAGGATTGCCCCTGCTGTCAATATGGCAGCTTAGCCTCACACAGTTCCAGGTGTTCCTGGACTTAGCCCAAGTTGTTCACCAATTAAATAGGATAATAATCCTACTGAGGTCATGAGGTTAGCATCAGGATTAAATGCAGTAATGCATGTGTGTAGCTTTTAAGGCCATGCAGAGACCGTTTTGGTGAATATTCAATATATGATTTTATGAAAGTTTTTCTGTAGTTTTAGTATTCAGGTCCTTCATTACTTTATTTTAGCAAATACTTGTTGAGAGGCAATTAGGTGCCAGGCACTATTTAAGAAGGCCTTAATTTCATTTATTTTTGTAGCTAATGCAGTCTTTTAAAAAAATCTTGAAAAAGTACTGTTCTTTTTTCTTTAAGGGTCATTGAAATGGCTCTGTTCTCAATCACAAGGTTGCAAAATTGCTATTGAGATGTAATAGGATAATATATGTGAAAGTTTTTATGCATAGTAGGCAATAAATGTTTAGTGATTCTGCACTTGTAAGATAGCATTAGAATGTTTGACTTGCTGCTTATTAGTTGTATTTTGTAAAAGAATAACAGTATTGGAAAAATTTAGAAATCTGATTTTTATTCAGATTAGTTAAAAGTGAAACAGTTAAAAGTGAAATTTAGCTAGAATTAAGCCAGATTTTTATCTCCTCTTCTCTCCTGCCATCCTTTTTGTCCATGGTAGAATTCTAGTCATTTGGAATTCTAGCTCCAGAGGAGAAACAGGACTTTGAAATACTTTTACGTCTCAACTCTTAGCTCTTTATTAAAGAGGACTTTGTATAAAAGGAAGAATGAGTACTGTGTCAGCAGTAGGTTGTGATTCTCAGCATGAACTACTGCAGCAGGAGGAATAGGCACTTTTACTTTAGAAACAACCAGAAATGATTCCTGCCTGGAAGCAGTTACTTTGCAGTGAATTTCTTTTTGAGGGAAACAAGGTATGATAGAATCTGAATGGGATTGAAAATTTGTAGGGAATCAAGTCTGCTTAGTAAGCCTTTCTGCCTTAAGTAGATGGGTTTTTATTTGTTTGGTATTGTTTTCCATTTGCTTTTTAGTGTCATTTACTTTTAAAATCATAACCTGACTTTGCCATCCTGAAGGGAAGAGGTAAAGGAATTTTTGAAGGATGACTTTATCTTTAGAAGATTTGTGTTCTAGTCTTCAGACTAATTTTGGTTAAGCCAGCTAAAATTTAGTCTGGGCTTCAGTCTCCTTTCCTGTAAAATGGGGAAATTGGGATGCATGATATCTGGAGTCTTTCCAGCTCTAGGATCTTAGAATTTCTTTTTCTGTGGAGGATTTGGGAATGCTCTGAACCATTTCTGTGTAGAGCGGTCTTTTGATTGATTGTTCTGAGTACCTCTTAAAGAGGATAAAGTATTGGACTCCATCCCATTGTGGGGCCCTTACTTTGTATCCATTGATTGCATTCAAAATCCAAGTCAGAAGATGCACAAATGTAAACCTTTGTTTACAAAAGGAGCAGGAAAGAACATATGAAAAACATGGATTTTTTTTCATTGTTGAAACACAACTCACGTTGAATACTTAAGATACTAGGTTATTGCATTTTTATTGTATAACAGATAAGGTCTCATTATGACATAGGAAACGTGGGTATTTTAAAAATACTGTTGACCAAGTTTGCTTACTTTCCTGTCTTGGGTGTAAATAGTAAGGATATAAAATTAAAATGGAATTACATAAAATTAATACTGGGTTGTGTTAACCTTAAAAGTAAAACTGTCAGTTTTTTACCAGTAACAGATGGGTTTATTAGAAAATAAAAGAGAATTGCAACCTGGAACAAACCAGCTGCTGAAAAATTGTAGGCAAGTGCAAAGAACAAAGGACAGGAACCCTTTTTTAAGGAGAAAAGGGGTAAGTTGGGAAGGCAGTTAGGAAGTACCAGTCCATTGGAGTAAACTGGGAGTTCAAAGTGTGGTGGCTTCTCATTGGTGGAGCTGTTGCCTGGGGGGGCGGGGGGTGATGAGGAAAGTGTCTCCTCCTCTGGCTGGAGTAAGAGAGTAATATCCACTGCCTGGTCAAGTCCATCTCTTCCTGTTAGCTCTGCAACTAACCACAAGTGGTAGGGCATGAGAACTCCCCTGCCAAAACCTCTGAACTCCTATTTTAGTGAGGTTTCCCATTACTAATTTTCACAGTTCCTAATCACATGATTTTATTTTTATATAAGAGATTTAATAGACTATTGAATTGCTGGTATGTAATTTGAGTGCTAAATTTGGTATTGTTTAGTAACTTGGAGTAGTAGTAACTAGTAACGTATGTGTAAATAATTGGACTGTAGGGGTGAGTATCACTAAATAAAAGGTAAGCTTTGGTTGTTTTTGTTTGGCTTTAATTTCATGCATTGGAAGTGACACATTATAAAGAAAATTAATAATGAGTATCAGTATTTGTTTTGTAATGTTTAAATGAGAATTTCCTGCAGTGATATGGCATATTATCATCATCAGAAGGTATACAGTATCTTGGGATTACAGATAATGAAATGTTTTTGGTTTGACCTAAACAGATCTGTTGAGAATGTAACAATGATACATGGGAAAGGGCATTTTACTATGTATCACCTTTTATGTTTGAATGCCTTTTATTAATATAGATTTTAATCATAATAAAGTACTACAAAACTTCCTGGGAAGTAAAACAAGGTGATTATTGCCTTGATTTGCATGAAATAAACCAAGATTTCATGAAGGACTACCAAAAGGTACTTGATACATCTCTCTTCCCTTAGTCACATATGACCTAAATCATTCTAAGAAGCAGTACCTTCTGACTTAATTACTCAGACTTCTTCCTATAAAGATGGTTATGTTTGTAATATAATTATCTTACACTTTAATTTGAACCTATTTCTAATTTTTATTTGCAACAATAAAGAAGATAACCAACTTATCTTCCATATATTAATGTTATAACTTTTAACATTTTTGAAGAATTTAAATACTTAGTAGTTACCCAATTTTGGATTTAGTAATCCCAGTTGCTTTAATCTCTTACTCTCCTGTTTCATTTTAAAGAAATTTTGGACACTAGTTTTGTTTACTGCATAACTTTTTTCTTTCTTGGCTGTAGAAGGTAAGTAGGGGAAAGAATTGTTGACACAGTTTACTTCTTACTACTTACTGTTCCACAAAGGGCCATGTGTTTAGCGACTCCTTCAATCTAGAATATTTTTTCCCTGTTAAAATAATTCTTATCTTTATAGCTTAATGCCTTTGTCTTTGTGATTATATATTTGATTTAGTTCCATCCCCAGTTCCACCCATGTAGCCATCTTTTTCTTAGTTCAGCATTTAAAATCTAAATTTCCACATTACCCTTCTTTATGAGTAATATGTAGACATTTTTAAATAGCTAAAATTAGACCTTTTTGAAATTATAGCTATAATATTGAGTGGTATTTTCTTTTAAGACAAACTGTCAGAAACAGTACCACATATGAGAAGATGCAGTGGAGTTTAAAGCAATGCAAAACAGAATTAACCAGTATCCTTTGTTTTATCACGAGTCCAGAAGCGGGACAGTAGTTGGTATACAATTCTAAAATCACAACAGAAGGAACACAGAGTCTTTTTTTTTTTTTTTTTTTTAAGATTTATCTATTCTAGAGGGGGGAGGAGGGGCAGAGGGAGAGAGAGAATCCTGAAGCAGACTCCCCGCTGAGCATGGAGCCCCACAGGAGGCTTGATCTCAGGACCTAAGATCACCACCAGAGATCAGCTGCTCAACAGACTGAGCCACCCAGGCGCCCCAGGAACACAGATTCTTAAATGATCAACTTAATAGGTTCTCTACTAAATATCATATAGAAGATGGGTATGTGTGTGCGCTCTAAATCTTAATGAAGATCTAGATTCTTAGTTCAGGAGTCAGCAAACTTCTGTAAAGGGCTAGATTGTAGATATATTAGCTTTTTAGTTTCTGACACAACTACTCAACTCTGCCCATGTAGCACAAAAGCATCCATAGACAATATGTGAAGAAAGGAGTATAGATGTGTTTTAATAAAACCTTATTTATAAAAACAGGCAGTGGACTGGATTTGGTCCACAAGCTAACATTTGCCAATCCCTGTTTTAATTCATCAGGTTGCCTTGCTTTTAAATCAGTAGTGGCGAGGAATGCTCAGGAAGGAACTGCTACAGGCATTTCTATAGTTAATGCAAGTATAATTTGTGAAACTTACCAGTTTAAATTTAACCTTTTAGTTATAAGTAGAAAATGGTTTAAGAAAAAATTAGTAATTCTTAATGATATATAGTACTTCTGTATGCCTATGAAAGAGGCTTTTTTTGGGTGGGGATTAATATAATGAAGATGCTTAATTAGGCATCTTTGGGGGCAGTTCAGTAATCAGTTCTATTAATGAAGTATTCAGCTTGCTTGAGACCTTTACTACCTAATTTTACTTAAAACTGTTTGCATTTGTAGCTTTTAATATTTTCATTAATATTATATAGAAATGTAGATACGTTTAGATGGGTACTTTTATTTTTTTAAAGATTTTATTTATTTGAGAGAGAGAGAGAGAGAGCGCACAAGCCGGAGGGGAGGGGCCAAGGGAGAGAGAGACGCAGGCTCCCTGCCAACCTGGGAGCCCAACATGGAGCTCTCGATCCCAGGACCCTGGGATCATGACCTGAGCCCAAGGCAGACGCTTAACTGAGCCACGTAGATGCACATAGATAGAGAACTTTTAAAGATAAAAGTGGATGTAATCATTTTACTAAAATATTGCAATTTTGTAGTAGTCTGCAAATTTTGATTAAAAAAATAACCAGTTTTCATTTGTGGAAGAAAACAACCTGAAAAATAATGTATTAAAAAGAAAACTCATAAAGTTCCTAGAAGCAAATTCAGGTACATGGTTACCTTCTTTAGAGTTGGATATATTGCATGTCCCTTGGGAAAAATGTGTGATACTGTAATTGGAAACTGAAATTAGATTGCTTTTTGAAAACTTTTTAGTTGCTCACTGCATCATTTTCAAGTAGCAATAAGTATAGATATTTTATTCAGTAAATAAGGCTAATTTCTACTTGATTCCGTTTCTCTAACTGGTGTTAATCCTTTTGGAAGTTGTTACATAAGACAAATAAATAAAGGCATGCTGAACATATTTCTTCACTGGTGCTGTGATTTAAAAATGCATGTTGAGGGGCTGCTGGCTGGCTCAGTCCGTAGAACATATGACTCTTGATCTCAGGGTTGTGAGTTCAAGCCCCACATTGGGTGTGGAGCCTACTTTAAATAGATAAATAATATTAAAAATGAATGCTGTTCTGGAGTAACTTAGATTCCCTTAAAATGGGAAATATAAAAGGTTTTAACTAAAAATAGCTAATATTTTTGGTTTTATAATTCTTCATTTGAAAATTAAGATTTGCTTAGCACATGTTATTTGTAAAATATATAGTCTTAGCAATTATATGGTAGTTACTGTTTAAATAATGAGATTTTTAAAATTTTAAAATAGGGATTTTCTATATCCCTAGTTTAAGTTTTGTTTCCCTTTCAGTAAGCGCTATCTAGAATTTTTGAAGTTTTCTTGGTGAGATTGTCTATTGAAAAGTGATTAATCCTACCCTTTCTTGAAAGTACATAATCTTTTCTTGTAATAGCAGTACCTCTGCTTTTTCACAGCAGTGCTCTGCCAGAGGTGACTATAAATCTAGTGGCATCAGCTATTGCAGTACTTCCTACTAAATTGCTTTCCTTTTGTGTATTTTTTTTCTTTTTGTCTTTTGAAAAGGAGAAGTGTTGGAGCAGACTTTTCCATCTATTCAGTCTCTGTCCTATATTTTTCATAATGGGTTGTATTTTTCTTTTAAAATTCACTTTGCCATACTTGAGAAAAGAACTTAGCCATTAAGCATCTGAGAATGGATGCTAGGATAAAAGATTGTTTTTACCTGATATGTCAGAATGTACATTCTTTCTTGTTTCTCTAACCCAGACCACTCTTTATGCCTGTATTTCTTGTAGACTGAGCAAGTGGTTCATTTCAAAATATATTTATATATCAAAAGCTATTCTAAATAATTGCCTGTGATAATAAATATAATTCATTTTGACCCCTTTAGAGACAGTCCTAACTCCAAAACGGGGAATAATAAGAATGAATATTTTTCAACAACTCTGATTTGTTTACCAATAATAAAAAATTCTTACTCAAAATAATAGTGGAAGAGGTAACTAGAAGCCTATTTTAACCCAGTGAATACTATAAGTCTAGATGCTGCAGTTACTTTTTTGTTTTGATATTCCTTTCATTCACATGAAAGGAAAGCAGCTGACATAATTTTTCACATGCCATTGGAAATTTATTGTAAAAAGTTATGTTGCATTAAGGAAGTTTTAAATGTTGATCTATGCATCTTTCACAGTTATTTTTAACATTTTATTAAATTTTTACTGCAGAAATAGTACACATTATAGTTTTGCTTAAATAGCAGACTAGCAGAATGTTAAAATTGTGAGTCAGCAGTAAAATTTATGTCCATCCTTATAATCATGAGGATGTGGCTAACTTCATTTATTAATTTATTAATTTTTAAAATAGACTATTTTTTGAGCAGTGTTTGGGCTCAGCAGAAGGTACAGAGATTTCCAACATTTCCCTGTCTGCACTCAGCCTAACCCCTCCATTATCAACATCCCCCATCAGAGTGGGACATTTGTTATAATTGATGAACCTACACAGACACATTTTCATCCAAAGTCCATAGATTAGGGTTCACTCTTGCTGTTAAATGTACTATGGGTTTTGGCAAATATATGACATATATCCACCATTACAGTATCATATAATATAGTTTCATTGCCTAAAAATCCTCTGTGCTCCACCTATTCATCTATTCCTGTCCCCCACCCCCCAACTCCTGGTAACCAATGATCTTTTTATTGTCTCCAGAATTTCGCCTTTTCCAGAATGTCCTTGTAGTTGGAATCATACAGTTTGTAGCCCTTTCACATTCACTTCTTTCACTTATTAACTTTAACTCTGTGTCTTTTCATGGTTGATAGTACATTTCTTTTCAGTGCTGAATAATATTCCATTGCCTGGATGTACTACAGTTTAGTTATCCATTCATCCACTGAAGGGCAAATTGGTTCCTTCCAAGTTTTGGCAATTGTGAGTGAAGCAGCTATAAATAACCCTGTGCGGGCTTTTGTATGGATATAAGCTTTCAGCTCCTTTAGGTAAATACCAACAAGTGTGATTACTAGATTGTATGTATGATAAGAGTATGTTTAGTTTTATAAGAAACTACCAAGCTGTCATCCAAAGTAGCTGTACCGTTCTGCATTCTCACCAGCAGTGAACAGGAGTTCTATTGATCTGCATTTTTATCAGCATTTGATGTTGTCAGTTCTGAATTTTGGCTATTTTGGTAAGTTTGTAGCAGTAACTCCTTGTTTTAGTTTGCATTTGTCTGGTGACATATGATACGGAGCATCTTTTTTTTTTTTTTTTTATTTAAAGATTTTATTTATTTATTTGAGAGAGAGAGAATGAGAGAGAGCGAGTACATGAGAGGGGGGAGGGTCAGAGGGAGAAGCAGACTCCCTGCCAAGCAGGGAACCCGATGCGGGACTCGATCCAGGGACTCCAGGATCATGACCTGAGCCGAAGGCAGTCGCTTAACCAACTGAGCCACCCAGGCGCCCCGGAGCATCTTTTCATATGCTTGTTTGCTATCTGTATGTGTTTGGTGAGGTGTCTGTTAATGCTTTTGGCCCATTTTTTAATTGGGTTGTTCATTTCCTTCTTGTTGAGTTTTAAGAGTTCCTTGTATATTTTGGATATCAGTCTTCTATCAGGTGCGTTTTATAAATATTTTCTCCCAAGTCTATGGCCTGTGTTCTCATTCTCTTGACCTTGTGTTTTAGAGAGCACAAGGCTTTAATTTTGAGGAAGTCCAGCTTATCATTTTTTTTTTCATGGATGGTGCTTTTGGTGTTGTACCTAAAAAGTCATTGTCATACCCAGGGTCATCTAAGTTTTCTTCTATGTTATCTTCTAGGAGTTTTATAGTTTTGCATTTCACATTTAGGTCTGTGATGCATTTTGAGTTAATTTTTTGTGCCCAATGCAAGGTTTGTATCTAGATTGATTTTTGGTGATAAGGTGTGATGGGTGGAGAAGCATTCTGTTGTCCCATGATTAGGTCTAAGTCTTTTAGTGAGCCTGTGCTTCTGAACTGTGAACTTCGCAAGTTCTTAGTCACCCCTCTCCCCCCTCCCCTAGGTGAGTTAGGATGGCTAGAGTGGGTTGGAGTTGGGTATTTCCCTTCTACCACCTCAGTTCAGCTCTGATAAACAGTTCAGCTGTTTAGGCTCCTGTTAGTTTCTCCTGAGGGAAGATCTTGTTAAGAACAGAATGCTCCAGTGTATTAAAAATCGTTGCTTTTCCCCACCCATTGCTGGAAGCAGGTGGGAATTTTTCTCAGATGTGGGAGCCTGGTGGAGCTCTTGGAGGTAAAACTCACTAAAGTGTAAGGATTCCCTGCTCTTCCTTCATGACTGGGTCCCCCTGGAGTCTTCAGCCTCTGAAGTGTTGCAGGTAGGTGTTGTCACACGGGTCAGCTGGAGGAGGCAGGTGAGGCATTCCCAGATGAGAAAGCTGCAGCGCACATAGGTGGTCTTATTTATCACAGATCATTTGAAATATTTCCATTTTTTTGAGTAGGATAAAGGTATAATGTACTGCTTTTATTTGTTGACTGTCACTTATTTCTCATAATGTGAAATAACAGAAATGAAATCTCTCAGCTGCTTAATGATTGTTGTTTATGTTTACACTAAATGGTGGAGTTGGTCTGATGCTAAAGCTCCTCCTTTTCATTTTTAGAATGCTTTCATCAATATTCTTTGACCACATTATGGTTCTGTTTAGATTTTAACTTTATTATTGAAAATAATCACATTATGGTTAAGTTTCTTCAAGACTGAAGCCATTAACAATAAAAATCATCCACTGAGCTTTTATTCAGAGTATTAAGCCGGTTGAGAGTAGCAGCACCTTGAAGGCTTACTAGAAATGTGAATTACTCTGTTTGCTAAAAGTATAAGAATGCACTAAAATAAATGGTAACAGAAGTTAGTGCAAATCATCAGGGTTTATGATGGATAATTTTAATCAGGGAGGAACAGTTTTACCCTTCAAAGTTGTTCTTGGTTTGTTAGCAGAATATATGTTCAATGAATGTTACTTTCACATAATATTATATAATTAAATGTATAATACTGTAGGATAATTTATTAGTCACTTAGGAGTTCATGAAAAGTTCAATTATCTGTATCCTCATCTTTAAACTTTGCAGAATATAAATGTATTTTCAGAAACTGCACAGGATATTAAAGTTCTCTGGTTGCTTTCCATTTTATATGTATTCCAGTCTTCCATTCCTAGTTTGGAAAATTGAATGTGTCACTTCTGTATAGGTTGGAATAATGTCAATACTTTCTTTGCCCTTTTTTTCATTGACAAGAATTGATGAACAGATTCTCTGAGAAGATATATAATCTTCAAAAATCTTAAAAATTTACTGAATATATACTGTCTTGATATTATCTCATTCTTCATAAAAGTAGAGGTTGCCAAAATATGCGCACAATACACAGTGGTTTTGAGAGCAGTGAAAACTTGCCTAGAAGCTGTACTCTCAGAACTTACCACGGGATAGGGTCCCATTGCCTGCTTCTTTGACTATTTTTTTTATTCTACTTTGCTGACAGTACGGTAGAAATCCCAGAAGGCAGAATAAACAGAGGAACTATTGCTGTGATTGTAACACCAGCCTAATAAATGATTGGAAGGTAAAATGAATAGGCTGAGCTTATAGATTAATTGGATTTTAAAAGCTTATAAAGGGTCTTCTCTGTTATGTCTCCTCTGTTAAATACTTCCTGTGTTTAAATCTTGAATGAAATAAAAATATTTAAAAATTGAGTGCAAGACAGAAGGAAATAAGGAGCTTAATTGCAAAAATGCTAAACTAGTGTGATTTTTTTTTTTTTACCTCTTACTATGCTGCATTTCAGTTAAGTTGCTAAATAGTTAAATTCATTCATTGCTTGTGATAGATATCTTAAATCCTAGATAAAAGGGATTTTTAAAGCTGTATTTAAGAATATGATGTTTTAGGGCGCCTGGGTGGCTCAGTCGTTAAGCGTCTGCCTTCGGCTCAGGTCATGATCCCAGGGTCCTGGGATCCAGCCCCGCATCGGGCTCTCTGCTCAGTGGGAAGCCTGCTTCTCCCTCTCCCACTCCACCTGCTTGTGTTCCCTCTCTCGCTGTCTCTCTCTCTGTCAAATAAATAAAATCTTAAAAAAAAAAAAATAAAACCTTTAAAAAAAAGAATATAATGTTTTAATTTGTTTCATTAATAATTGCAGTCATTTTTTACCTTAAATTCAGTCGTTTTTACCTATTTGCATTATCATTTATCATTCATACAAACCGATTCTTCTTTTTTTTAAATAACAGTTTTATTGAGATACTTTTATATACCATAAAATTTACTCTTTTAAAGTGTATGGCTCAGGGCTTTTCATTATATCCATTGAGTTATGCAATCGTCAGCATTTCTTAACTTCCAAACATTTTCTTTACCCCAGTAAGAAACCCCATACCTATTTAGCAGTTACTCTGCCTTACCCTCTCCACCCAGTCTTTCACAACCTTTTATTTACTTTCTATTTCTGTGGATTCATCTACTGTGGACATTTCATTTATAAATGGAATTATATAATATATAGTCTTTTATGATTGGCTCCTTTTACTTAGCATAATGTCCTTAAGGTTTATCCATATTATAGCATGTATTAGTGGTTCTTTTCTTTTTATGGTTGAACATTTCATTATATAAATACACCGCGTATTATTTATCCAATAGTCAGTTGCTAGACATTTGGATTTTCCTCTTTTTTGGCTATTAGGAATAATGCTTTGAACATTTGTGTAGAAGTTTTGCGTGTATGTATATTTTCATTTCTTTTGTTTTTATATTCCTGGGAGTGGAATTGCTGAGTCCTGTGGTAACTCTGTGTTTAACGTAGAGGAATTGCCAATTATTTTCCAAAGTAGTTGCACCACTTTACAGTTATACCAACTAATTGAGACTTCTCATTTCTCCACATCCTTACAAACTCTTATACTAGAGGAGGTCAAGTGGTATTTCACTGTGGCTTTGATTTGCATTTCCCTAGTGACTAATGATTTTGAGCATCTTTTCATGTATATTTTGGCTATTTGTGTATCTTCTTTTGAGAAATGTCTATTCATATCCTTTCTCCATTTTTAAATTGGATTTTTTTTTTTTGTTACTCCGTTGTAAAAGCCCTTTATGTATTCTGGATATTAAATCCTTATTAGATGTATGATTTACAAATATTTTCTCCTATTCTGTGGACTGTTTTTTTCACTTTCTTGATGATGTCCTTTGAAACACAAAATGCTTTTAATGTTAACGAAGTCCAATTTATTTTTTCTTTTGTGACTTACGCTTTTGGGGTTATATCTGAGAAGCCACAACCTTATCTGAGGTCACAAAGATGTATGTTTTCTTCTAAGAGTTTTATAGTATTAGCTCTTGAATTTAGGTCTCTATTTTGAGCTCATATTTTTTATATAGTGTGAGATAGGGGTCCAAATTCGTCCTTTCTCATGTAGATATCCAGTTATCCCAAGACCATTTGTTGAAAAGACTGTTCTTTTTCTATTGATTTTTTTTCTTTTTTTTTTCTTTAAAGATTTTACTTATTTATTTGAGAGTGAGAGAGAGAGAGAGAGAGCGCGTGCGCACAGGAGTGGGGTGAGGGGCAGAGGAAGAATCAGACTCCCCACTGAGCAGGGAGCCCGAAGCAGAGCTCAATCCTGGGACTCCAGGATCATGACCTGAGCCGAAGGCAGACGCTTAACCGACTGAGCCATCCAGGCACCCCTCTCTATTGAATTTTCTTGACATCCTTGACATCCAAAGTCAATCATAAATGTTTATTTCTGGATTCTCAGTTCATTCTATTGATCGAGCTGGACAGTAATGATGCTAATACCACACTGTCTTGGTTACCGTAATATTGTATTAAGTTTTGGAATTAGGGAAATGTGACTCTTCCAACTTTGTTCTTCTTTGTAAAGATTGTTTTGGTTATTCTGGGTCCCTTGCATTTCCATATTCCTTTTAAGCTCATTTTAGGCTCAGCTTGTCAATTTCTACAAACAGCTGGGATTCTGACAGAGATTGTGTTAATTTTGTAGATCAGTTTGATGAATATTGCCATCTTCACAATTTTAAGTCTTTTGTTCCATGAATATGGGATATCTTCCCACTTACTTAGATCTTGTTTCAACAATGCTTTGTAGTTTTCAGTGTACAAGTCTTGCATTTTGTTGAATAAATTTGTTCCTAAGTATTTTATTCTTTGTGATATTGTAAATGAAATTGTTTTCTTGACTTTTTCAGATTGTTTATTGCCAGTATATAGAAGTACAGTTGATTTTTGTGTATTGATCTTGTGTTGTGCAACCTTGCTAAACTCATTTATTTGTTCAAATAGTATTTTTTAGTGGGTTCCTTAGAATTTTCCATATACAAGATCATGTCTTCTATGAATATAGAATAGTTTTACTTTGCTTCTTCCTTTTCAATCTGGACACTTTGTATTTCTTTTCCTTGCCTGTTTTCCCCAGCCAGAATATCCTGTATGTGTTGAATAGAAATCGTGAGAGTGGACATCCTGTCTCTTTCCTGAGTTTAACAGGAGAGTACTATTTCAGTCTTTTAGCATTAAGTATGATGTGAACTGTAGGTGTTTCATACTTGCCTTTTTAGGTTGAGGAAGTTCCCTTTTTCTTGAGTGTTTTATCATGGAAGGGGGTTGGATTTTTCTGTGTCCATTGAGATGATCATGTGATTTTTGTCCTTAATTCTATTAATACAGTCTTTGATTCTGTGGGCTTTTGGGGGATAGGGTCATTTACTCATTTTAATATCTTGGCTAACTTTGCTAAGAACGGTTCCTCTCTCATAGCTGAAGTTTCTAAAATGTTTGTAGGCTGTTCATTTTACATGAAAATATTTGTAACAAGGCAGTCTCAAAATTTCAACTATAATTAGAATACAGAACTCAGCTTTTTGCTTATTCTGCTGGGCTGTAGTGCTCTATTATTAAAATTAATAGATATTTATTACCATGAACTAACATGAAAGATGAGTCTAGAAAAAAATTTTTTTGATTGGTGTATTGCTTGTGCCCAACTGGTTTCATAATGTCTATTTGCTACTAAAAGTTGCATTTGGTATAGTTTTAGAGTTTTAGACCACTCTGAATTTATTTCGTACTCAGATGCAAAATATTATAAATGTTCTGTTAAGTTCCTTCTCTGGTTTTAAAATGACTTAAAGCAAGTCAGGAAGTGACATTTACATTATAACCAAGGCCTTTGGGTGCAAGAGGACCTGGCTCTGGGTGTCCCAAAAAGACTGCTGACAAAATCAAAGCAGGAAGACAAGTGGTGGTGAAACAAGAAAATAATTTATTTCAGTGAGGCCAACACCAAGAAGACAGCCGACTAACATCTCAAAGACTGTCTTCAACGTGCTGAAAATAATTCTGTGTTTATATAAGGAAAATGTGGGACAGAGACCAGTGGGTACATGCAGGTAGGCAGTAAAGGTCAGGTTGATCATTGTTTTGGGGTCAGTCATGTGAGGGCTTGCTGGTATTGGAGCAGTCCCGATTGCTTGAAGGGTAGTTGGTCCATTACAAGATGCTTTGCCCACTGGGCTCTTTTCCTGAGTTAAAAGATAAGCTGGAAAGAAGAACTTAACCAGTTAGAAAGTACAAATTCGGGTCAAAATGGAGATAAAGTCCCCCCTCCCTTTTTTTTTTAAGATTTTATTTATTTATTTGCCAGAGAGAGTGAGCGACCGAGCACAAGCAGGGAGAGCAGGGGCAGAGCATGCAGACGGAGAAGCAGGCTCCCCGTTTAGCAAGAACCCCGATGCAGGACTCGATCCCAGGATCCTGGAATCATGACCTGAGCCAAAGACAGACGCTTAACCGACTGAGGCACCCAGGCGTCCGTAAAGTCCTCTTTCAACATGTGAAAATTGGCTCTTTTTTGTGCAGTAAGTCTTGGTCTGGTATGTGTGTGTGTACTGGAGTTAGCCTGGGTTCAAACCCCAGCTTCACTAACTAGCTGAATGGTTTTGGGCAAGTTACTTAGCCTTGTTGTACCACAGTTTCCTCTTTTGTAAACAACAGAGCCTATAAAAGAGGTACTCTTGTAAGCTAATATATATATGATACTTGCTACATATTAATTGTTTAATAAATCTTAACTACTATGATGATGTACTTAAAGGCTTTCTAATTCCTCCTTTCTTCCTCCCTTTCCAAAAACAAAACAAAAAACACCATTTAGACAATTGGATGAATGTTTTATTTTAAATTTGAATTTGATGATACAATATTATAAAAGGTTTAACTGGTTTTGGTCTTTGTTTCTGCTTATCTGTCCCACATATCTCTTCCTGATTATTCTTCAGTAATTGCTAATTTCATCATATTATTTTTTTCCTTAAGTATTTTTCTCCCTGTTGCTTACTTAGAGGATCTTACTTAGAGGATGTATAAATTCAAAGATTTGCATTCAAAGACTTTGCTCTGAACCTGTTTTAGCCTTGTCTTCTGTAGCTCTTATTCAGGAGTTATGATGGTGCTTTTCTGGACAAAAGCCATAAGTAGTTTTGCAGGAGGTATGTGGCCTGTGTCATGGGCCATATAAATTAATTGGTTTATTCCAGAGACAAAGTTGACTAGTAAGATTAGGTAGATACCCTAGCTCTTGATGAGCAAGCAGTAAAAAAAATGGAGACTAAAAGTATCTATGATAGGAAGATAGCACCATTTTTAAAAGAGTACATTGGTGTTCAGAATTAAAGGGCAAAATGTGTTGACACCAAGAAATACTCAGTGGAGCCTTACGGTTTGGCTTTGTCTTAAAGTTGATTAATGCAAAAGAGTAGGCATCATAATAATATTTCTTTAATAAATATCTTTGCAGAATTGTTCAGTATATAACATTTTCTTCTGGGTTTTCTTCATTTTGTATGTAGCCAACAATAGGAATAATTTACAAAGCAGATCTTTGTTACAGTGTTTGACTATTGTCTGATAAAACTGTTAACTCTTAGTAATAACAATATTAAGAAGAACCATATATGCAAGAAGCAAGAATCATTACACAAATATGAAAGGATATGAGTATTTGCATCTATGACATGCTGTTTAGTGATCGAATATAGTCAGTTATTTTCTTACATTATGGTATGTCCACTATAAGGTATCTTTAGTTCTTGTTAAAGTAATGAATATACTAGTTAAATAATGATAATGAATGGGTACCATTTGGGGAGTACACTCTCAGTAGTTTTAATTCTCACCACAGCTCTGCAAGCTAGACTAGATAAGTATCTGTATTTTATAGACAAGAAAGTGGAGAGGTGTAATAATTCTCCTCCTCAGGTCACAGCAAGTACTGGTGGAACTGGCATATGAACTGACTTGAAAGTAGATGTCTTAATTCTCAACTGTGCCTCAGATGTTCCTGTGGCACATCAACAACAACAAAACAAAAAAGGATACCTACCCAGGCTGCTTCTCAGGCAATTTGTGATTAGTAAATTTGCAGTAGAGCTGGAATTCTGATACACTGCCAGGATTGAGAACTACTTGCTCTAGAATTTGTATTATTTCAAACTAATATCTTTTGATTATATATAAGTAACTTCCATTCCTTAAAATTTAATTTTAAACTTTTTGTTACTATGAAATAATGATTTAGGATTTTTCCCCCCCAATTCAGAGGGCTTTTGTAGTATTTTGGATCCTTCAGGGCTGGCTGCAGCATAGTACTACCTTATCCAAAGGAAGAGGGAGAGAAATCAGTAGTAATCTTGAGAAAAATCACTTCTTTGAGCCTCAGAATTATAATTTGTAAAATATGGATAATAACTACCTTTCAGAGTTACCATGAGGATTAAGTACAATTGCGTTTTTAAGACACAGAACCTGAAACTTAGTAGATAGTGGTTCTTCTTTATTATATTAAGAAAGTATATTTATCATCTTAGGTGTAAGTGACTATATTAATAATAGTGTCATAAAAAAGTATAGTTTTATCTGGAGTAGTTCCATGTGTAGATAAGAATAAACCTTTCTTGACTGACTTCCTGGATTTATAGACACTTTGCAGTTTCTGTGAATAAAATATTGATTGATGCCCACAGCATACTGAAGTTTTCAGACCAGTAGGCCCAAATTAGTAGATCTATGTGCTTATGTTTTACTTAACCAATAATCAGTTTTGTGTATTCCCGTATCTGTTTGTGCCTGTCATATTTGAAACTATAGTAATTAGTTTACTTTAAGAATAGATAATGTGAATGCAAAATAGAGGGGTTTTTAAAAATACATAAAAAATGCAGGATGAATACTTTGGGAAGACTTCATGAAGTCAGTCATTTAAAATTTTTGATGTTGTGTGGATAACAGTAAATGATCAGAAAAATAGTAAGATTGTATGTGAATGCTGCATTTAGAATGCATTGCCAATTATCTTAAGTTCCATTTAAAAAATTAAACTAGTTGAGTGCCTGGGTGGCTCAGTTGGTTAAGCATCTGCCTTCGGCTCAGGTCATGATCCCAGGGTCCTGGGATCAAGTCCCGCATCGGGGTTCCCTGGTCAGCAGGGGGCCTGCTTCTCCCTCTCCCTCTGCCCCTCCCCCTGTTCATGGGCTCCTATGCTTTCTCTCAAATAAAATCTTTTAAATAAAAATAAAAATAAATTAAACTACAGATCTTATACCTGGATAGTTATGGCTATGTTTTTATTAATTAATTAATTTATTTATTTATTTTTAAAGATTTATTTATTTTAGAGAAAGAGCAGACGGGCACATGAACATGCATGTGGGGGGGAGGGGCAAAGAGAGGGAATCCTCAAGCAGACTTCCCACTGAGTGCACCTGTTGTGGGGCTGGATCCCATGACCCATGAGATCAGGATCTGTGCCAAAACCATGAGTCGGATGCTCAACCAGTTGAGCCACCCAGGCGCACCATGGGTATGTTTTAAGAAAAACAATTCTGAATCTAGTTAATAGAGCCATACTTAAAGAAGGTAATATCACAAGATTAGCAAAATTATGTATGATTTCTGAAAAAAAAATAATAAGGTAAGTAGAATTTTTATGATTCTTCATAATAGCTCACATTTTTTATTAACTTAGTTTTACTGATCTGGTTAGATGAGAAGTTTTGCTCCATGTAAAATGAGAATTATAGAATTGCTAATTGGTCCCAGAAAGGATAATTTAGCTGGAAAGATTAGAATTAGACTCCCTTTACTAGCTAAAGAGGCATCCTGACAAAAGAAATGGATGTAGGTATTTCTTTGGCCAACGAGGTGTGATTTGTCACTACCAAATGCCAGTAGTAACAATCTGAAATCTAGCTTCCTTTAGGTGCATTTGGGTAATTGGTGTAAAACTAGTACTAATAATACTGATGATGATGATGATGATGATGAAAGTTTGAGATGTTTACAGAGTAAGGTACTATAGGCTAAACATGCACGATTAGTCTGTGAAATAATAGAAGAATTAATTGCTGGCAATAAAATGACAAAAATCATGGAAGATAAATATCACCTAGAAAAACTTTTAGAAATCGGAAGGAAAAAGTGTATAGAAAATAGGAATTTAACCTTTAGTGTGATTATTTTTTCTTAAGAACCTTAGGGCATGTGTTAAAAACATATAAAAAGAGTCTATACACCTGAATATGAATTTATATAAAGAAGGCTATAATCACATTATTGATCACATTTTAGATTTAGCTTTTTATTTTCAATTAATATTTATTAACTAGTGAAAAGTAGATTAGCATAGTAACATGTTAAAATAGCTAATTTAGCTAATTTCTTATTTCAAGTTTATGAAGATGTAACAGTGCCTGGCACTTAGTAAATTGTATAAGTGTCTGGGTTTTTGTTTGTTTTGTTCTTTATTTAGCATACCTTATTATTAAGAGTATAGATTCTGGAGCCAGAATGCTTATTCAAATTTCAGCTCTGCTGCTTTCTAGTTACGTGACTTACAAGTTGCTTGATTTCTCTGTGCTTCAGTTTCCTTATCTGTTTATGGGGGGGAAGGGAAATTATATATTCTTCATAGATTATGGGAATTAAATGAGTTAATATATATAACATGTTTAATATAATGCCTAACACAGAGAATGTTGTGTGTTTACTGTTATATGCAAATTAATATAAATTTGCGTATTTTGAATTCAGGTCTATTGTAAAAGATTGATGCATTCATTGGTAATATAACATCATCACGCTATAATTACAAACATAGTTATATGGTTCTTCATTATATTAACTTACACTATTGAAAAATAACACTATAGGATTGAAAAATGCTAGTAAAAAGATTGGTTCCAAAAGCATTATTCCAAAATGACATGTCTCTGCTTTTCAGATTTGTTTGCTGCCTTGGTCAAAATTGGATGCTCTGCAGATCAACTACCTTTTCTCTTTTTATTTTAAGTGAAAGAAAGAAACTTGGGCCAGAGTAAAGTGTATTAAACCTAGTTTATGTTCTGTATATTGCTGTTTTGGATAGTTCTTTTATTTTCTAGAAGGAACAGTTATTTTAGACCTGTAATCTCTGAGACTTCTGATTATCAGCGGAAGCTAGCTGATCCGATTGATGTGTAATAAATGTAACTCTGAATCTTAATCTCAATAAATAGCCTGTATTGAATATCAGGTCATTGGAATATTTATTAGTCTGTTATGTAACTTAACAGTTGCTATAAAAAGCCCACACATACCGTAGACTCCTTAATGAAATTAATGACAGCTTTGGTCGTCCAGGAGTAGAATGTTATTGCCAACATGACAGTGGAGCTGCAGTAATCCAACTTCAGTTCCTGATTAATGAGGTTAGTGAATTGCTTTAATCTATCCTACTTATATATGAAATAGGGCCACATCTGGTCTTTCAGATTTCTTGCATGCATTGATATTTAAATATTTGAACAAAAGTAAATTTCTTATAGGTCAGAACTAATAGCAGTTCACTGTAAGGCATCATCCTGGGAAGTTACATAAATAATGCAAGATGTTTCTCAAAACAGTGTTGCAAATAGAATGGTGTAAGGTAAATCTTTTTGGTACAAGGTGCTGCATTTAAATTTTATTTCTTGGATACTGAAAGTTATGTAACACTGAAATCTATATTAAAATTTTTTTTAGAGATTGAGTTTATTATAAATAACAAAATATACTTCTCTGTGACTTGTTTGAAATACAACCAGGAAACAAAATTCCATTGGAAAAGAAGACTGGTTATTGTCCAAAATTCTTGTTGTGTCACTTACTGGTTGAAGTAATTGATGATGTCTTTCTTTTTGATAGAGTATAAAGTTAGGAAGGAGCTCAGGAAACAAATACTATTTTATCAGCAGGGTAGATAACATGCTTGCAGGTTTTTAAAAAGTATGAGCATTTGCAGTGACTTGGAGCAAGAGAGTATAATGCTAAGCAAAATAAATCAGTCATAGAAAGACAAATACCATATGATTTCACTCATGTGGTATTTAAGAAACAAACAAAGGGGAAAAAAAAAAGAGAGAGGCAAACCAAGAAACTGTCTTAACTATAGAGAACAATCTGATGGTTACCAGAGGGGAGGTGGGAGAATGGGTTAAACAGGTGATAGGGATTAAGGAGCACACTTGTGATGAGCACTGGGCTTTGTAAGGAATTGTTGAATCACTATATTGTACACCTGAAACTAGTATAACACTATGTTAACTAATTAGAATTTTTTAAAAAAGGAAAATAAAAAGTTAAACAATTTAAAATATGAGCAGCTCTGAGAATAGATATTTACTATATGCAGTGATGAGCAGGAAAAGCTGGTCATTAGAAGAAAGAAATTACTCCAGAAAAGGCTCTGCTATCTTTAGTTGTGGTGATAGTCTGTGGACATTCTTTTTGCCCTCAGGTCCTTAGGTTCCATTTAATAAATTCTTAAATGTATGTGAGAGGAAAAAAAAAAAAACACTCGATACCTCTGACCTTTTGTAAAATGTTTTTATCAGAAGATTAATATACAATTGTGTAGGTTTTTCAGGGTCAGAAGTGTTTTTAAAAACTGCAGTATTCTGTGTAGAACTGTATAATAGGCATTGTAAAATGTTAAAATTCAAAAGAAATCACAATCTAGAAAGTTGTTGAACCTATTTATGAGGACTCAAGATTATTTTTCCTATTTTTTTTTTTTTTTAATTTTGTTATGAAATAATTCTACTGGCAGTTAGGTTCAAAATAGAGAGGTTCTCTGTGTACTTCCCCCATCTTCCCCTAATGGTAACATTATGTATAACAATAGTACAATATTAACCAGGAAAATGACATCCATATACTACTATTAGACTACAGACCTTATCTAGATTTCATCACCATGAACTCCTGTGTCAGTGTGGGTGTCTAGTTTTGTGCATTTTTATGACACATAGAGATTTGTGTAATGACCAGTATGAACAAGATACAGATCAGTTTCATCATCATAAAGGACTTCCCTAAGGCTCCCCCTTTATAACTGGGCCCCCTCCTGCTCTCAGTCCCTAATCCCTGGCAGCCACTAACCTATTCTCCATCTTTATACTTGTGTTAAGATTATTTGTTAAAGCAGTACATGAACCAGTGTAAATAACATTGCAAACTGATTACCTATACACCTAAATTTTAGAAATCTTAAGTAATTTATGTTGTCATTCATACAGGTTTCTTTTCAATAGGATTCATCATAGAGTTCTTGGATATGACTTTTATTTTACATGCTTAAATGTTACATTTTGAGTACTTAAAAATGATGTTGCTGTTTTAAAAAATGCTTAGCAAAATATGAATATTTAATTGGGGATGCTACAGAAATCTGACAATTGGGAGTAGCTATTTGCTTTTATATTTAGTGGGCCATATGTAGGTAAAGGAGCCCCGCTAGGAGGTGGTGAGCTATTATTGCCATTTTGGCTCTACATCTCTTCTTCCTTAAGATTTCAAGATGGTGTGCACATCTTGAGAAAGAAGTTGACTATGGTGGAAATAAGAATGAAGAGTACAAATCTTTGATACTCTGAATCTTTGAGTTTCTCTGCTTCAAAATGATATAGATAAGAGGATGCTTTCTGGTGAAAGCATATGGACTTTATTTCTGCTCCCCTCTAGTCGTGTTGTAGCAGTAGGAATTACATCATAGAGAAGCCCTCATAGAATTTTGAAGGTGAAAAGGACTTGGAGAGATCATTTAATGTAAATTTTCAGAGCTATTTTAATCCTCTCTGATAAATGAGAAACTTAGTTTAAAGGAAGGAGATTTTAAGATTTCTCATAATAACCTAGATGAATAGAACTGCAAATCCTTTTTTGAAATTAACATAAATTTTTCATGTTGTATTTTTTATCTTATTCTCTCAGTATAGACGAAAAGTATCTGACTCCTTTGAGGAAACACATGCACATGTCTTAATAAATCAACCTTAGTCTAGAGATTCTTAATCCCGTTCACATACCAGAATCACCTCTAAAGATTTTTAAAAATATACCTGTGTAGGTCCTTGCTCTGAAAATTCTGTTTGTGAGTTCAGGGGTGAGATTGAGCCTCCTGTGTGATTCTCATATAGGGCCAGAGATGCTTCCCCATACTTAATAGTATTTAGTAGTATCAGATGTTCTAACTTTCTATATTAGTTGATTGGTCAACCCTTTGGAAGTTGAAGTTATAGTGTGCTGAATGCTATCTTTATTTTCTGTATCATTCTAGTAGTAGAATTATGATCTAGGCATAGTACATTCCGAAGAATTTTTCTTAAGCCAAATGGGAAAGTTACTTCATACTATATTTTTCTTTCGGTCAAGAAGATGTACAATAGTGATCAAGTAACTTATAGTCTGACCTCTAATTTTACATAGCTATCAACCATAATATCCAACTAGATCTTAGTATATTTGTAGTTTATAAGGTACTAAATTATACTTTAAAATGAGGAAGTGAAAACAGTTTTTACATATGACACACTGTATAACATCTGCTATTTAGAATTTGGGTGAGACAAATGTTTCTCAAAACTAAATCTATTGGCTGAAAGTTTTGAAATTTGGGAAGATTTTTTTGGCAGCTCTTTAGTAGCTTTGATGTTTGTAAGATATATTCTATATAAAATATATTACACTTTATTTTTAAGGGAGCTCTTGTGAGTGCCTTGGCTGATGACACCTTACATTTATGGAATTTACGTCAAAAGAGACCTGCCATACTACATTCACTTAAATTTTGCAGAGAAAGGTAAGAGTTTTCTGTTACCCTATATATATATAAGGTATTTGCTATTCTTTTTTGAAATATTTTCTTTGAATTTTATTCTTTGATTTTATTTTTTTATGCTAGACTTTATGCACAATCTAAAAAATAATTCAAGAACTTCAAGGGATATATAATAAAAAGCAAGATTCCTTCCTTTCCAGACCCATTTTCCTCTCCAGAGACAACCGCATAAATTTCTTTTGTGTCCTTCTAGAAATACCTTGTGCATATAGGCAGAAATCTTTCTAGATAGCTCTTCTTTTTTTTTTTTTTTGCATGAAAGGGAAAGCATTACATATTTTTCCTATAATTTGTGTTCAGTCAACAATATATTTGATAGATTGTTTCATATTGGCACAAGCCAGTTTTCCATAGTTATTTTCATAACCGCATGATATTCTATTACGTGGAAGTACCATAATTTACTTAGTCTTCATCAGTGGACATTTATATCCTTTTTGGTCCGCTGTTCATTTTGTTCGGTTGTGATAGTATGATACATATATGTCTTCATCCATTTATACAAGTATATCTCTGAGATAAATTTGTAGAAGTATAACAGTTGGTCATAGAAATCTCTTATATGACTCGTGAGTTTTATACTTTGATTGGAAAGACCTTTTTTTCTTTTTTAATTCCAGTATAATTAACATAGTGTTACATTAGTTTTAGGTGTACAATATAGTGATTCAACAATTCTTTGTATTAATCAGTGCTCATCACTATAAGTGTACTCTTAATCCTCTTCACCTGTTTTACCCACCCCCCCATCTACTCCCCTCTGGTAACCAGGAGTTTGTTCTCTATAGTTAAGAGTCTGTTTTTTTGTCTTTTTTTCATTTTTCATTTGTTTTGTTTCTTAAATTCCACACATAAGTGAAATCATATGGCATTTGTTTTTCTCTGACTTATTTCACTTAGCATTGTACTTTCTAGATCCATCCATGTTGTTGCAAGTGGCAAGATTTTACTCTTTTTTATGTCCAAGTAATATTCCATTGTGTATTGGAAAGACATTTTTTACCCTAGTTTTATTAAACATTCTCCCATATTTTCTTACAGTGCTCTTAAAATTGCATTTTTTATGCTTAATCTTTATTTTTTTTATTTTATTTTTATGCTTAATCTTTAATTCATATGGAACTTACTTTGGCATGAAATATGAGCAAGAAATATAGGCCCCCATTGCTTATGAAATCTATTTTCTGGTGTATATATGAACATTTATATATGTGTGTGTATGTGTACTTGTAAGCATGAGCAGATGTGAGTATATATGTATATGTGCCAAAGTTAAGAAATCTGGGTCTATATAGTATCTAAATGCAGTGGGGTTAGTGTCTTTAGGACCTGTCTTCGGTTAAAGTCAGACATCAGACTGCCCAAAGCATATCCAAGGATCAGACCATTCCTCCTTTGATACATGTTGATCTGTTCAGGTTATATAAATAGGTCAGTTTGTAAGTCTGGGTTTTTGCCCACAGTGGCCCTCCAAAATAGGCAAGCTAAAAAGGCTGCTGAGAACATAGCAGTTCAGACTTCTTTAGCCAATACCAAGACCTGTCTACGTTTTATGGTGGACAGAGACCAGAGTTGGCAGGGGGGCAGTAGCAAAGTTTGCTGTTGGGCTACATCTTGCCTGGGAAGATAGATTTTCTAAATAAGTTGGAATCATGGTTCTGCTTCTTCTGGGAGAGGGACAGAAGTGAAGGAGGAGTTAATGGTAGGAGGGAGGGTTGACATAGGGGAGAAAAGGCAAGCAAAACGTTAAGGTTCAGTTCTTTTCTACCTGCTCAGAATAGGGCCAGCCTCAACTTGCCGGGCAGAGTTCCTTAGTCAACTTGCCAACTGGATCTCGGGGAGGTCTACATCAACTTCAGATGCCACCAAGCAGGTGGAGATAGCGATGGGCATCTTAGTCCCAGAACACATCTTGTCAGTCTCACACCATCTCCTGGAAATGAAAGTATGGGTCTAGCAGAGTAGTTGTCATCCTGGTGTGATTTTACCATCCAGAGGGCATTGGACAATGTCTAGAGACATTTTTTTTTGTCACAGTTGGAGGAGGGTGGAATGAGCAGTGCTACTGGCTTCTAGTTGATAAAGGCCGGGGATGCTGCCAAGTATGTTGCAATGACAAGGCAGTTAGTTCTCCATAACAAAGAATTTATCTGGTCCAAAATATCGGTAGTGTCAAAGTTAGAAACTCTGGGCTCTAGCACATCAAAATGGTATCATTTGGTCCGTGTAGTGCTGTAGAATTTCTCTTACTCTCTACCACCCACTGGAAGGATTCTGTCAGGATATAGAATTCCAGCAGAAGAATACTTCTGATACCTCATTTGCCAGTGGCCTGTCCATATTTCTCATTGGGACACAGGAATGTAGTAGTATGTGGTCCAAATTCACAAACATACACTATAGGTTATTATCGTATATCTTCATGGAGAAAGGATTAAAGCTCAAGGAGTCCCAGAATAGTCAGGGCCTCATGATTGTCAGGTATGAGGTAAGTTTCCTCAATAGTACCTCTAAGGATGGTCTCCAAGAAATTCTGGTAAAAATGGGTAAGGAATGGTGAGTTAGTCTATAAGGTGCCTATAGTCACAATCTGACAAACAGAAGGCATCTTTGTGTGAAGTACAAAAAAACAGAGCCTTTCTTCTTGGTGAATGCAGCCTCAGAGTCCACCATTCCCCTCCTTGGTTGGGTGCTATTATGCAGGGCACATTCTGCACAATTGTATGCAAGGTCCTAAAAGTTACAACTGAAATAAGCTGATAGAGTTCCCAGTTTTCAGTTTTGTAATAGAGTTTACCCAGCTGATCAGTAGAAACTAGTTGGTCCCATTTGAAGTTCAGCTTCCCCTTGGCCATTATTAAGGTTAACAGTAAAGAAGGAACTGTAGCATGATACTTCTTCCTTGAGTATCTCCTTAGGATGAAATCCTCTAAGCTAGCTACAAACTTGTATGCCAGCCATTGGACCTAAAATGCTAAGGAATAGGCCTGGTGTCTTGTGGATGAACCTACTTATATTCTCTCAAGACTAAAGTTCAGATTTCTTCAGGTGGCAGGAAGGAGAGAGGTAGCACTTGGGAGGAGCCTTGTTTTCCTCAGCATCTGGCTACATGTGGGAAGAGGGGAGGGCACAGTAGGGGCTTCCTCCAGCTCTAGGAACTGCGCATGGTGGCAAGACATACTCTGCCCCTCAGCCTGAACTCTGTGTCATTCAGGACTGTAATCTGCACCCTGATGGAGACCTTCTGTTAGAGCAACTATCCTTAGGCAGGAGAAGGGACAAAATCCTATCATTCCCTGCCATTCCTTCCATCTCCCTCATTTGTAGGAATCCATCCCTTTCTTTATGTAACTGCTTTACATTCAGTTTTTATATTTGTGTCAGTCAGGATAGTTTGGGTTATGCTATAATCTTAATGACTTAATACAGCAACAGTTTATTTTTCCTTACACTATATATCCTTTGTGGGTTTGTTCCTTTTCATTATCATTATTCCAGAACCTGGCTGAGGAAACAGCCAGTCTTTACAATATTGCTTGTCACTGTAGTAGGGAGAAAGAGAATATGGTGAGGCATGAGTTGGCTCTTAAAGTTTCTGCCTGGATATAATACATATCTCTTACACTCTCATTTCATGGGCTATGGGAACAAGTCACGTGGCCATCTGTAATTTCACTCATACAACCAAGAAGCAGAAAAGCGGGAAATCTTGTGAATATTTGTAATGACTATCATGGTGCTTATTATTGTTGACAGAATACAATAACTAATAACCTAGTAGTTTTCTCCTTATTTCACAGTGGGTTTGAGCTAACTTAATAAGTTGAATTACTCCATTTCATTTTTATGCTATTTTCATTTTTACTTCTGAAACTAGGAAAAGTAAGAAAAATACAAAAGTGTTTAAGTAGTTATTTCATTACATTTTGAACAATTGTTAAATAATATAAACTTAAGTTTTATCATAATATTGTCTTATTTTTATAAGTAAATTTTCCTAGTATAGTAGAAATTTATAAATAGAAACTATATGTAGTGATTTAAATTGTATTTTTTCATAATGTGGATTTTTTTCTAGTTTTGACTTAAAAATTGTGCTACGATACACAGAACATAAAATTTTCTATCACAACCATTTTTAAGTGTACAGTTCAGTAGTGTTAGGTACATTCTCATCTTATACAACTATATAATATGGATATTTTGATAGAATTTCACTTTTATGGGATTTAAGAAAAAAATGTGGAAATTGGAAGTTTTACATCTTGGCTTAACTATATGAAATTGGGCATGTTACTTCACTGTTTTGTGTGTTTGGTTTTCTAATTTGTGGAAAATTTTCCTCTGTGATACATGTAATCTTTATCATTTATTTTTTCTCATATGTTAAAACAGCTTCCTCTTACCCCATTTATTTTTTATTTATTTATTTTTTATTCCCCCCCCTTCATTTTTCCCTTCCTGCTATCTTCTTCTTCTTCTTTTTTTTAATATGTAATATATTATTTGTTTCAGAGGTACAGGTCTGTGATTCAACAGTCTTACACAATTCACAGCGCTCACCATAGCACATACCCTCCCAATGTCTATCACCCAGCCACCCCATGCCTCCCACCCCCCACCACTCCAGCAACCCTCAGTTTGTTTCCTGAGATTAAGAATTCCTCATATCGGGGCGCTTGGGTGGCTCAGTCGTTAAGTGGCTGCCTTCAGCTCAGGTCATGATCCCAGAGTCCTGGGATCAAGTCCCACATCGGGCTCCCTGCTCAGTGGGAAGCCTGCTTCTCCCTCTCCCACTCCCCCTGCTTGTGTTCCTGCTCTTGCTGTCTCTGTCTCTGTCAAATAAATAAATAAAACCTTTAAAAAAAAAAAAAAAAAAAAAAAGAATTCCTCATATCAGTGAGATCATATGATACATGTCTTTCTCTGATTGACTTATTTCACTTAGCATAATACCCTCCAGTTCCATCCACGTCATTGCAAATGGCAAGATTTCATTCCTTTTGATGGCTGCATAATATTCCATTGTTACCCCATTTATTCTATAGGTAATTATAGAATGCTTATTTTGTGCCAGCTTAATGCTAGCTGCTAAGCATGCATTTGTAAAGAAGACAGACTTGGGCCTTGCCATTAGGATCTTCGTCAAAGTTAAGACAAGCTTAACTTCCCAGATGCCCAATAAAATGACATTTGTTCATCCTAAATAAGTCTGTATCTCAGTTTCTGTAGAATGAATTTGAGTTGGGGAATAACATAAACTTGGAAATCTCCTTCTTGGTTAGCAGCCAGCTTGTACTAACTGTCAAGTTTAGTTCTTACTATAATTGATCACTTAGCTTGAGATACGATTTTCTCTAGCTTGAAAAGCAATGTACCATAGTGGTTAAGAGTTCAGACTCTGGGCCAAATTGCCTATGTTGAATCTTAGTGCATAGCCCCATCACCTATTAACTATATCAGTTTTGTTATCTGTAAAATGGATTATTATCTCACGAAAGCCCTAAGATTCATATTATAAAGTTAATATATATAAAATAAGTAATATGTATAAAGCACTTAGAACAGTGCCTTAGAAATCACCTGTATAAAGGTATTGGATTTACTTAAAGTAATGATTGTAACTTGAAATAGCTGCATTAGGTATACCAGAAGTTTTACTTAGGCAGTCTTTATAGAAACAACTAATTGACATTAGAAAATCATTAGAACCAATGATATTGGCACTACGTGGCTTTATAGATGTAAAGGAGAGGTTCTTTGGCTTTGGTGGAAAATGGGAATTTGACAAGAAAATTCTGTATGGTAGTTTTTTGTTTTTGTTTTTGTTTTTTATCAGAGTATGTTCCTTTAGTTTTGTAGTTTTTTTTTTTTTCTTTAAAGAAAGTTTAATTGGGAGGAATTCATGGATTTATAAGCAACTACAACTATCTGCTAGTCTTTTTTTATCACCTGTTACCATGACTAGTATTCTCAGCCACGTTAAGTTTTTGCATAACAGTTCTTAAGTAAAAATATAAGAGCATTTTAAGACTGAGGACTAAATTGTATACCTGGGCTTTCCTATTTAGAAACTACTATTATCTAATAATTATATCTCTAATTGTTTAATTCTTTGTTGTTCATAATACACTTTCACATAAATGTTATTTAGTTTCTTGGGTCAAGAAAAATTTCCCTAAGTGAAATTTCAAAGAATAGAATTTTTCTGTATAAATATGTTAGACACCTGAATAGCTGAATCTTTAATATTGAAATTAATACATTCTTTTAAGATATATTTTTCTTTTATTCTAACACATTTATATCTATTCATTTGATGATAGATGCATGTATTGGTTTAGAGAATAAAATAAGCATGCATGCATTCTAAACTAATGGTTAGGAGAATACAATATCATATGGAATACACTAATAATCAGAAAGTTCCTCCTAACAATTATCAATGGTGCATCAATGTCCAAAGTCCTTAAGAAAAAAATGTTTGAGAAATGGAGTAATTCATTCAGATACTATGATTGCAGTGGAAAAGTTGGTGCTTGTTAAGGTACTTCAGGAAGTGACTGCTGCTATAGCATCAGATTTTCTTTTTTTTCTTTTTCTTTTTTATAGAGAGAGAACGTGGCAGCATGCAGGAGTGGGGTGGGGGGGAGAGGGAGAAGGAGAGAAGTAGACACCCCCCCACACACACCAAACGCTGAGCGCAGAGCCAGATGCTGTGGGGCTAAATCTCATGACTCTGAAATTAGGACCTGAGCCAAAACCTAGAGTTGGAGGCTTAACCATCTGAGCCACCCAGGAGCCCCACATCAGAATTTTCTTAGTAGCAAAAGTAAATTATTGTAGAAACAAAAACTAATTTATCCCATTATACTCTTATTAAAATATTACCTAAATATTGTGCTTGGCATATTTATGAGGCTTATAATTTGCTCGGTATGCACATGAACCAGGCATAGCTGTAAAAGAATATTTGGCTAGATACCAGCTCTCAAAAAATCTGTACAGGTCTTCCAAAGATTTTGAATTAATTCACTGCACATATTTAACAAGAAAAAAAATTAATCATAATATTGGAACAAATTAGAGACCTAAGATTACAGTTTTTGTGGTAATTGCATCATATCGGCAAAATATTTTTCTTCAAAAGCAGCTTAATGAAAGTGTACAAGCATTAGAAATGAGAGTGATTTCGTGTGATGAAATTCAGGACTAGAACACAGAAATGGAATGGAACACAGGCTGTTAGGCAGCCTGATAGAACGATATACTCTTCTGGATCTAATTCTAATCCACGAAGAGAATTGTTTTGGAACTCTATGGATGTGATGAGTCACCTTGGTAGTTTTTAGGGAACCAGGTCCTGAGACAAAATTTAAAAAGGAAGAAGAAAACTGTCAGTGTTCAGAGGGAAGATGATTGTGATTTGACGACCTGGAGACAATAAAAGGAAAGATGGTTAGGAAGTGTTGGATAACTTCCTAGAATAAAATTATCCATAATAACAAAGAAATTGGGAGAGGCATCCAAAGAGACTGGTCTGGTTACACAAGGTCCTTACAATATATTCAGGTATAAAAAGATTATATGGAAGGAGGGGGATACATAATCAAAGGTGAATATAAGAGTAATTTGTCTCTCCTAACAGGCACAATGACCTAAGGCATGTGAAAAATAATAAAGACAAAATAATGAATGAAAACTATTTTTTATGTTTAGGGCAAGAAAGCCAGGTAGATTAATGGTAGGTAGAGTTAGGGTATATATTATTCCTCTAACTGTATAATGTAATACTGGCTCAGACAAATTGTGTCTTAGACTGCTAAAAAAAGGGTTGGCTCCTGTAACAGTATTGATTGGCCTAGGAGGAATCTATAGAGTGGGAGCAGTGCTTTAAATTTGGAAATGAAAAAAATACATTTTAGAAGGTAAATTACTTTCAGTTCATCAAACATTAAGTGCCTTCTGTGTGCCAGGGATTATACTAGGTATTTAGGATAACAAAGATGAGTAAAATGCTTGAATAGCTTACATCAAAGGCCCAGACATAAAATAACTATGACACAATATGGGTCAATGTCATTTTAGAAGTTTAAGTTAAAAACCCATGATAGAATAACTAATCCAATCTTTCAATTTTTTTTTTTTTTTAAGTATATTGACTTCTTTTAAAGGAAGACAAAAATCAGTCGTGAGGAAAATGCAAACTGATACTACAACCAGATATCACTACACATCCGTCAGAATGGCTAAAATACTGTCTTGGATGTGACACAATTGGAACTTCCCATAGTCTGCTGGTGGGAGTGTTGTTAGTCACCTTAGAAAATTTTTTTGTAGTATTCACATATTCCATGAGCCAACAGCTCCACTCCTAAACATAGATGTATGGTAGGCTGAATTTTAAGATGGGTTCCAAGATTTCTGCTCCCTGGTGTCCACACATTACCATACAAATGCTGATCTAGGTGACGGCATTTTGTAGATGTAATTGAGGTCCCAATTAATTGACCTTAGGATAGGGTGATTATTCTCACTAAACCTAACTGAAGCAAGTGAGCCTTTTGGGACTAGACTCTCCCTGGCAAAAGGTTCAGAACCTGAGAGGGATTCAGTGCAAAGGATATTGAGTCCTACAACCACATGAGACTGATTTCTACTAGCAACCTGGAAGAGCTTCTGAGCAGATTCTTCCCAGAGCCTCCAGAAAGGGACACAGGAATGCATCCTGGCTAACGTTTGTATTTCAGCCTTGTGAGACTGAGTAGAGGCTCTGATCATGCAGTGCCTGGACTTCTGACCTGTAGAAACAAAGAATAAATGTTTTTTTTGTGTGTGTGGTAATTTGTTAAAACAGCAAAAAAAAAAAAAAATTAATACAGATTTTGGTACCTAGAAGTGAGATGCTGCCGTTATCAAATACCTAAGAATGTGGAAATTGCTCTGGAACTGGGCAGTGAATAGAGGTTGAAAAAATTTGAGGAACGTGATAGAAATGTCTGAATTTCTTTGGGTAGGCTGTGGGGCTCTAGATTTGGAGACTGCTGCCAGTGAGGACTTAGAAGGAGAGAGGAACATGTTTTTGGAAATGAGGAAGTGGTTCCTTGTTATATAATGGTGGGAAGCATAACAGAAGTGTCCCTTACATAATGTGTAAGTGATTAACTTGGATATTTAGCTGAGGAAATTTCCAAGGAAAGGGTTGAAGGTGCCACCTGATTTTTTTCTTGCTGCTTTATAATAAAATGCAAGAAGAAAGAAATGAATTGAGGGAAGAATTATTAAAGGAACCAGGACTTGATGACTTAGGAAATTCCTACCCTGATCCAGCTGGTAAAAAGATTGTTTCTCGGTATGGCTTAGAGAAAACCATGGTGTGGCTGGACAACTTTTTACTAAAAATCTCCTAAAGACCAAAGGTCAAAGTAGTCAGCTACACAAAGGCCTCCTACAAGAGATCGTGGGTGTGCTTCACAGATCTTTTCAATCAAACCAAAGAACCTCTAGAGTGCTTTAAGACGCACAGTTTGAGAAAATTGTGCAGCAGAATATTGACAGCCTGAAAGACAGTACAGAATAAAGGAGGCTGCCGCCAGGAGCAGGCTGATCAAAGTACCCGCTCCAGGAAAGTACTGTCTGGATGAAAAAGGCAGAGGGTGGAGCTGAGAGCTACAGAGGATTATTCCCAGACCTTGAAACCTAATTAAGAAAAATCCAACATTTGCCCAACTTGATTTCAAAACTGTTAAGGACCAGTGACTCCTTTTTACCTTCCACTTTCCCCCGTTTTGAACAGGACTTTCCCTAACTGTTATCCTGTGTTTGTCCCACCATTGAATGCTGGGAGTCTTGGGGGCAGATAATTTGTCTCTTTAGTTTCATAGGTCTGCCGATGGAGTGGAATTGTGCCTAAGAGCTATACTTAACGGGTTACAGTCAAGATTCTCATCTACAGCAAATTTAGATGAGATTTGGGATTTTTGAGTTGATATTTTAATGGAATTTTGGACTTGATATTGTAATTGGTTGAGACTTTGGCGATGTTGGGGTCAGGTGAATGTATTTTGCATTTGGGAGGGATGTGAATCTTCAGATGCTTACAGGCAGACTATTAGAGGCAGGATTCTAAGATGGTCCCCAAGGTGTTTCCCCCTGGTATACACACACCTTCTAATTATTCAATCAATTCTAATCAGGGTGCTGCTGTGAAGGGGTTTTGCAAGTGTAATTGAGATCCCAAATCAGGTGACCTTCACACATGGAGTATATCTAATTGGTTTTAGGTTTGGATTACCTGACTTAAAATGGCAGCAATTGCATCGAATTGCCCTGTTTGGTTTGGCTTACCTCTGGAACTCAATTTGGTTTAAGTGTCTCCTAAAGTATATGGGTAACTTGAGGAAGATATGGGCTCTAATGAATATCTGAATAATGTTAGGAAGGAGTGGACTGAGAAATGGATGTTAGGTAGGTAAACAACCAGTGTCCACTGTATTTCACTGCTTTCAAAATGAAGTTGATACTCTTAAATACTTAACATTCTCTAAAGGGTCTTATAAGGTATATGACTCTACTTATTACCATAATTCATTTCACTATGCTTCTCCCTCTCTTTATGCATTCTAAGCTAGCCACCCTGACTTTTCCTTTTTTTAAATGAATGATCCTCTCTCCTGCCTGTTTGTATGAGCTGATCTCCCTGCTCCGAACACACTTAAGATTCTTGTTCCATGGTTAACTTGTGTTTGTCATTTCTTTTACAGGTTTTTCTGTAAATTCCCTAGTCTGGGTTTTGTGCCTGTTTTGTATTATACCATAGTATGATGCTCTTTCCCTAAAATAGCTGAAACCATGCTTACTGTAATTGCCTTGGTTCCTTGACTGTCTTATAGATTAGAATGTAAACTGTATATGTTTTCTTTTTTTATTTCCAGCAGCAGTCTCAATGCCTGACATCAGTAAATGCTCAAAAAATTGTGGATTGATTGTTACCTCATTGCCTTTGCAGAAACAGAGGGGAATCTCTTCTTCTGTAGAAGGCATGGTGCTCCACAGACTTTGTGGGTTATCTTGGAGATAGGTTGAGAAGGAAAGTCTTCAAACAGAAAAAAATGAGAGTATTTGCTCCAGGCCAGTTCTATATATAATCTTTATTCCTCCCACTAATAGATCCCAAACTAGTTAGGTTGTTTGATTATCCTTGGAGTGCTACTTGTTCCTGGGCCCATAGCAAGGCTTTTAAAGTTTTTCTTTTTTTTTTTTTTTTTTGTAAAAGTAGTGAGATGGATCACAGACCTGTACCTCTGAAACAAATAATACATTATATATTAAAAAAAAAAAAAAGAAGATAGCAGGAGGGGAAGAATGAAAGGGGGGAAATCGGAGGGGGAGATGAACCATGAGAGACTAAGGACTCTGAAAAACAAACTGAGGGTTCTAGAGGGGAGGAGGGTGGGGGGATGGGTTAGCCTGGTGATGGGTATTAAGGAGGGCATGTTCTGCATGGAGCACTGAGTGTTATACGGAAACAATGAATCATGGAACACTACATGAAAAACAAATGATGTATGGTGATTAACATAACATAATAATAAAAAGAATTTAAAAAAGTGAGATCGGGGGAATAAAGAACTTTGAACAATAGATTTATTTTTACTGAACCAGCATGCCTGGGAGGTACAGCAGAATTCCATCTGCAGTAATTTTGCAGTGATTTTGAAGATGAAGGTTTTATTTTCCTTTTCTTGCTTTACTGTATTAGCAAAAATTTACAGAAGTGTTCAATGATATTTTCCATAGCAAGTATCTTTTTCTTAGTAATAATTTTAATAATATTTCTTCTAGGGTTTTACTGTTAAGCATAATATAGGATGTTGGTTTGAGATAGAACTTTTTTTTCCTCTCAGAGTTGGTTGTCAATTATGTAAGTTAAATTTTACTTGAATGCCTTTTTAGCATCTTTTTAAAATTATTGTGTGATTTCTTACCTCCCTTTTTTCCTATTGATCTGTGGCATTAATAGATTTCCTAATATTAAGGATTCTTGTATGGTTGTGAAAATTTTTGAATAACATTGACAGATTTTATTGCGCGTGTGCACTCATGCGCGTGCGATAGAGAGGGAGAGAGGGAGAACACAAGCGTGTTTGGAGGGGGAAAGGGGCGGAGGGGAAGGGAGAAGCAGACTCCCCACTGAGCAGGGAGCCTGACACTAGGCTCCATCCCAGGACCCCGGGATCATGACCTGAGCCGAAGGCAGACACTTAACTGACTAAGCCACTCAGGTGTCCCAGGACTTCTACTTTTGTTTGTGAAATTAGAATATAACTTTTTTCCTGGTATTGTCAATTTTGGTATAGGGCATGCTTCCTTCCTATAATGAATTGAGTATATTTATGGTTAATATTACACTCAATAATATTTATGATTCAGAATATGATCAATTTCATTAAGATCAGAGGCTTATCATATTATATTCTTGTGTGCTTATATTCATTTTTATACTCTTCATATCCTCTTTCCCTCTTTTACCATATTTTGGTTAATATGATTTGTCAGAGGTTTGTGTGTTTGTCTTTTAAATGAAGTGGCTTGTGGATTTATTTTATTTTTATCTTTTATTGATATCCAACTTACTGATTTTTATCTCTATTCTTCTACTGTTTTGTTTTTAATCTCTTGATTTAAAGGTAAAACTTATTTATTTTAATTTGTTTAAGAATTAAAATACTTTAGGGCATGGCAGTGATAAGATGAAGGCAGAGGATGGAGATTTGAGCCTGAGAATTGTAGGGATTTCTGGTGGTGAAGACAGGAGAAAACAGAACAATGGAGAAGTAGTGATCGAAGGCATAAAGAAAATTTTGTGGTGGGGTGCCTGAGTGGCTCAGTTGTTAAGCGTCTGCCTTTGCCAGGGTCCTGGGATCGAGCCCCGCGTCGGGCTCCCTGCTCCATGGGAAGCCTGCTTCTCCCTGTCCTACTCCCCCTGCTTGTGTTCCCTCTCTCGCTGTCTCTCTCTGTCAAATAAATAAATAAAATCTTTAAAAAAAAAAAAATTTGTGGCGCTAAAATATCTTTAGGTTGAAAGGGCTAACAAATGCTCGAAGAACTCCTGACATAATGGAATTAAAAATACCTTTATAAATTACGTTCTGACAGTGTCAACTGTGAAAGAACTCAGAAAATACGATAATTATCTGAGCATTCCTTCTCTTTGCCAAATAATCCTTCTTTCAGACCTTGTTAGAGAGCTGTGAAGTTAAGGTGTCTTAGTGTATAAGGGTAACTTACTAGAAGGATAGAAAATATGATACTAAAACTTTGAGGAGAAAAAAAGGAAATGAAGAAAATAGAGATCAGGAAAAGAGAAAATTATAGAAAAGAGCTAATCAAGATGGAAAAAATAAGTTCAACTATATTAGTAATCAAAATTATTGTAAATATGCTAAATTCACTGACTGAAATTTTGAGATTTCTGACTGGGTTAAAAAACAGCAAAACACAGAGGTTAAACTACTTATAAAAGTTATACCGAAAGCATAATTACATAAAGTTTGAAAGTATATGGAAGGAAAAAAGTACATCTTACAACAAATTTACAGTGTTTCTAGAAATAACACTACCAAAAATGTGTAAGATCTATGTGGGGAAAATATTAAAACTATTGAAGGAATCAAAGAAGACTTAAGCAAATGGAGAGCTTCATAGAAAGGAATACTCAAGTTTTAAAATGTCACTTCCTTCCAAATTAACCTTATAAACTTAGTACTATCCCACTCAGAATTTTAACAGGTTGTTCATAGGACTTAATAAGCTGATTCTAAAATCCATATGGAAAAAAGAAAGGCCCAGAATAACCACGATAATTTTGAAACAGAAATGTGAGCTGGTGGGACTTATTTTATTAAATATCAGATATTAGATATCAAAAATGATTATAAAGCTTTTAGAAATTAGCTCATTGGGAGGCCTGCTTCTCCCTCTCACACTCCCCTGCTTGTGTTCCTTCTCTGGCTGTGTCTGTCTCTGTCAAATAAAATCTTTAAAAAAAAAAAAATCTTAAGAAAAATCATTTTAGTTAGTAAGTTTGTATAAATGTACAAATAATGTCATATTTGTGTATATCTCGCTGTATATATTGTGAGATAGATATATATTTAAAGAGAGAGAGAAGCTTTAATAATTAAAAAGACATAGGCATAGATTGGAAGATATTTAGAGTATACCTGTCTGTACAATAAAGAACAGTCTAATACAAAAATGCAAAAAAAGGTGTAGTTAACAGTTGCTGATAAGACCAGCAACTTTTGTTTATCATAACATTTGTTATATAAAATACTCTGGCATTTTCATTCCTCAAGGTAAGATCATTAAAAACAACTTTAAGAAATCCCCCAAATAACAGGGTCAGTTTTTTCAGATATTGTTATTTCTATATAGTTGATATATACTGTTTTCCTATTTGTTATTCACTGTTTACTTACCGATATTCAGTTGATACTCAGTTTTGTTTTTTTTTTTTTGATAGTCATTGATGATGTTAAGGTCTCATTTCACAAGAAAGGTTAATATGATTTATTTGGACATATTTTCAAAAGTTCTTAAATGTTTTATAAAAACTGAGATGTAACTAATAAAACAGTAAATCAATACAAATGTAAAATGACCTTCAAAGATCTCTGAAACTTATTTTTCAAAATATTTGTTACCTTGTACTGCTGGGTTACAGATATGACTTTTTTTTTTCTTAAAGTAGCTATGACAGTTTATCAGAAAAGATGTGAGACGACAAATAGAAAGGAAACCCTTTGAACAGATTTATAAATTGCTTTCAGCTGACTCTGCTGTTATTTTTAATACATTTCCATGTTCATTATTGCAAACTTAAGTTTTCTTCTAATAACAGGACAATATCAGGTACAGTTAATTTAAGAAAAATATCAAATACCTTCTTTTTTATTTTCTTGTGTATTCGTTTGGTAAACATTGATTGAGATTCTGGTGCATGCAAAGACTGTGATAAAGTCTCGAGACAAAGAAGTTATAACTGGCTAAGGGAGGTGAAATGGCAAATTATTATGCGATGGAAAATGTGATATAATATGTAGTGAAATTTTCTTATGAAATTTTAAAGACTAACCAGCAAAAGGATGTATCACCATGTTTTGAGAATTTAAGGTAAAACATTACAAAAGAGCCTGTGGAATTTAGTGGGAATTTCCTACATTGACAAAGGGCAAAGGGACTTTCCATTATGTTCAGATGGATAGCCATGAAGAAATCTCTCATGCTTAGGGCACTGTATCTAGTTAAACATGGTTAGGTATGTTGTCCAGAGAGGATAATTTTAGAAGGGTAGAAAAGGTCTGCTTCATGAAAGGCCTTTTATATAATTATAAGAAAGTTATATTCTCAACCTTTTTCCAACTTTAAATCTTAAAATGAATAACATTATCTGAACAAGACATATTGCAAGTGGGTATTTTTTGGTCATTGTAGACCATCATATAGATAAGCTACAGATTGGTGCATTTCTTGGTATGTGAGTAAGGGTTTAGTGCAGGAATAGAAACCAGTGTAGGTATTAAGCACAAGGGAATTCAATTCAGGAATATAGCTGTTTACAAAATACTGAGAAGGGTGCTAGAACTATTGAGTTTCAAGAATTACGATTACTGCTATACAACTGCCTCTCAGCACATGAATCTCAGGAGTAGAACTTGGAATGCTCTTTTTTTTTTATGTTCAGTTAACCAACATATAGTACATCATTAGTTTTTTATGTAGTGTTCAACGATTCATTAGTTGCATATAACACCCCGTGCTCATCACCACACATGCCCAACTTAATACCCATCATCTGGCTACCCTATTCCCCTCTCCCTCCCTTCTTTAACCCTCAGTTTGTTTCCTGGAGTCTAGAGTCTCTCATGGTTTGTGTCCCTCTCTGATTTCTTCCCCTTCAGTTTTCCTTCCCTTCCCCTATGGTCCTCTGTGCTATTCGTTATTTTCCACATATGAATGAAACCATATGATAATTGTCTTTCTCTGCTTGACTTATTTCACTTAGCATAATCCCCTCCAGTTCCATTCATGTCGATGCAAATGGTAGGTATTCATCTTTTCTGATGGCTGAGTAATATTCCCTTGTATATACGAACCATATCTTCTTTATCCATTCATCTCTGCTCCTTCCACAGTTTAGCTGTTGTGGATATTGCTGCTATAAACATTGGGGTACATGTGCCCCTTCCTTTCACTACATCTGTATCTTTAGGGTAAATACCTAGTAGTGCAATTGCTGGGTCGTAGGGTAGCTCTATTTTTAACATCTTGAGGAATCTCCATACTGTTTTCCAGAGTGGCTGTACCACCTTGCATTCCCACCAACAGTTTAAGAGGGTTCCCTTTTTCCACATCCTCGCCAACATTTGTTGTTTCCTGCCTTATTTTTGCCATTCTAACTGGTGTAAGGTGGTATCTCATTGTGGTTTTGATTTGTATTTCCCTGATGGCTAGTGAAGTTGAACATTTTTTCATGTGTCTGTTAGTCATTTGTATGTCTTCTTTGAAGAAGTGTCTGTTCATGTCTTCTGCCCATTTCTTGACTGGATTATTTGTTTTTTGGGTGTTGAGTTTGATAAGTTCTTTATAGATCTTGGATGCAAGCCCTTTATCTGTAATGTCATTTACAAATATCTTCTCCCATTCTGTGGGTTGCTTCTTAGTTTTGTTGACTGTTTCCTTTGCTGTGCAGAAGCTTTTATCTTGATGAAGTCCCAAAAGTTAATTTTTGCTTTTGTTTCCCTTGCCTTTGGAGACGTGCCTTGAAAGAAGTTGCTGTGGCCGATGTTGAAGAGGTTATTGCTTATGTTCTCCTCTAGGATTTTGATGGATGCCTGTCTCACATTGAGGTCTTTCATCAGTTTTGAGTTTATCTTTGTGTATGGTGTAAGAGTATGGTCCAGTTTCATTCTTCTGCTTGTGGCTGTCCAATCTTCCCAGCACCATTTACTGAAGAGACTGTCTTTTTTCCACTGGATATTTTTTCCTGCTTTGTTGAAGATTAGTTAACCATAGAGTTGAGGGTCTATTTCTGGGATCTCTATTCTGTTCCATTGATCTATATGTCTGTTTTTGTGCCAATACCATGCTGTCTTGATGATCACAGCTTTGTAGTATAGCTTGAAGTCAGGCATCGTGATGCCCCCAGCTTTGGTGTTCTTTTTCAACATTCCCCTGGCTCTTTGGGGTCTTTTCTGGTTCCATACAAATTTTAGGATTGTTTGTTCCTGCTCTGTGAAAAATGCCAATGCTATTTTGATAGGGATGGCACTGAAAATATAGATTGCTCTGAGCAGCATAGACATTTTAACAATTTTTATTCTTCCAATCCATGAACATGGAATGTTTTTCCATCTCTTTGTCTCTTCCACCATTTCTTTCATAAGTATTCTGTAGTTTCTAGAGTATAGATCCTTTATCTCTTTGGTTAGGTTAATTCCTTAGGTATCTTATGGTTTTGGTGCTATTGTAAATGGAATCGATTAATTAAATTTAAGTAGTTCATGTAAAAAAAAAAAAAAAAGAACTTGGAATGTTGTGTCAGGTCCCCACTGCTGTCATAACTACCTCTTGCCACTCAGGTTTCCTTGAATGCCCTTGTCAGCAGAAACAGCACCAGAAAGATGGTCTGTGCCTCCCTTTTGCCTGCAAATATCAAGCACATCCAGTTGGTAAAAACTTAATCTCATCTGGAACTTTAGCTATGGGAGAATCTGGGAAATAGAAGTTTTAGCTTTCTAGTATCTGTAGAACAGGAAGGCATAGAGGAGAATATGGAAGAGGATACTGAGTACTAGTTGACCAAATCCAGCACACTATAAATCTACACCCTTTTCCCAGATATACATACCACAAAGTGTCACTAAAAATTTAGGAAGCATTATGGTAGAAGATAGGAAGCCATTAGGGTCTTCCAAGTAAGATATGATTTCTCTTGGCTTTGAAAAGATAACTCTGGGGGCAGCTAGGAATTGATTTGACAGTCAGTAATAGTGGTTTAAATTAGTCCCAAGCCATGAGGATAGAGAGGGAGTAAGTCAGGAATATCTGATTGTTTTGTTAAATAACATAATAAGTTCTCACATTTTATGTAGTTTATTTGTCCATTTAATGAATTAAGTACTTATTAGGTAAAAGATGGTGTGATATTTGCTGAGAATATAAAAGTGATGGCATATTTCCTGTCATGTTGGGCTGATTTAATGGTGATAACAGGCATATAGATGAACTTATTGGTTCATATGTCCTTATGGATTAAATACACATGTGTATTTATGCCCTTGTTTATGGATGATTAATTTCAACATTACTTAGACTGTATGTGTTCTTCTGTTAAAATAGGTAATAATTAAATCTTCCAAATTTGGTGCTTGTTGACTATATAGTACTTGACAGACTGCTGCTAAAGCTAAATAGTGAATAGGAGATATATATCACTTCCTAACATGTAATATGTTACATTTTGTAAGTCCCTTAAGCAAATACAGAAATTGTGTTCCTAGTAACAACTTTGTGTAGAATGAGTATATCGATTTTTAAGTCCTGTAGAGGAAACTAGAATACAACTCCATTTAGTGACAATCTGGGGGAATTCAACTTGATTATCTATGTATTTCTAATACATTTGATTCAGTCACACACTTTTTTTTTTGGCTCCTTATTATTCATTTTAAGGTACCTTTTCAGGCTCAATTTAATATACCATTCTTATAATATCTGATCTTACTAGTGTTTACTGAGTTTAATGTCTTTCATGTGAATCTCAATATGTTATTTTAATTATTTTCATTATAACATTACGCTTTAATATGTCAGCCCATAAACTTAAATTAACTTGGTGTCCTGGTATCAGTAAAAACCAAAGTCACTATCATTTACTGTGATCTATATTACCTTAAAATAAAAATCTTCATAATAAAAGTGTATGAAGAACAAGAGTCATGAGTTTCAACCAAAGGTAATGTTTGAGCTTCATGATAAATGCACTGGTGGCATTCTTAAAATTTTCCTGGGGTCTTTTTAATTTAATTCTAAGAAATATAAGACTTTGTTTTTCCTATATGTTTTTATAACTTTTCAAATGAAAAGATTTTGGTGGATGGATTATATTAAATAACAGGTCAGTTATCTATTGCTACATATCCAAACATCCCAAAACTTGAAAGGCTAAAATAACAGCCATTTTGTTTGCTCACCGTTCTGTGGGTCAGCACTTGGGTTGAGCTCAGCAGAAGTAGTCTGTCCCTGTAGTCACTTATGCAACCGTAGTTACCTGGCTGCTCAACTGGATTGGATGATCTAGGTTGCCTTATGTGTCTGTTGGTTGGTGCTGGCTGTGGGCTGGGCCAGAGTATCCCAACAGGTTTGTCTGAGCTTCATCACATGGCACCTGGGTTCTAAAAGCATAAGAAAGAGGGCAGGCCCCAATGTGCAAGTGCTTTTCAAATCTTTGCTTGTGGCAGGGCTGCTAATGTCTCAGTGGCTAGTACAAGTCACAAGATCCTAGAATCAGTGTTGGGAGAGACTATACAAGGGGGAGGATACAGGGAGGGAGAGAAGACCTCTTGGGGGACATTTCTGTAGTAGTATAGTGATACTTACTTTGTTGAAACTTTCTGTTTTCAGTGTTTCTTTGCATCTGTTAATCTAAACTCTTTAAATTTGAAATCTCTTTGTCCCATGGCTATTTAGTGCCATTTGTTTCATGACTGCTTTTACTGAAAAATACTAGCTTTCTATCATGGATCACTTTCTTAGAATAATTGACAACACATCTCTCTTTCTCTACACACACATGCACACATGCACACATATACATATATACATGTGTATATATGTATAGTTTTAAGTGCTCCATTCAGTGTGACTCCTTTTAAATAATATAATTTCTTCATCAGTTTATTACTTCAAAGCCTGTGCAGTTATGCTTTAACTATTCTTTAAACTTTCAACAAAGAAAGCTAAGATTTTTGTTTTATTATTTTTTTAAAGATTTTATTTATTTGAGAGAGAGAGAGAGCATGCAAACATGAGTTAGGGAGCACAGAGGGACAAGCAGACTCCCACCTGAGGAGGGAGCCCAACATGGGGCTCCATCCCAGGACCCTGAGATCATGACCTGAGCGAAGGCAGACGCTTAACCAACTGAGCCACCCAGGCACCCAGATTTTTATTTTATTAAACAAGGAAATATAGTCATTTTGTATAACAAATATTGAAAGAACCCATTAAATATAAGTCCAGTTTGTCTCAACAACCAATTTTATATTTTGGTGACTGATTAAATTGCCCACAAATTTATGATCTTGCAGTTCTTAGTGGGTCATGTTGATTGAGTTCCTTTTCTAGTAGTATGTTTTGGGGGACCACATTTTCTTACTGGCCTTTTCCTAAATCACTGGCATGGTATTTTATTTGGTTGCAATACGGAATTTTAGTTTTCTCACTATTCCTATTCTCATTTGTTCAGAGCCACTAAAATTTGCTAATTAAGAAATTCTTAATTGTAATAAAAACCATGTGACTCCCCCCTCCTCAACTGAATCAAATAATGAGGATAGTTATGGAGCAGAGTAATTTTTAAATATGGTGCATTGTACTAATACACTCCTGTTATTTCTATACAAGACTCATTCTAGGGACCATCTTAAAGTTTTGGTGATGGATAATTTTAATTAAGTTCCTTCTTAAAATGTTAAGTAGTAGTTTGTTTTCACTTCCAAAAAACAAAGATGCTTAAAATTTTTCAGCAATATAGGTTGGTTTTATAATTGAGAAAAAACTTATGATGGCAGCTAATATTGAAAAAGTGAATCTAGCGAAAAGTTCCAGATTTTTTGCTGAACATTGAAGAATTTATTCTTACTTTGTTTCTTTAAATATTTGAGAAACAGCTGCAGTATGCTGTTGCACTGGGAATAGAAAATATTTTATGAATATATCCAAAATCTCTGCCGTTAAGGAGATAAGTTTAAGTTTTTGAAGCATATTATGTAAATAATTTTGTTAGTATTAAAATCAAAGATGGGTTATGTAATTGTGTTAAACAAGTCAGTAACTACTGCTTTGTAGAGTGAAAAATAAAGGAGAATTGCAGAGTAATGAACAGATCTGGAAGTTGGATATTTCTGGTTTTTTTAATCTGGTTATTTTTGGCTTATTTATGTTGAAATTATTTTTGAATTTTCAAGACATTTTGCTCCATTCATGTTTTAGTTTACAACACATTTCGAATGAAATGGCTGTTTTTAGGTTTATTACATTGTTCATTTTATACCTGGCTTGTTGTTGCTACTTTTATATACTTCAGATAATTAAAATTTGCCTGGAACTTCTAGTTAGTAGACTATCACTTAATAATAATTAGCTAACATTTATTGAACACTTATCTGTTTCAGGCCCCATTTTAAGCATCTACCAGGCTTTGTCTTATTTGATCCTCCGGGGAACACTGTCAGGTAGATGTCCTTTACTGCTTAGAAACTGAGGCTCTGAGAGATTGAGTGGTTTGCCTAAATTCTCATGCTAATGAGCGAACAGAGCTGGAAATTAAAAACAGGCAGTCTAATTCCAGAGCTTATGCCTGTGTATAATCAGAATCACAATCTATTTTCATAATCGCTAAGTCCACAAATCTCTGAAAACAAAAAATTTTAAAACAGCTTTATTTAGGGTATAATTAACATACAATAAGCTGCACATATTTAAAGTATCAATTTGATAAATTTTGACACATATATACACCCATGAAACTGTCATTATAATCAAGGTAACAAACATACAAATCACCCCAAAATGTTTCCTTGTGGTCATCCCTCCCCTCTTCTGTTTCTAGCCTCCATCTCCACAATCTCCAGGTAACCATTGATCTGCTTTCTGTTACAATAGATTCGTTTGCATTTCCTATTGCATATAAGTTGTATATAAATGGAATCATACAATATGTCTTTTTGTCTCGCTTCTTTCCCTCATGATAAGGATTTTGAGATTCATCAATGTTGTTGCATGTATTAGTAGTTTATTCCTTTTTACTACTGAATAGCATTTTGTTATAGGTACGTAACAATTTGTTCATCCATTTACCTGTTGATGGACATTTGGACATTTGAATTGTTTCCAGTTTTTGGCTATTACCAAACTGCTATGGATCATCTGTGTATAAGTCTTGTATAGACCTATGTTTTTCTTTTTCTTGGGTAAATGCCTAAGAATGGAATGGGTCCATCACAGTAGTTGTATGTTTAACTTTTTAAGAAACTGCCAGTGACTATAGGTAATAAATAATACTGTATTGTATATTTGAAAGTTGCTAGGAGAGTAGAAGATCTTAAAAAGTTCTCATCACAGGAAAAAAATATTTCTAACTATATGTGTGGTGATGGATATTTCAACTAGACTTATTGTGATCGTATTGCAATATATACACATATATTGAATCATTATGGTGTACATTTGAAATTAATATAATATTACATGAAAATTATATCTCAATTAGAAAAAAGACTGCCAGAATTATACCTTAAAATATATAATGCATTTATGAGATACTCCCATTTTAGGTGATATACAGAATTTGCATTATGTACTTTTTAAAATTTGGAAAATTCAGAATTCTGAAACCTATATGGCCCTAGAGTTTTCAGAAAGGTACTGTGGACTTACTGCTGTGTGAAGTAATAGGGTACTATAAAATGTTTTTTTGATGCAGTAGACATTTCTGTGCTTTAGTTAAGCTTATATAAATCCCTTAGAAAGATGACCTGTTATTATATAAAACCCTCAACAAAAAATACAGATGATGAACCTTAAGTAATTATCTAAATGAACATTCCCTTGAGGAAGTAGACCATGAGTTGCATGTACATTTATTTTTTATAAGTATTTTCATCTTGAAAATTTTCTGTATATATAATGTGGTAATGGGAATAACACTATTGTGTGTGCTATATCTTGCCTAAAACCTAGTGTCCATATTGACAGTCTAGCACTGATTATCATTGTGTATTATTTGAAGTGGTATTCTATGGAAATTTTTTTTATTATGTTATGTTAATCACCATACATTACATCATTAGTTTTTGATGTAGTGTTCCATGATTCATTGTTTGCGTATAACACCCAGTGCTCCATGGAGATTTTAAATAGAATATTTTGAGAGACACGATAGGTAGTCTGGAAAAAAGACCATTATATGATTTCATAACATACTAATTTTTTTTTACTAAAAATAAGTGCTACAAAAAGGACAGGATAATGTCCATTCTTGATCATGAAGTCAAATGAGCTAATAATAGAAAGTGTTTGAAATTGTTGGAATGATAATAAAGTTTAATGCATGTAAATTATAATTTGTTAATGAAGGCCTATCATATCATCATGACATAGGAAGAGATAGTTGTCTAAGCCTCAGTGTGGAGGATCTCTGCCCTCCATGAGGCTTACAAGTTAGTGAGGAAGGTAGACCCTACCTGTCTTAAAAGTCTAGCCTAACAAAGATATGAAGTATTGGGATATCAATTTGAATAAAGGTGGTATTTGAACTGAAACTTGAATAGAAGAAAAATATGAACCGGCGGAGCATTTTGAGGAAGGAATAGTAAGCACAGGTGATGAGATGGATTAGTGTGTTTAATAACTCCTAAGAAATATAATAGTACCTTGGGGTCATGTGGGTATTAGACTTATAGTTTGTGACTTAATGGTTAAATTTGTGATGTGCCTCGTGATGTGATGAGCACTGGGTGTTATACGTAACTGATGAATCATTGAACACTACATATAAAACTAATGATGTACTGTATGTTGGCTAATTGAATTTACATTTAAAAAATGAAAAAAAAATTTGTGATGTGCCTAAAGTAGCACAGTGACTGACATAGATTTGAAACACTGACTTTAAAGCTCATCTTTCTGTCAAGCCATGCTGTCTATTTACTGTAAGGTCTTATGTTTGACATATAAGTTGAATTTGCATATTAAATATTAATCACAATGAGTAGGTAAATCTGGTTGTATGTCATTTTCGCCTTTCCTAAATTATATATCATGATTAACCCTCAAATGCAATTAATAAAATTTACAGACATTTTTCTAATTACCTTTTTGGCTATATTTTCTCTTTCAGGGTTACATTTTGCCATCTGCCTTTCCAGAGTAAGTGGCTCTATGTGGGCACTGAGAGAGGTAATATACATATTGTCAATGTGGAGTCCTTCACACTCTCAGGCTACGTCATTATGTGGAATAAAGCCATTGAACTGTGAGTTTGAGCACATATTCCATATCTGAAATTTCAGTACCATATATGATATCTTTATATAATAGCTAATCAGTAAATCTATGTGGAATTAAATATGTCAGATATTATTGATATTAAACACAGTTTATTAGCCTTTTCTAAATATTATTAGCAGTTCGTAAGTTTAAAGGCTTTATAGATAGATGAACATATGCATATATGACATGTGTATGTATATACAGACTATAGCACAAGTTTAATGAAAAAATTCTTAGGTGAAAAACACTCCACTTTTTTTTTTTTTTTTTTTCTGAGTACTTTTAACTTCTGGTTGTTTTTCTTTCAAATGCTGCTCATGCCCCACTAATGGGTTGCCACCAGTGTTTAGAAAACATTGATCTAAATCACTACTTGATATGTTTTAATCAACAAATATAATGTAAATGTTTGCAAGGTAACATTACAGAATTTGGCAGTAATTTTCCCTAATTTTGATATAATGATTGTTTTCCTTTAACAACAACAAGAACAGGGTTGAGCTGTAAGGCCCTAAGGATCCTTAGCACTAACTTTGCACTCTGTGTTAGAATCTTATCTTTTATATCTTATCTCAAGTTTTTCCTTATATTATTTAGACATAAAAATCAAAATTTAAGGATATTGGCAAGATTCATTTTCAGTGTTTTTTAAACAAATAGTTCTGTATTGTTTCATTGACAGAATTTGACATTAAAGATAAATTTGTAGCATCTCTCTTAAGTAATGTCTTGGTGCACCTGTGATAGTGTATTAAGCCTCGTTTTCCTTCCTATGGCGGGGATGTTATCATATCTCAGTCCCTTGGTACAAGCTGTGGGTTTTTGCTGTCTGTTCTGTGAGTTGATCACAACATCTAGTGGGTAGGCCTAGTGCAGATGTCTGTACGATTTCACAAAGGTCTCTCATGAAGTGGACTGGTGTCTCAGCCCTCGGAATTTATGAATAGGGAGGTGCTTATTCCTGCTGTATGGGCGTAAGTTCAGCTCCATTCTTAGCTACTGTATGACTTTTTTTTTCCTCTGACCAAGTACAGTGGCATTACTTTTGTTCACTTTTTAAAAAACATAATAGAATTTTTCGTATTTTTCATGTGAACTATGAAACTGGATAAGATGCTCCAGTTGGAGGCTAGAGTTGAGTAAAATAAGATAGTAATATTTTAGATGATGCTTTATTTAAAAATATTAATTCTGAGAATTATACGATGAGAATAGGGTTTTTTTGTGTGTGTGCTAAAATACTAAATTGATTCTTTCCTATATAGAAAGTATACTTATAAATTTTGCTGACTTGTATCAGTGTCACTATTTTTCTTCCAATTCCTATTTTTTTTAATTTAAATTCCAGTTAGGTAACATACAGTGTAATATTAGTTTCAGGGGTACAATATGGTGTTTCAACACTTCCATACAACACCCAGTGCTCATTACAAATGCACTCCTTTATCCTCATCATCTATTTAACCCATCCATCCCCACCTGCATTTTTCTTCTGAGTCCTATCTTGATCCATATTAGGAACTATACATCTCTTATTGATCACTTACTGAATTGTTTTCCTCCTTTATAAATGTATCTTTATTTTCCATTCATTGATTTCACTGTGATGAATATATAGTTGTATTGAAATTTTTAATTAAGAAAAAAATCTTACTATTCTATTTTAGGTCATCTAAATCTCACCCAGGACCAGTTGTCCATATAAGTGATAACCCAATGGATGAAGGAAAGGTAGAATTTTTTTCTAAAAATACATATTTATTAAAGGCATGGATTTTGGTAATTTTTAAAAATATGCAAACTGTTCTAGTACCACATACATTTACCTTGCAAAATTGAGATTTCTAACAAAGGTTGTACATCAAAGGCGTGTACTGGTTTATTTATATATTATGAAGAACAAGTGAAATAATTAGAATCATTTACAGTTTTAAAGAACAAAAAACCCTAAGACAAAATTTAATAAGTACTAGTAAAAGTTATTAATTTATTTTTGGCTTATTAAGATTTTCTGGTAATCCTGGCAAAAACTGTTTTCTTTTGCTTTTCAATTATTTTTAACACTTAATTATACAATTTTTGTAGCATTTATCACATAATGCCTTATGTTAAGAGTTGTCTGTAGCTCATCTCCCTTAAATTTCTCTTCATAGATAACTTAGATTAATAATGTAGAGATTTTTAAAAATAGTTCTTCATTTTTTTATATTCAAACCCAGTTTCATACAGTCAGTATCTAATTGTTGTTTAGATTTGTTAATACATTTAAAAATAAATAAAATTTCTTTTTCCATGAATCTCTTTCCTAATTCAGTCTCTTAAGTAGTTCTATTTAATGATATTTTTCTACTTACAGAATTTTATGATATTAGCCTACATAAACACCAGGATGTTTATCACTATCAGAAGTCAGTGAAATGAAATTTCTAGGTTTTGTGAAGGTTTTTTCTTCCCTCAATTGGTGGAAATGGTCTGGCCTTTATGTTGAGTTAACACTGTTCTCTTATTTGCCACTAGGAAAACAAAAAAGGATAGCTATACTGTTTGGCGTTAGCTTATAATCATACAGATGTATGTTTTGAGAGAAACTTTAAGCAAGTTGTAGTAACCTGTACCTTCACTTTATTTTCTTTGATACAAGGTACTTGTCTAGAAGCCAAGACTTTAGGTGGGAGGCATGGCAAGAGAATTAAAAACTTCCCTCTCTTCTACCTGGATTCAGTCTCTAAGTCATCTCAGTCCTTTCTTTGCAGTGTCTCTTTTCTATTGTCTCATTATGACCACTAAAGTTCAAGGCATTCCAAGCCATTCATGAGCCATTTCCACATCAATCTTCCTAGAATGCTGTTTTAATATTATTGCTCTCACGTTAAAAAGCTTTCAGTGGTTCTGCAGTAGGTAACAAAATAAAGCTTCTTTAAAACATAGCCCTAGGTTTCATTGTCTTTCAGAACATCTTTACCTGAATGCTATGCTGAAGTAAATAGTTACTTCCAAATGTGAGCTGCTTATTAATGCCTCCATGCCTCCTTTATGTGAGTCCCTCCCTTTGGAATGCTTTCCCACTATTCTCTCTCTTCAGCTGAATACCTACCCACATTTTGAGGCTCAGATTAAATGTATATCTTTCATGATATCTTGCTGATAATCCTGACTAAAAATGCTTTCTGTCACTTCCAAATTCATTAGCACCTTAGTTGTACAAGTTTTACAGTATTTGTCACATATTGCCATGTATTAGAAATATGTGCATATCTCACCTCCCCTGAACTTGAAAGACCCCTTGAGCATAGAGATAATACTTATGAAGCTTTATGTTTCCCATAGTACCCAACATATAAATAGTAATGCCTCTATATATACTTGATTTATTGTATAAATAAATTGTATATAACTGCTTATTATCATCCTCATTTTTTTGAAACCTGGCATTATGTTATTCTCCTTACTTTCCAGAGTTAATCTCACTCAAACATTTTTGAAATACTAAGGTACTAGAATAGATTATATTGTCTAACCTTTGATTTCTAATAGAAAAATCCACTTTATATCAATGACTCTCTACAGTTTCCAAAGATCTTTGTGACATTGTGTTGCTAAAGAAAGGTATAAAGTGACAGGGCAGGTTCCTCCAAAGCTAACCTATGGTAGATGCTACCACATTAAGCAAAGGTCTTAGCTAGGGAAGGTTAGGTATTAGTGTGAAATTACTTATGATGGTAACAGAAATAATTACCACTTATTGAATTCTGCTTTGTTTTGGGCACTGTGCTTTCTACTTTATATGCACTATTTTATTTGATCATCTTAACAATTTTTAAGTTAGTTATCTTCCCTAATTTACAGATGATGAAGCAGAGACTTAGTGCGATTATGTGTTCCAGAGGTACAAAGTTAGATATTGGTGGAGCTGGGATTTTGAATACTGATTGCTCTGATCTCATCCCCAGAGTTATTGATGTTGTAGAGAGTTATATTCATATTCAGCATACCCACTAATGCTTTTTATGAAAGAAAAAAGGAAACTAGTCAACAGAATATAAATTAACATCTCTGAGTTATGAAAGAGCCTAATAAGAATAAACGTTGAAAGAATTTTCCAAGTTTAAATACCATGTCTTTAAGTTAGCTCTTCAATTTTTTAATATTTAGGAGATTATGTGGATTAAAGCCTAACCTGTTGGCATAGATATCTAACATTCTTAGGATGTTAGAGCTGGCTAAGGGGTTAAAGCTTACTATAACCTTCTTATGTTATTAACATCTGGATGGGTAAAATTATTTCCTTAATGTTACATGGCTTCTGAGTAACAGATGTAAGACTAGAGCTTAAGTGACCTGTGTCCTGAGCAATCTAGTGCTGTTTACACTGTACATCAACTCTTAAATTTTATCCTTTCCCATCTCTTACTCCTAAAGTTTCTCTGTTACTTCCCCATCAAAAAATGCCATGTCACATGTCTAAGATATTTAGAAGGACTAGGAAAAGGTAAGGGAAGCAAATACCAGTTTTTCCTAGAAGGAGAATATATCTCACATTGCCTAGGCAAGAACAGTTTGTGTTAGCAAAATTAACTGTACTTCCTATAAAGATGAGGAGTTTTGTTAGCTTCAGTGAGTGCCCCTGTAGTCTGAAATCCACTAAATTGCTATGTCATTAAAATTAGTGGGTCTGCCCCAACTTTGTTCATATCCCCAGATTATAGGAAGAAGTATTGGCTACCTACTAATCACTTACGTATTCATTAAACAAATATTTATTGAGTGTCTCCTGTGCACTAGGCAGGATATTAGAGACCTATAGATGAAAATGCATGTGCTAACATAGGAGAAGGAGGATTTTAGTCTCTCTAGAAGAATTGGGGGTTGGCTTACCCAAGGGAGCAACACTAAATTGAGAATTAAAAATGAGTAGAAGATCACTCAATGAATAAAAGGAAAGGAGGTTTCAAGCAAAGGGAATATTGAGATTTTAAAAATGTCAAGGTGGAGGGTTGTGGGCAGCAGAGATTGGATAGAGAGTGGACCATTTGTGAAGCAAGAACATGCATTCCATTCTGGAATTTATTCATTCACAAAAAAACATGTTAAGTACCTACAAACACCAGTCAAGCTCTGTGTCTTACCGTAGTGGTGAACAATATAAAAACAGTCCTTGCCTAAATAGACTATTGTTATATTCAGTAAGAGGATTCAGCTAAGGAGAAGGCCATTATTGTGCAGTGACCCTTCAGATTAAAAAATGTACAGAGTGCTGTTGGAGCACATAGAAATGGGATTGACTTATGTTTGGTAGGTCAGGGAAGGCTTCCCAGAGGAAGTAATAGCTAAAACAACATCTGAAAAATTAGTAGGATTGGTCAGGCAAAGAAGATGACTTCAAATATGGCCCAGGAAGACAGCAAAGATAAGAGAAAGCATGAACTGAAAGATGTGCTGGAGTGTATTGAATAAGAGGGATGTGACAAGGGACAAAGCTGTAGAGGTCAGCAGAGGTCAAACGATGATAAATCTTGTAGGTCATATTACTCAGTTTGGACTTTATCCTAAAAGTAATAGTAAGGCATTAAAAAAATTTTAAAAGCATGCATTACGTGATCAGGTTTGCATTTTAGAATTGTTAAACACTAGCTACAGTAGCGAATGGGTTTAAAAAAGGAGCAAGACTGGAGTCAGGGAGACCAAGAGACCAGAAAAGAGGACTTTGTGTCTTGAACTAGTAGAGAGGTATTGGAGGTAGGGGAAAGTAGAGAGATAATAGAATGTAATTTTAAAATTACTTGATGATTTTTACCTGAGGAGGGAAAGACTAGAGTTAAGGATGACGCCCCCAAGGTTTTTGTCTGAGTGACTTAATGAACACTAAGATAAGGAATACTGAGAGAGACACTGCAGTAGTGAACACCAGAAAAAGAGGGTAGGGAAAAAATAATGAATTCACTTTTGGACACATACTTTGAGGTTCTTGTGGAGTAGATAAAGGGAGCCATCTCCACTGGAATTATGAGTCTGAACCTTATGAGAGGGATCTAGGCTGGATATAACTTGGAACTTTTTAATAGATAGATGAGTAAATGACATTGCCTGATAATGTTTTGAATTAGGAAATTTTGTAAACTCTAAAGCACATACAAATGTTAATTTTTATTAATAATTTATTATGTTATATTAATTAATGAAAATGTACACTCAGGACTTCAAAATGGTACTATTTTCTTTCTCAATAATTAGTTAAATATGTTAAGTCCCTAATCATCAAAGACATATAAATATGCAATGCAGTGTTATTTGTCATTCATGTGATTAGCAATGCAGATGTTTAATTATAACTTTATATTTGAAGCATATGAATGATAATAGTTATCTTTATTGTCAGCAAATAAATGTTTCACATAATATCATTCCTAGGTCATGTGACATTTTCTTTTATTACAGCTTTTGATTGGCTTTGAATCAGGAACAGTAGTGTTATGGGACCTCAAATCAAAGAAAGCCGACTACAGATACACATATGATGAGGTAATATTATTTTTGCTAATCAAATATTATTTTTGTCATTTTTCTAATTAAGAGCAGCTTCTTTAAGAACTTAATTGGTGATTTTAGTTGAGGCAACCTTTGTAATTGCAATAACACACCTAATACATACATACATATATATATATATATATATATGTATGTATATATATATTTATGTAATCACATAGCTCAAAAGATTTAAAAATAATCTCTTTTCCATCCCTGTTATTTGGCCATCCAGTCCCCTTACCTCTGGTACTGGTGTTACCAGTTTCTCATATATTCTTCTAGAGGTATTCTATCATTTACAAGCAAATTAATAAATGTATCCTAAATAAATCCTATTTTTGTATTATAGACAAATGATAGTATACTGTAGACACAGTTTTGCTTGCTTTAAGATCCAAATAAAGATTGACTGTGATTGATTGATGTCTTCTAAGTCTCTTTTAAACTATAGGCCTCTCCTCTTACTCTTTGCCTTCCCTTTCTTACTTCATTCCTTCTTTTTGGCCATGTATTCACTGAAGATAGTTTATCAAAGACTAGATTTTTCTGGTTCCATCCCTCTTGTGTTTAACATCTTTTTTTGCCCTTAGATTTCCTATAAAATGGATAGTTTACTGAGGCTTGAATAAATTCAGGTTCATTTTTTATTTTTAGCCAGACTTCTTAAATGATGCTGATGCTCTTCTGTCAGTTGGAGTGTTAGTGTCTGTGAGGTTAGCAGCCAGTGCTGTTCAAAGCCTAGATTTATTAATACAAAGGGGTTGCAAAATGAAGATGTTCTAATTCTGTAATTCCTTCTCTATTTATTAGCTCAGAGACACTTTAGTGTAAAGAGAAACTTCTCACATACTATTTGGTTAAATAGCAGTATTATAGTTAGTAAAGGAAAGCATATGTGATTCTTTCCTTTTATTTCAGTATTTACTCTAAAGGGGTTCTGTAATCCCAGTGGTGACCAATTTGTTCTTGCTTTTAGTTTCACTATGTACTTAAAGATTTAAATATATTTGATGTGCTTCAGTACATTGAAGTTATTATCCTTATTGATTTTCAAATTCTCCCGTTTTGGTCTGTGAACCTCCTCCTTTTGGTTCCTGAGTTCTTTGGTGATAATAGTCTTGGATAGCTTCCCTGCTATCTGTTATAAAAAGTATAACTATTAATCTGTATATTTTTGTTTCGAACTTAGAATAAGATTTTTTCCTTATGAAATGTGGCTTCTTTCAGTGTGAAATGGTATCTGGTAACTGTAATCTGGGGATTAGTACGGGTCATGATTTCTAATTCAATGAATAGAGCTAGGAAATGTGTAAGTGGTTTTGCTTGTTTTTAAGATAAAATATGTCATGTCTTCATACTGATGCTTTCAGTTACTTAAAACAGCAGACTATATTGAGTAACTATAATAATACTTGGAATACTTTATAAATGTTTACATGTGGTCGTTGTAAGCATGGCTAAAAGAATTTCCTTTGTTTTCATAGCTGCATACTTTTTGTTTTTATTTTTTTTCATACTTTTTATTTTTTAAGTTTTTAGTTACTAAGCACTGTGGTTCACTAATCAAGATCTTAAAAGTATAAAAAAGAATATTTTTAATAAAGGGTTCTTCTAATTTCATCGGAAGTTTTGACCTGTAAATCTGTTTTCTACACTAAAATCAGAGCAGAATTTAAAAATTCACTTTTTTTGTTTTGCTTCTTATAAATTTAAATAGTGATCTTGGCTTTAGCTGTTATGGAGTCACAGGGACTGGATTTACCCTCTTGCCTTAAACAAATACACTGGAAAAATACGTGAAACAACAGTTTTTAGAAATTAGATAGCAGGTAGTAAGAACAGAGATTCCTTAGAGAAGAAACAAACAAGGTGAGCCATTTAGTTGCCTTAGCTTATGGCCTAGAGATTTTTCCAGGTCTCAGTACATAAAGGGGAAACCTAGGTAGAAACTCAGTAGTCTCTCTGAGTTGAGGAGACAGAATTGAGAATTTGGGGAAGCCAAAGTATTTGTAGCCTATAAGGCAAGGTACCAAAGGGTAGGGAACTACCTAGAGAAAGAGAAAGAGTTAGAAATCTACAGGGAATTCCCCACCCTGAGTCTTCAGGTAAATACTGATTAGTGTGTGGGTATGAGGCTTAGAAAAGATCCATTAGAAAGGAGTAGGTAAAACAATTGTCATAGCACACAGGGCCAAGAATAGTTTACATTTGCAACAGAGTGGGGAAACCTTGTAATGCATGGGACATGAGGAAAAATACTCAAAAGGTACTGCCTCAGTCGTGGGTCTACACTAACCCTAAAGACACATCTGACTGGCCTAACAAAGCTTAAAAGCAAGCCTTGAGAAGTCTAAACTGTTTTCAAATAATATACTCAAAAAAGCTCAAAAATATTCCAAAGAATATAATAATAACCCACCATAAATTTCACAATAGTTAGCATCCAAACAAAAATTTGAGGCATAGAAAGAAGCCAGAAAGTATGATGCAAAATGAAGAGAAAATGCAGTCAATAGAATAAGACTCAGAAATGACACAGATGATAGAATTAGTAGACAAGGATATTAAAACAAATGTTACTAAATGGGTTCCATATGCTCCAGAAGGTAAATGAAAGCATAAACATTTTGGAAAGGGTTTTTCAATTCTTCCTTGTCCTAATTGGAATTTCTAGAGATGAAAAAAATAAAATGAGATAAAAAATACTCTGGGTTGGTTTACCAAAAGATTTGATCTTGCAGAAGAAAAGATAATGAACTTGAAGACATTAACAGTGAAACTACTCAATATGAAAGATGGGCAGAAAAGGAGCAGAACATCAGTGAACTGTGCTTCAACTTCAGGCAGACTAATGTATGTGTAATGGTCCTAGAAGAAGGAACATGGACAGAAAGTATATTTGAAGACATAATGACCCAGATTTTTCCAAATTTGATGACAAATATAAACCCTATAAACTAATAGGATATATAGATATCTCAGAAGTTCTGTGAACTCAAAGCAGAAGGAAAATGAAGGAAAGCTATATAAAAGCACATGTTTCAGTTGCTTTAAACTAGACCTAGTGATACAGAACATCTTAAAGGGAACCAGAGGATGTGGGAAGGGAACACATTAAATACAGAGGAACAAAGATAAAAATGACAGCAATGGTTTCCTTACAAACAGTCCAAGCCAGAACACAGTAGAACAACACCTTTATGGTACTGAAAGAAAAAATTGTCAACCTAGCATTTTATATCCAGCAAAATATCTTTTCAAAACAAAAGAAAAATGCTTTACACACATCAAAAACTCAAAGAATTCGTCACTTGCAGACCTTCACTGCAAGACATGTTAAAAAGTTTTTCATGCAGCAGGCAAGTGATATAAATGGAAATATGACTCTACTCAAACAAATAAAGGACACCAGAAATGGTAGATATGTAGGTAGATAGAGAAGCTTTTTAACTTTTTTATTCTCTTTAAAAGGTAATTATGCAAATAAAAAATGATAAAAATGCATTGTAGGATTTCTGACATGTAGAATTAAAATATAGACAATAGTAGCACAAAGGTCAGGAGACAGAATCTTTTTGTAAGGTTATTATACTGTACCTGAAATGTTATGATATTACTTGAAGGTGGACTATGATAAGATAAAGACATATGCTATAAATTCTAAAGGAAATACCAGAGCAACAAGAGTAACCTAGATAGTTAATCCAAAGAGGAATATAAAATGAAATTTTAAAAATATTCAATCCAAATGGAGGCAAAAGAGGAAAAGAGGAACGAAGAACAGATGGCAGAGATAGAAAAAAAATGGCAGGGCAACAGATTTAGACCCAGCTATGTCAGGAATCATATTAAATGCAGTCATTTAAACATCCCAAATAAATGGCAAAAATTGTCAAATTAGATAACAAAGCAAGATCAAACTCTACACTATTTAAAACCCACTTTAAATATAATGACCCAGAGGTGGAGGAGCAAGATGGTGGAGGAGTAGGAGACCTAAATTTCGTCTGGTCCCAGGAATTCAGCTAGATAGGGATCAAACCATTCTGAACATCTACGAACTCAACAGGAGATCGAAGAAAAGAATAGCAGCAACTCTCTGAACAGAGAAGCGACCACTTTCTGGAAGGTAGGATGTGCAGAGAAGTGAATCCGAGGCGCTATTCGGGAAGATAGACGGTGGGGGAAGGGGCCTCCCTTGGCCGCTTCTGGCAAGTGATAGAGCAGCAGAGCACAAAATCGGAACTTTTAGAAGTCGGCTCTGCTGAGGGACGTCGCTCCAGTGGCTAAGCAGGGGGTGGAACCCTCGCCAGGACAGTGTGGTCTCAGGACCCGCGGGGTCACAGAAAGACCAGGGGTGCCTGAGTGTGGCAGAGCTCCCAGGTATCGGAGTGGGGAAGCCGGCTGCAGAGACGGAGCCGAGGAGCGGGCTCTCAGCTCGGGGTTGCCATAAACCGTGATCCGCGGCACAGTCGGGCCACTGCTCCTCCAGCAGGGACCCAACAAGGGGCAGATCCGGGGAGACTCCCCTTCCTCCCCCGGGAGGAGCGGCGCGGGAGCGCACCGCAGGGATCTGCTGGGTTTGGAGACTCCACACGAGGTCATGTGCCAGAGATAGAAATGCTTGGTCACAGGCCGGGTGAGCACGGAGAGCAGCTGGAGACTGGGGAAACAGGAGTGATTGACGGCTTTTCTCTGGGGGCACACTGAGGAGTGGGGCCCCGAGTTCTCAGCTCCTCCAGGGCAGAGATTGGGAGGCCGCAATTTCCACTCTCATCCTCCAAAGCTGTATGGAAAGCTTGCAGGGAACAAAAGCTCCCGAGAGCAAACCCGAGCAGATTACTTAGCCTGGACCGGCAAGGGCAGGGCAATTCCACCTCCTGCAAAGACATTTGGGAACCAAGGCAACAGGCCCCTCCCCCAGAAGGTCAGCAAGACGCGCTCGCCAAGACCAAGTTTACCGATCAATGAGAACAACAGAACTCCAGCACTAGGGGAATACTGCACATAGAATTCATGGCTTTTTTCCCCTGATTCTTCAGTCTTTCAAAGTTAATTTTTTTAATTTTTTTTTGTGTGTGAATTTTACTTTTGCCCTTTTTCAACCAACATCTTATCAATCCCTTTTTTAAAAAATCTTATTTTTCATTTTTAGAGTCATATTCTATCCCTTCATAGTAGTTAACCTTATTTTTGGTGTATATATATATATATATGTAATTTGTTCTCTCTTTAAAATTTTGGGATATAGTTTCTTCTAACAGATCAAAATATACCCTAAATCTCTAGGGTGTGGCTATGTTCTAGTCTCCTGCCTGATCACATTCTCTCCCTTTTTTTTTTTTTAAATCCTCTTCTTTCTTTTTTCAACTAACTTCTTATCAATTCCTTTTATAAAATCTTTTATAATTTTCATTATTACAGTCATATTCCATCCCTTCGTTGTATTTACCCTTATTTTTGTACATATATAAGCTTTTCTTTTTTTAAAATTTTAGGAGGCACTTTCTTCTAACAGACCAAAATATGCCCAAAATCTAGTGTGTGGCACTGATCTATGCACCAGCCTGATCATATTTGATCATACCCCTGTTTTTATTTGTTTTTTATCTTTTTCTTTTTCTTTTTTTCTTTTTTCTTTCTTTCCCTTTCTTTTCCCCCATTTCAGGTTTCTTCTGATTTGTTTAGTGTATATTTTTCTGGGGCCATTGTTACCGTGTTAGCATTTTGTTCTCTGATTCATCTATTCTCTGGACAAAATGACAAGACGGAAAAAAATCACCTCAAAAAAAAAGAACAAGAGGCAGTACCGACTGACAGGGACCTAATCAATACAGACATTAGTAAGATGTCGGAACTAGAGTTCAGAATGACGATTTTAAAGATACTAGCTGGCCTTGAAAAAAAACATGAAAGATATTAGAGAAGCCCTTTCTGGAGAAATAAAAGAACTAAAATCTAACCAAGTCAAAATCAAAAAGGCTATTAATCAGGTGCAATCAAAAATGGAGGCTCTAACTGCTAGGATAAATGAGGCAGAAGAGAAAATTAGTGATCTAGAAGACCAAATGATGGTCTTTTATAAAGAAGCTGAGAAAAAGAGAGATAAACAACTACTGGATCACGAGGGCAAAATTCGAGAGATAAGTGATACCATAAGACGAAACAATATTAGAAACAATATTAGAAGAATTGGGATCCCAGAAGAAGAAGAAGGAGAGGGAGGGGCAGAAGGTATATTGGAGCAAATGATAGCAGAGAACTTCCCTAATTTGGGGAAGGAAACATGCATCAAAAATCCAGGAGGCACAGAGACCCCCCTCAAAATCAATAAAAATAGGTCAATACCCCGACATCTAATAGTAAAACTTATGAGTCTCAGAGACAAAGAGAAAATCCTGAAAGCAGCTCAGGAGAAGAGATCTGTGACCTACAATGGTGGAAACATCAGATTGGCAACAGACCTATCCATAGAGACCTGGCAGGCCAGAAAGGACTGGCATGATATATTCAGAGCACTAAATGAGAAAAATATGCAGCCAAGAATACTATATCCAGCTAGGTGGTCATTGAAAATAGAAGGAGAGATAAAAAGCTTCCACGACAAACAAAAAATAAAGGAATTTGCAAACATGAAACCAGCCCTATAAGAAATATTGAAAGGGGTCCTCTAAGCAAAGAGAGGGCCTACAAGTAACAGAGACCAGAAAGGAACACAGACAATATACAGTAAAAGTTACCTTACAGGCAGTACAATGGCATTAAATTCATATCTTTCAATAGTTACCCTGAATGTAAATGGGCTAAATGCCCCAATCAAAAGACCCAGGGTATCAGACTGGATAAGAAAACAAGACCCATCGATATGCTGTCTGCAAGAGACTCATTTTAGACCCAAAGACACCCCCAGATTGAAAGTGAGGGGTGGAAAATGATTTACCATGCTAATGGACACCAAAAGAAAGCTGGGGTGGCAATCCTTATATCAGACAAATTAGATTTTACACCAAAGACTATAATAAGAGATGAGGAAGGACACTATCTCCTACTTAAAGGGTCTATCAAACAAGAAGATCTAACAATTATAAATATCTATGCCCCTAACATGGGAGCAGCCAATTATATAAGGCAATTAATAACAAAAGCAAAGAAACACATTGACAACAATACAGTAATAGTGGGGGACTTTAACACCCCCCTCACTGAAATGGACAGATCATCTAAGCAAAAGATCAACAAGGAAATAAAGACTTTAAATGACACACTGGACCAAATGGACTTCACAGATATATTCAGAACATTCCATCCCAAAGCAGCAGAATACATATTCTTCTCTAGTGCCCATGGAACATTCTCCAGAATCGATCACATCCTAGGTCACAAATCAGGTCTCAACCGGTACCAAAAGATTGGGATCATTCCCTTCATATTTTCAGACCACAGTGCTTTGAAACTAGAACTCAATCACAAGAGGAAAGTTGGAAAGAACTCAAATGGAGGCTAAAGAGCATCATACTAAAGAATGAATGGGTCAACCAGGAAATTAAAGAAGAATTAAAAAAATTCATGGAAACCAATGAAAATGAAAAAACAACTGTTCAAAATCTTTGGGATGCAGCAAAGGCAGTCCTAAGAGGAAAGTATATAGCAATACAAGCCTTTCTCAAGAAACAAGAAAGGTCTCAAATATACAACCTAACCCTACACCTAAAGGAGCTGGAGAAAGAACAGCAAATAAAGCCTCAACCCAGCAGGAGAAGAGAAATAATAAAGATCAGAGCAGAAATCAATGAAATAGAAACCAAAAGAACAGTAGAACAGATCAACGAAACTAGGAGCTGGTTCTCTGAAAGAATGAACAAGATTGATAAACCCCTGACCAGACTTATCACAAAGAAAAGAGAAATGACCTAAATAAATAAAATCATGAATGAAAGAGGAGAGATCACAACCAACACCAAAGAAATACAAACAATTATAAGAACATGTTATGAGCAACTCTATGCCAGCAAATTAGATAATCTGGAAGAAATGGATGCATTCCTAGAGATGTATCAAATACCAAAACTGAACCAGGAAGAAATAGAAAACCTGAACAGACGTGTAACCACTAAGGAAATTGAAGCAGTAATCAAAAATCTCCCAACAAACATAATCCCAGAGCCAGATGGCTTCCCAGGGGAATTCTACCAAACATTTAAAGAAGAATTAATACCTATTCTTCTGAAACTGTTCCAAAAAAATAGAAATGGAAGGAAAACTTCCAAACTCATTTTATGAGGCCACCATTACCTTGATCCCAAAACCAGACAAAGACCCCATCAAAAAGGAGAATTACAGACCAATATCCTTGATGAACATGGATGCAAAAATTCTCACCAAAATACTAGCCAATAGGATCCAACAGTACATTAAAAAGGATTATTCACCACGACCAAGTGGGATTTATTCCTTGCCTGCAAGGTTGGTTCAATATCCACAAATCAATCAGTGTGATACAATACATTAACAAAAGAAAGAACAAGAACCATATGATCCTCTCAATAGATGCAGAAAAAGCATTTGACAAAGTACAGCATCCTTTCTTGATCAAAACTCTTCAGAGTATAGGGATAGAGGGTACATACCCCAATTTCATAAAAGCCATCTATGAAAAACCCACAGCGAATATCATTCTCAATGGGGAAAAACTGAGAGCTTTCCCCCTAAGGTCAGGAACGCAGCAGGGATGTCTACTATCACCAGTGCTATTCAACATAGTATTAGAAGTCCTAGCCACAGCAATCAGACAACAAAAAGAAATAAAAGGCATCCGAATTGGCAAAGAAGAAGTCAAACTCTCACTCTTTGCAGATGATATAATACTTTATGTGGAAAACCCAAAAGACTGCACCCCAAAACTGCTAGAACTCATACAGGAATTCAGTAAAGTGGCAGGATATAAAATCAATGTACAGAAATCAGTGGCATTCCTACACACCAACAACAAGACAGAAGAAAGACAAATTAAGGAGTCGATCCCATTTACAATTGCACCCAAAACCCTAAGATACCTAGGAATAAATTAACCAAAGAGGCAAAGGATCTGTACTCAGAAAACTATAAAATACTCATGAAAGAAATTGAGGAAGACACAAAGAAATGGAAAAACGTTCCATGCTCATGGATTGGAAGAACAAATATTGTGAAGGTGTCAATGCTGCCTAGAGCAATCTACACATTAAATGCAATCCCTATCAAAATACCATCGCCTTTTTTCAAAGAAATGGAACAAATAATCCTAAAATTTGTATGGAACCAGAAAAGACCCTGAATAGCCAGAGGAATGTTGAAAAAGGAAATCAAAGCTGGCGGCATCACAATTCTGGACTTCCAGCTCTACTACAAAGCTGTAATCATCAAGACAGTATGGTACTGGCACAAAAACAGACACATAGATCAATGGAGCAGAATAGAGAGCCCAGAAAGGACCCTCAACTCTATGGTCAACTAATCCTCGACAAAGCAGGAAGGAATGTCCAATGGCAAAAAGACAGTCTCTTCAACAAATGGTGTTGGGAAAATTGGACAGCCACATGCAGAAGAATGAAACTGAACCATTTCCTTACACCACACACAAAAATAGACTCAAAATGGTTGAAAGACCTAAATGTGAGGCAGGAGTCCATCAAAATCCTAAAGGGGAACACAGGCAACAACCTCTTCGACCTCAGCTGCAGCAACTTCTTCCTAGAAACATCGCCAAAGGCAAGGGAAGCAAGGGCAAAAATGAACTATTGGGACTTCATCAAGATAAGCTTTTGCACAGCAAAGAAACAGTCAAACAAAACCAAAAGACAACCGACAGAATGGGGGAAGATATTTGCAAATGACGTATCAGATAAAGGGCTAGTATCCAAAATCTATAAAGAACTTATTAAACTCAACACCCAAAGAACAAATGATCCAATCAAGAAACGGGCAGAAGACATGAACAGACATTCAGACATTTTTCCAAAGAAGACATCCAAATGGCCAACAGACACATGAAAAAGTGCCTAGTATCGCTCGGCATCAGGGAAATCCAAATCAAAACCTCAATGAGATACCACCTGACACCAGTCAGATTGCCTAAAATTAAGTCAGGAAAGAACAGATGTTGGCGGGGATGCGGAGAAAGGGGAATCCTCCTACACTGTTGGTGGGAATGCAGGCTGGTGCAGCCACTCTGGAAAACAGTATGGAGGTTCCTCAAAAAGTTGAAAATAGAGCTACCATACGATCTAGCAATTGCACTACTGGGTATTTACCTCAAAGATACAAATGTAGGGATCCGAAGGGGTATGTGCACCCGGATGTTTATAGCAGCAATGTCCACAATAGCCAAACTATGGAAAGAGCCAAGATGTCCATTGACAGATGAATGGATAAAGAAGATGTGGTATATACATACAATGGAATATTATGCAGCCAACAAAAGGAATGAGATCTTGCCATTTGCAATGACTTGGATGGAACTGGAGGGTATTATGCTGAGCGAAATAAGTCAAGCAAAGACATGTATCATATGACCTCACTGATATGAGGAATTCTTAATCTCAGGAAACAAACTGAGGGTTGCTGGAGTGGTGGGGGGTGGGAGGGATGGGGTGGCTGGGTGATAGACATTGGGGAAGGTATGTGCTATGGTGAGCGCTGTGAATCACAGACCTGTACCTCTGAAACATAATACATTGTATGTTAAAAAATTAAAAAAAAGAAGATAGCAGGAAGGGAAAAATGAAGTGGGGGAAATCGGAGGGGGAGAGGAACCATGAGAGACTATGGACTCTGAGAAACAATCTGAGGGTTTTAGAGGGGAGGGGCGTGGGGGATGGGTTAGCCTGGTGATGGGTATTAAAGAGGGCACATACTGAATGGAGCAATTAGTGTTATACGTAATGAATCATGGAACACTACATGAAAAAATGATGTAATGTATGGTGATTAACATAACATAATAAAAATAAATAAATATAAAGACCTAGAAGTGTTAGCAAAAAGATGGAAAAGTAATGTTAGCACCACATTAGAAGAGTGCTGAAACGGCTGTATTAATATCAACAAAGTAGGTGTACAAGTGCTTTCTTCAAGACCAGAACACCATTATTTTCAAAGATACGTGGAATATTCACCAAAATAGACCATCGTTTGTGCCATAAAATCAATCGTTATAATTTTAGAAAAATTGAAATCATTAAAATCATGTTCGTTTAGTATAATAGAATTAAATAAAAAATAATAAGGTAGATGAAAAATCTACAAATATTTGAAAGTGAAACAATATATTTTAATGGGTCAAAGAAGAATCAGAAGATGAGAACGTATTTTGAACTGAAAAAAAGATGTGAAAATAGGACATATGGAAGTCTATGAAATGCTGTTAAAGTTTTCAGTAAAGCATTATTTATGTTAGAAAACAAGAAGAGTCTCAGATCAATGCCCTCAGCTTCCACCATAAGAAACAAGAAGAGTAAATTAAATCCAAAGTAAGTGGTAGAATTGAATTAACAAATAAATGAAATAGATAACATAAAAACAATAGAGAAAATTGGTAAAATCCTCATTTAGTGGAGTTCAATAAAATTGGTAAACACACAGCCACAGTGATAACAAAAAAAGAGAAAAGGCACAAATTACCTATAACAGGCATGAAAGAGGAGATTATTCAATTTCTACAGAAATGCAAAGAGACTGGTAAGGAAATATGTGCAATTTCATTCCAATAAATTCAGCAAATCAAGTGGACAAATGCCTCGAAAGACACCAAATTCCTTGAAAGTACCAAATCCCCTTCTAAGAGAAATATTTAACCTGAGTAGCTTTATATTTATTTAAGAAATTGAATTTTTAATGACAATGTTTCCCATGAAGAAACCTCCAGGTTCAGAGGGCTTACTGGTAAATTTTAGCAAATAGTACTCACTGTACCCAAACTCCTTCCAAAAATGGAGGAGAGTATACTTCCCAATTCATCCTGTGAGGGCTGCATTATCTTCATACCAAAACCTGACAAAGAAATTGTAAGAAAGCTGCAGACTATTGAACAGATATGCAGTAGAGATGCAAAGTCATAAAACTTATTCTTAATAAAGAGTAACAAATATAATGACTAAATCTTACGTTTAAATAATAATGCTGTAGATGTAAGATCTAACTTCTAAATTGACTTGTTCTAAGGTAAACTGAGTGAAAATTTCTGGCTATATTTCTGTAAGTTCATGCTATTTTACCTCTTGTTTCATATAAAAATACCTTTATATCTTATTCTTAATGCAGATCGCCAAGTGTATAATTTTAGACATTGAAGAAATTATTATAGTTCTCACTTAGGTTAAAGTTTTAAGGTTAAAACTTTAAGACCTTCACAAAATACCACCGCACACCCCCCTTCCTCCAATATTTACTTTCTATCAGTGGTGTTTTACTTCAGTCACATTCATTTTTATTATACTGGGGCAAATAAATAGCATTATGATATCAATTCTGAACATTTCTAATATAATAGAAGTTCTTGGTGCAGTTTTAATTGTTCATTTGATTTCTTGAAGATGATTTAGATGGGTGGGAGTAATTGAAACAGAAATTCATCTTTACCCTTAAGCTTTTGTTGCTTTGTGTAACCATAGTATTTTTCGAATTGACAAACTTACCTGGCTTTATGTCTAAATGATAGACTTTGAGCGTACTTGGGATAGTATTCCTAATTTTCTACAGATATTTTCTGCATAGGATATTTTAATCTATATAAAATTATATTTCTTCAATGACATTTCATTCTTTTTAGGCTATAAATAGTATTAAGATATTAGTACTCTTTCTGTAGTAACTAATGTGTTGGCAGAAGTGAAATACAGCATTATTGATGTTTTAAGACAGTAATTTAGTACTTATCAAACTATTTTAATGGTTATTCTTTGTCATGTTCAGAATCGATCAATGACTTTTGTATTCTGGTTTCATGTTGTTTTTTCCTAGTAGACTGAGAAGCCACAGATAGAAATATAGGTATAGAAAAAAATAATAGTACGTACATTGCTAGTGCATTTATCTCATGACTGTCAGTCTTTTAAAAAAGAATATTGAAATAATATGTTTGTAACTCACAGCATTGGAATCAGTAAGATTTTAAAAAATTATGTTTCACCCTATAGATATTCACTGAAGCATTTATTCCTTTAAGGTTTCTTTTCAATGTTTAGAAAGGTGCTTTTAGTTTTTAAGACAGCTTATTTTCTGCTTATTTATCTCTCTTACACACACACACACACACACACACACACACACTCCCCAAAGATAAAACAATGCTTAGAAGAATGAATAATTTGTTTACATTTTCGGAATATCTAGAAGAGTTTCATTTGGGTTTTATTTTTAATGGAAATGGCAGTGTTTTCAATTTATGCCTGTTAACGTCTTTGGAGAAGAGAAGCTATAAATCACTTAATATCCAGTATATAATAATTTTATCAACTATTTTCCAAAAATGTGTTGTTCTATGATTATCTTACTCAATTAAACAGTATTACTGTTGTCTCCCTTCTACAATGGAAATAATATTAAAATGTTCATAAGTTAAAATACTAGGGCCAAAGCTGTACAGTTTAATGTATGATTCATATATACAAGAAATAATTCATCCAGTACTCTAAGCATTCACTTTATTATTTGATAACATGAGAATAAGAAAACTAGAGTGTTTTCAGTATTTCCTTTCCATGTATTTGCAAGCATTATAATTTTTTTTAAATTTTTTTATTGTTATGTTAATCCCCATACATTACATCATTAGTTTTAGATATAGTGTTCCATGATTCATTGTTTGTGCATAACACCCAGTGCTCCATGCAGAACGTGCCCTCCTCAATACCATCACCAGGCTAACCCATCCTCCCAACCCCCTCCCCTCTAGAACCCTCAGTTTGTTTTTCAGAGTCCATCGTCTCTCATGGTCCTTCTCCCCCTCCGATTTCCCCCCCTTCATTCTTCCCCTCCTGCTACATTCTTCTTCTTTTTTTCTTTCTTAACATGTATTGCATTATTTGTTTCAGAGGTACAGATCTGAGATTCAACAGTCTTGCACAATTCACAGCGCTTACCAGAACACATACCCTCCCCAGTGTCCATCACCCAGTCACCCCATCCCTCCCACCCCACCCCCCACTCCAGCAACCCTCAGTTTGTTTCCTGAGATTAAGAATTCCTCATATCAGTGAGGTCATATGATACATGTCTTTCTCTCTTTGACTTATTTCGCTCAGCATAATACCCTCCAGTTCCATCCACGTCGTTTGCAAGCATTATAATTTAAAATCAAAGTCTATTACAAAATTTTTTTCTTATCATTTCGGTGACATTTTCTAAGGTTTTAGGAATAGTAATTATACTAGCAATCAATGTTGCTTTTGAATATAATTTTAAGATCTTATTTTCTAGGGGAAAAGAAATTATTTTTGGTGTAAGTCTGCTATAAATGTTAATCAGTTTATGTATAATGTAGGAATAGCTGGACTAAGATTTATATACAACTTTTATTATGAAGTGATTCTAATCATATTGCTCAGTTTGCAAAACAAGTAAATAGGGAATTTATTTAATTTCCCCAGTATTTTGAGTTAGTGAGTATGAAATTTGATAGGTAAATAGCTAGCCTGTTATCTTTCCAGAAAATTATTCTTAAAGATGCTCTCTTAATTGATAAGAATAGCACAAAGCATCATATGTACTACTTTTGCCAAAGCCAAATAGATATCATAGTTTTAAAAAATGTATCAGAGTAGGCAGTGCTCATGCTTTTCTTTTAATTTTCACAGATGAGAATACTGTCATACTGTTAATCCATTAACTGCCTCATGAGCTTTATTACAGTTATGATTTCTTGTCAGACACTGCATCTTTTAAAGAAATATTTTTAGATTTGTATATATTGCTCCTGTGGCTTATGCCAATAGCTGTATCATCTTCCCTCCTTTTTCTCTACATTTTTTCTCTATCCTGAATTCATCATGTTTCTCTACAACTTTTATATATCTCGTTTATTACGTTAGTTTCCATTCATTTTGCTCTTGATCTCTCCTGTTTCCCTTCATCTGTATCTGTAGTTTCCCATTTTTTAAAAATCAAGTCACCTCTTAAGAATCTTCTGGAATTGCATATCTTGGAAAAGGAAGCCAATTTACATACAAAATTCCTCAACCCTAGTGGATGGTACCTACTTTATATCTCATATCATCTCCCATGAATTATTCAGTTTTGCTCCTAACCCACCTTCTGATTGTAAAGGTGTGCCAGGTTTGGTTAGTTAGATTTGCTATTCCCACTTTGTTTACATAAATTTCTACCTCATTTTCTCAAAAGGACTAAAGAAAAAGTAAAACTGCATGTTTTATACTTATATAGTTTATATGTGGTATGTATTATACACATACTTTATATACATAATGCTACTTAAGTATATATCAGTATACTTACCCATATACTATACTTAGATAATATATACATATATACATATAATACAGACATACTTAAGTAGCATATGTGTAGTATTACATGCAGTGGTATTAAAGAGACTATTAGAAAAAAGTGATATCTTGTATGAAGTTGAATTTGTATTTAGGAAATTGCAGAAATAATTGAAAAAATCATGTATATTTATTGCATGCGTAAGTTTGTATTTGGTTATTCTTTTATGGAGTATTTTCTGGCATTTGTTTCTCTCTGTTATCCAAAATAATTGTGAACCACTGGTCCCTATAATTAGTATTTACTTTTGGAATAGTTAATAATTTAATACCATCTTTAAAGTAAATGGTACTTTTAAACAAAGGTGTATATGATTTTCTTTAGCAAAGTAGAAATAGTAATTCTTTATAAATATTATATATTTTTGTATATGATATACATTTATATGTAGGTTAAGATTAGAATGTTTTTATTTATATATTCAGACAACACTGAAGATCTCTCTTGTATTTCCCTTATCACCTTAAAAAAAAAATTTAAAAGCTTTGTATAGCTCCTTAGCTCTACTTATATTTTACAGAAATAATTTCATCTGTTAAGGCTATTAAGGGATTATTTTAAGATTGAGTTTATGGAATGTCATATATGTATCTTGGAATAAGCTTATTACTGTTGAGTAAGCTTTTATTTAGGGGGTGTCTGAGTGGCGCAGTCAGTTAAGCTTCTGCCTCATGATTTCAGCTCAGGTCATGATCTCAGGGTTGTGAGATCGAGCCCCATGTTGGGCTCCATGCTCAGTGCAGAGTCTGCTTGAAATTCTCTCTCCCTCTCCCTCTGCCCCTCCCCTGTGTGCTCATGCTCTATCAAAAATAAATGAATAAATCTTTAAAATAAATGAGTAAATCTTTAAAATAAAAGATTGTAGGGGTGCCTGGGTGGCTCAGTTGATTAAGCGTCTGCCTTTGGCTCAGGTCATGATCTCAGGGTCCTGGGATCAAGTCCCACATCAGGCTCCCTGCTCAGTGGGGGAGCCTACTTCTCACTCTCCCTCTGCAGCTCCCCCTGCTTGTGCTCTCTCTCACTCTCTCTGTCAAATAAATAAATAAAATCTTTAAAAATAAATAAATAAATAAAAGATTTTATTTAGAAATTTGTTAGAGATACTTTGAACTTGAAATATTGTGTTAAATATTGGCATTTAGAAACACAGCTAATTGTCTTTATCCATCTTCATTTAAATTTTAATACTGTTTTAAATATATAAGCATATGAGGAGCCCAAATAAATGGACATTGAGGAAGATGATAGTAAATGTTGACTTGTATGTAAGTGGAACTCTTAAGGTTCAGTTCCATGGTTTTGTGCTGTCCTCAGCAGTTCTGCCTTCCAGTAGGGCAGCTTTTAAAGTCAATTGACCATTAATAACTAGAAGTGTATCAACTTGAGTTGAAAAGAAGTAATTTAAAGAACAGAAATCACCCAGGAGAATGATTTAAAAAAAATTTTTTTTTTGCAGGCAAAATAAATAATATTAGAACCAAAAAATTAAAAGGTTATATACTTTGGTCATATAAAAGTATTTTTCAGATAGTTTTTAAGTGGCTCAGAGGCATAAAATAAGTATCTAATCAAAAAAGTGTCCCTTCAGGGGCACCTGGGTGGCTCAATCCTTAAGTGGCTGCCTTCGGCACAGGTCATGATCTTGGGGTCCTGGGATCGAGCCCCGCATCAGTCTCCCTGCTCAGCAGGAAGCCTGCTTCTCCCTCTCCCACTCCCCCTGCTTGTGTTCCCTCTCTTGCTGTGTCTGTCAAATAAATAAAATCTTTTAAAAAAAAAAGTGTCCCTTCAGATTTTAAAAATCATCTCATTACTGTGAGAAATGGATAACATGTCTTGAAGCTCTCAATCTGAGGTATTTTTAATTGATCCTAATTCCAAATATATATTTTTGTCTCCTAATTTTAGTTAATTTAAAAAATTTGTTCTAGGGGTGCCTCGGTGGCTCAGTCGGTTAAGCATTTGCCTTTGGCTCAGGTCATGATCTCAGAGTCCTGGGATCCAGCCCTGCATCAGGTGGGGCAGATTCAGTAGGGAGTCGGCTTCTCCTTCTACCCTTCACTCTCCTCTTTCTCTCTCTCAAATAAATAAATAAAATCTTTAAAAAAATTGTTCTGTCTAATACAACCAGTTTTTCTGATGAGATATTGGTTGTAATTACTTGGTAATTTATGTGTAGGTGTAGTTTATTCTAAGAATCTATAAGAATACATTCTGTTTTTCTGAACTCATTAATAATACGTGTATCACTATTATATCATTCTTATGCTGGCTTAAGGAATAAAGTAAAAATAATTTAAAATAGTGTCAATACCATATTAAATCTCATTTGCATTAAAGAGGGTTATGGAAATGTAAAATTAATGTGTTGACTTCAGCTTGGAAAATAATGAAAAAGTTTAAAGTGAAAATTACAATACCAATTGTGTATAGCTTGGTTTTTAGATTTTGTTTCTAAAAATGGAATTCTTCACTCCTCTTCTATAGGCTATTCACTCTGTTGCTTGGCATCATGAGGGAAAACAATTTATTTGCAGTCATTCAGATGGCACCTTGACTATATGGAATGTTAGGTCTCCAGCTAAGCCTATACAGACAATCACTCCACATGGTAAGAATGTATTCCTTTTGAACACTACATAAGTTGTGATGTACAATAAACTGTTCTGAGTTTCCATTTGGATTTATTTGTTTTTGAGGATAAGAATGAGTTTTCTTTCATTTTGAGGAAATTAAGAATATGTATACATTTAGAAATAAAATGTAACAACCAGGTAATACAATCTCAAATTAACTGTATTTACAATTGAAATTTCAAATTTGAACTTTGAGAAAGTGAATGGTACATTATATTCTGAATATTGTTTGTCCAGTAGTCCAGAAAGTAAGTAATTTTGTGAATGATACAGGACTTACTTTAAGCCTTTGTCATCTTAAAGTTATCAATTGCAAGTTGCTAATACAAACATACACATACATACACATAACAGTTTGCAGAAACACTTTGAACTCTACAAAAGGTAATTTTATGCATTGAAGTATTATGTCAAAGGTGTCCAAGATCACCCCAGGTTTAATGATTTACTAGTAAGACTCACAGGACTCAGCAAAAAGATGAAGAGCAAAATCAGCAAAGGGAAAAGGTACATGGGATGAAGTCTGGGAGAAGCCAGGCTCAAGCTTCCAATGGTCCTTTCCCAGTAGAGTGACACAAGACATGCTTTAGCAATGAGTTATTACCAGGTGTGTGAAATGTTGTCTATTGTGGAAGCTCATTTGAGCCCAGGAGCCCAGAGTTTTTATTGGAATCAGTCCATAGCACTTTCTACTTAGAGCACGCACCAAAATTTCAGATGCCCAGAAGGAAATCAGGGATTCATCAGGAATTGTTTTGTTCATACAAACAACTTAGGCACAGTGTACCACCCTTATCAGTCTGGGAATGGTGGAAACCATCTTGAAAGCCAGTTACCAGATGCCAACCAAGAGCTAACCTTTTTAGGGGATAGCAGTCTCAGGCTTGCTTGTTCTTTTCTGTGCAAGAGCTATTTATAGAACCTCTAAAGTTTTATTAGGGTGTTTATGAACAGATTACGAAGGCCTTCCTTGAGTTTTGGATGAAGTTTAGGAATTTGCATTTCTTTATTAATCTGCATTCTCCAACCACCCTAAGAGACTCTTAGCCAGTGGATTTAGGGAGATTAAAGGAACTGTTCTTTACATTGGTAGTCTATTGAAGAATATCTTTGTGGTATTGCTAATATTTCATTGTTTGCTTTAAAATTATCAGTGCCCGCTTTAAAAAAGTATTGGTCCATCCTGAATTATTGCAATGTAGAAATTAAAGAAATAGTAAAATTAAATATTTATCTGTGGCAGGATGGGTTTTTAGAGTTGTTTGTTTTTTAGAAAAAAATAGTAATTCATAAAGCCACACATTTTAGTATACTTTACCATTGCCTTGTGGTTGCAGTCATCTGGAAAAGCCCTAATTTTAAATTTGCTCTGGATCTACTTGTGCAGGCATCCAGGGGATAGATAGCCCTTATGATTGAGGTTCCAGTTTTTCTTAATATATTTTCATTCTTTATTCTTTATTCATTCTTTCATTCTTGGTGATACACCTGAGAATTACCACAAATTTTAGGATTTCCTAAGACCTCTAGAACCTTAGAATCCTGAAAACCAAAAAAGATGATTAGTCTTAAAAACTTTCATTTCAAATTTAGAGAAAATGAACCTAGTATCAAAGGCAGTAGAAATATGTAACATTGGCTTTGCAGTTTTAAGTCTATCTAAATTTTTATCTTTTTTTAATAAGAATGGTACTTTTTTCTTTTGAATCACTTGAGAGTAAGTTGTTGACATACTGCCCAGTCACCCCAAAACATTCCAATACCTATTTTTTACAAATAAGAACATTATCCTGTATCACCAAGTTTTGCCTTTTATCAAAAGGGTCTATATGCAGATTACATTTAGTTGTTTCAAACTGAAACAGTTCTTGAGCCTTTTCTTGAGTTTCATAACTGACAAGTTTTGAATATTCTAGGTCAGTTATTTTATAGAATGTGTCCGCATTTGGTTTTGTCAGATGGTTTTTCATGCTTAGAATCAGGTTTGGAATATCTTAAAACGATTGATGCATTCTTTTTGCTGCCTCTCAAGTGGAACTTGCGTTTGATTTGTCCAAATTGATGGTGTCTTATACCTTGATCCCTTGATTAAACTTCTGTCTGTTAGATTTCTCTATTATAATGTTCTTTTTCCTGTGAAATTGATAACTATTTTTGATTTGTATTTGTAATCAATAAATATTTGGATTTGAAGGAGGTACTTTGAGACTCTATCAACATACTGTTCCTCCTCAAACTTTTATCCTCTGGTTTTAGCACCTGTTGTTGTTTCTTGGCTGGGTTAATTTTATTGTGGTAGTTGCCAAATGGTAACTTTTCTATTTAATCTTGACCTCTCTTTATATCAAAAACTTAGATCTTTGGGAGCAGACTCTGAGAAGTGGCATAAGTAAGTTTCTGTAGAGTTTATAGTATCTTAGCAAAAGAGGGCCACTAGCTAAAATTATTTTTAAACAAGACAAAGAATATTTGATTTAGTATTTTTTTTTCAAAATTAAAATCCAAACAAAATGTAAATACTTTTTTTCTGTGGCAGGTGTTAAGTAGGATGGCATTTATTGCATATTATAGCAGTCTAAAAATGTAGATGATCAGATGTACTCTTTATTTATAAAATATGAATTATTTTTGATAGTAGTAATGTTTACTGCTTATTTTTAGTGGTAGGTAACCTACCAGAGTTAAATTTATGTTGATAGCTGATTTCAGTGACAAAACTAAGTGCATTTTTACACATTAAAGTACAAAGATGTGTTTTTCATGCCACGACAAGGTGTCATGTATTCCATATATCTCTCTACTTTATGGTATATAATTTTGGTATACTAAATGTCTGCTTTGGATTGAAAATTAGGGTTATTTTCTCATTACTATCTTCTGTTGTGATCTCTTGCTTTTACTTTCTGGCAGTTATGGTAAATTACTTTATACTAGACTTAAATTTTTTTCCGTTTTGGGTTTTTTCTAATTTAAACCTATTTAATGGTTGTTTGAGTATCTTCTTCTTAAAAAACATTTGTAAGTATTACCTTGATAGCTAGGAACTAATTGTACTTTAAGACTCCTACCAGTACTTCATTATGTGATGTTTAGTGTTAAGAATAGTTTAAGATGTCCTTGAATAATCTGTTCAGAAGACATATTACATCAGCCTAACATGGGGTTTTAAAACCAGAAGACCTGTGGTCAAGCCCTGGTTCCATAATCTCTGGGTCTATGACCTGTGGGAAGTCAGTTAACTTTTCTGAACTTCAGCCTTCTCATCTATAAATGGAGATAATTAAATTTAATCATCTCATATGGTTGTTATGGAGATTATTTTTATTTATTCAACAAATATTGGATCTACCATGTAATAGGCACAGTTCTACATCCTGGATTAAATAAGCAAAATGTAAGTGAAAGTACCTGAAAATTGTGATGTGCTATACGTATGTGATCATAATAAATATAAATCTGCATATGCTATTAATTTGTTAGGCTACGACTGAAAGATTGTTAGTGTTCCCCAAAATATATTTCACATACGAATTTTTCTTATATTAATGAGTTTTTCGGTGAAAAGCCATGTTATAGTCAAAGATTTGGAAATGCTGAATTAAAGTTGAGCATTTTCTTCAGCGTTAAGACTTCTTAACTTCTAATGTGTACTATAAATTTCTAAGAGGGAGAATACACACACACACACACACACACAAATATTTATTATACTGGTTTATATATACATTTATTTTATGTGGCTTTTCACAAATTTATTTGACTTTAATGTCTTTCATTCGGAGAACATCTTGTGGTTCTCCAGTGCTCTATAAAATACACTTTGAAGAATGATGGCCTTGAACTATAATTGAATCCTAAGACAGTTCTCCGGATTTGTTAGCTATGTTCAGTTTATCCTTGGATGTCATCTTTCATTGCTTAAGTTGTTTGATAGCAAACTCTTATTCTGAGGGGCAGAGCAGTTATCTAGATAGTGATGATAAAATAGCCAGCAAAGGAAAATAATTTGATTCATTTAAGATAATTTTTTGATATAATATTGGATAATTTTGCAATGCATATAAAAATGGTTGATAGTTATATTTTTTTCAGAAAGTTTCCATTTGTGTGTCTGAAATACTCAACAGATGATTTGTTTACTAACTAAAAGAGTGATAGCTCCCTTTAATATGGTTTTTATGAATATCAGAGAACATTTCCTGGCAGTGAGACAACCCGGAATGTAATTCTAGCTTTGCTATGTGTGGAAATACTTTCTGGAGATAATTACTGTTCTCTGGGACTTTAGTTTCATCATCTGTAAAATGGCAGGATTGTACAAGGTGATTTTTAAGGTATAAAGTTTTGTGAATATGTGGAAATTAAGCAGGATTTGTTCCACCTATTGACTGCAGAGTCATTTCATCTTGGTGGGCTGTAAATTTTGTATTTCTGTGTGGTAAGCCTAGGGGTGAGTTCTGCTTCTCTCTTTTTGACTGTTTCCTCTGACAAACAAACTTTCATAATTTAGGAGGGAAGAATTTGATAGTCCTGGCATAGCTCATACATTTACCCTGAAGCAATCATCATGGTTCAGTGAGTTGCTGGCTCAGGGCACCACAGGATCTCCCTTGTAACCCTGGGTATGTGTGTGTCAAAGTGTCATTTTTTGATTGTCATCTTCACCAACATTAGATGATTCTCAAAGGAAATGGAGGTGATAGATGGTCAAAATCGATAGGTGTCCATTATAGGAAATGACAGTTTAAAATGTAGCTTCTGGAGCTTATTCATCAGTGTGATCAATCTACTTCTTAAGGAATAAACCAAGATTGGGGAACTTTATTACGTGTCGCTGAAGAAAAAATTTTACATAAGTAAAAGTCAATGTAATAGTTTAAGGATGTGACCTACAAAAATTTCTATTAATCTACTTTTAAGATTCACCTGAGCATAAAACATTCAATAAATAATAAAACCATACTGCAGTTCTTTATATAGTTCATTACAAAGTTTTCCTCAGTTTATGAATTTGAAAGGACTTACCAGACTCTACAGAACATACGCAAATAAAACTTTTATGCAAGTAAAACTTTTCTTTAAAGGCAAAGGATGTCCTGCAGCAGGAGAAACACAATGCAGGTAAGCATTCTGAGAGGCATCCCACATGCAGGCTCCCACAGACACATGTATCCAAGGATTGTGCTGAGTCTTTAGCTCCAACCACCTAGATCTAGCTTCTGAGAAACTCAGTTTACCCTTTCAGTGATCAAGCCAGTCTTGTCACACCAGTTAAGCCAGTTGCCAGCCATCAGTAAAACTGTTACACTGGGGGTCACTGGGGGAGTTTGGGGAGTTTGGGATCTTGAACAAGCATATCATAAATCCCACTGCCCTTGGCCACCGAGTCAAAAACCAGGTATCCAAGTGTCTCTAGTCCAGCTGTAAATCAACTCTGTCTTCATACTTACTAAAGAAAGAGCACTCTCCTCATTTTGGACTAGTATTATTAACAATGTCATTCTCCAGTTTGAATCCTTTTATTTTCTAGAACATCACTGTTCAATAAAAATATAATGCAAACTGCATGTGTAATTGTGAATTTACTAATAACTATATGAAGAGCAGTTTAAAAATGTAAAATTGGTTTTAATAATAAATGTTTAACTCAAAATATCATTTAAATATGTAATCAACTTACAAACTTGAGATATTTCACATCGCTTTTTGTACTCTTTGAAATCTGTGTACTTTATGCTTGGACCAGCCACATTTTAAGTGCTCTGTAGCCATGTGTGAGTGGCGGCTACCATACTGGATAGCCAGCTCTAGGCTGAAAACATAATTGCTGTGTAACAACTGTATCAGTTAGAAGATGTGTTCTACATTCTGAATGTCAAAATTAAAAACAAAGGAGACCCTTATTTTTGTCAGTGATCCTCACTCATTTTTAATGCATCTTCATTCATTCATTCAATAGACATTTATTGATCACCCCCTATGTACCAGAGATTAAATGCTGGAAGTATATTCCCCTTGAAGAACTCAGAATCCAGTGAATGAAAATGATCTGTTAATGGGTTACTAAAATACCTAAGTGCTGATACAGGTGTACATAATATGCTGTGGAAACAGAATTAGTATGCTTTTGGATGAAGGGTGTAGGAAGATTTCACAAATTCAAGTTATATGAGCTTGGTCTTAAAGGATGAGTGGGGAGTGATAAGATGGGAAAGAGCAGAGCAAGGTTATTTTAGTCAGAAGATACAAAGACATAATCAAAAGCCAGGGTATTCTTAGAAAACTGCTAATAGTTTAATATGGCCAGAGTTTAAAATACTTTTGGGAAAGATGCAGGAAACAATGGCAGAACTGCATATGGAGGCAAGAATATATATTGTAGTATGCTAAAGAGTTTGGACATCCTGATGGAGACCTAAATGATTTTACAGTGAGAAACATAAAATTTATCTTTTGGAAATACTACTTTGATGCATTAGGAGAACTGGGGGCAGAAGAGGGAGACCAATTAAGAAGCTTTTGTAAATGATAAATAATGAAGATTTCAATTGTGACAGCAAATGGGAAGAAATGGACATACATGAATACAATTTTGGAATTTAATCAACAGAACTGAGGCCAATTTTTTTGTGGCTGGGTGGTTTATAGGAATGGGAAGCAGGGCATAGTAAAAGATAAGAAATCAGATGTGACTTGGAGGTTTATATGATTTATTAAGTTGTTTTATAATTAACCAGCTCTTTTAAACAACTTATCAAGGTAGTTCACAGGTGTTTGAACAAGCACCAGTTGAGTAAGCACAGGTTTTTGCTGCTCAGGGACACAGCAAGTAAGAAGTAAAATGACATCTAGTGGTGAAATCAGGTGATCTTCTAAACATCCTTTAATTTACATATGCTTTATAAAAATCATGGCAAGTGCCTTATTACTTGATTTGATTTAGAAAATGGTTAGTCTAGGATTACAGATGAATAAATTGCCTTTCTGGAATGTAAGCAATAATTGGTGACATAATTTTAAAAATCTGAGTTGAAATCAGATTATGCCTATCAAAAGGACTCATTAATTTCCAAGCAAGATTCATGAAGAAAGATCACTATAAAAACTGCAACATTTGACTTACAGAGATAATAAAACTACTCTGTTACCATCCTTGTAGGGGGTGGGAAAAAAGTTTACTTACAAAGAAATAAAAATCAGACTGACTTTAAACTTTATTACAAGCTTAAATACTGGACATAAGAGAGGAACATAGAAGACTATTGAGCAAGACAAAAGCTAAGAATTTTGTACCTAGCCAGGTTTTTTGCATGATATATAAGCTCAAACTTGTAAAGATATACCACCCAGTGCCCTTCCTTAAAAATTGTTCTAGCTACTGAAAGATTGGTGGTGAATATTGGAATAAGTTAAATTGAGTTATAACTGAATAATTGTTTACTTCATGAAGCAAAATGCATACAAAAAATAACTTCTGAAAATAAATGTAAAATGTAAGTGTAATAAATGTAAAATTTGTGTCTGTAATCTCAAATTATATCAGTCTGACACTCCCATTAGAGCTTTGGGTAGTAGAAGGAGAATAAAGGCCTGATGCTGGCCTTCAGAGCAACCATTTAAATTCTTTACTGAAAGCTCACATATTTCTGAACAGATTGAAATAGTGGTTGAAATTCTGTGTTCCTTGTACAGTGTGAGGGACTACTTTTCAGATTTAGGCCTCCTTTTTTCCTACCTTTCTTTTTTTCGTGCCTTCCCCCATGTTCAAGCAGCCCAGTGACCAGCTACACTATGTCAAAAATCTTACACGTGTTCTTAAAAAATATATTTCTAAAATTATGTATATTAGTACACATATATTTAATTATGAGGGTTTTTGTCATTGTTTTGCATACAATGGAATTAATCTTTTTTGTATTTTTTTTAATCTACTCTCCTTGAGGAAAGACCCTTCATGTCATCTGACATAGCTCTAATTCCTTCATTTTAATGGTCGTGTAATAGCCAATTCTGTTCCCAGTTTTTCACAAAGTATTCAGCCATTCCAACATAAAGAGCATTCACTTTATTTTCAGTTCTTGATCACTATAAGTTATGCTCTCTACCATCTTGTACATATTTGATAGGCCAATGCCTTTTGTTTCTATGGAATAAATGCTTAGGAGTAGAATTGCTCTTCCTAAGAATTAAAGTTTTAAATATTTCTATTTTTAATTAGTGTTCTCAGACTGCCTTCCAAAGAGACTGTACCCTTTGCACATTTCTTTCAGTCATGTATGAGTACCTCTTTGACAACGATCCCGCCAGCAGTAGGTATTAAAACTCATTTTACTTTCTGTATTTTACTTTTTTTTTTAAACTTCCTCTTTTCTTAAGGTTTCAAAGTTGACCGGAGATGAATGACTGGGGCTTTCTTTCTCAGGTATTTTCTGGGCATGCACATGACCTTGCATGTGTGTGCAACCTTTTAGTCCTGAAGTGTGTTCAGTTTTTCAGGATTTTCTTTTAATTCTTGCCCAGGCTCTTATTTGACTCACCTGAAACCACACCTTAGGCAGCTGTGATACTATTTCTGTGATGCCCTGGAAGTGGAAGGCCTTCTGTACCTCTGAGCTGATGTCTGTCAAATGAAATTGCCACAGCACCCTGGGAATAGAGGTTTCCAGGGAGCTGCGCTGGGACAAAATACTGATTGTGGTTTAGGGAAGCTGGTTTTAACGGAATTGGCAAAAAAAAAATTCAGCCCTCTTTGTTGCTGATACTATTGCGTATTCATGTCTACCTACCCACCTAGCTGGGGAGTGAGGAGGATGGGAATAACCCTCATCAGAATGTTCTAGTCTTCCCTGTCTTACCAAGGTTCAGTCATTTCTATTGGGTAGACAATGTTCCACTTGTTTTGTGGCTTCAGTTTATTTCCGGAGTTCTGAAGTGATTAACTTTAGTTGTTTTGCTAGTATTTCAATTTTTGTGGGAGACAGAGGTCCTTACTTTGTCATTCTGGAAATCCATTTCCTTTCCTAGTTTCCTTCACTCTTTTTAGGTCATGAGTCTACCATGTGAACTCCAAAGTCATTTTGTGCAAATCCAAGAAAAGCTGTTGGAATTCTAATTACATTAAATTTATGAACTAATTTTAGAAGAATTGACATTTTAGGATTTTAAGTTTTCTTGACTGGAAACATGATTAAGACCAATGAAGACTTAATTATTTAAAAGTATACCTCTGTGTAGTTTTAAAATTTTTCTAAGAATTCAGTCATAAATGACACGAGGAAAGATGTTTGTAACATATGATGGATACAGTATTAATGACCTTTGAATATAAAATTTATTTTTAAATGTAGAGAAGATAACATACAAGCATAGGTAAAGGACATAAGCTATTTTTAAAAGAAGACATACAGATGACCAGAAAGTCGAAGAATATTGTTAAGAGATTAAAACAATACAAATTAAAATTAGATACCCTTTCCACTTAAAAACAACAAAAAAATAGCACTGTTTGGGAAGAATGTGGCAAACTGTGGTCTTAAACAGCTAATGGAAGTATGAATTGGTACAACCTGTTTGGAAGACAGTTTGACCAGATATTCCTTTTCCTAAGAATTAATCCTAAGGAAGAATCATTAATTTACTCACTTATTAAATAGTTACTGAGTGCCCACTGATATGTCAAACAATGTTTGTCACCAGGGATACATCAACAGAAAGCACATATACACTTAAAAATTTTGCTTTCACAGAATTTACATTCTTCTTGGTGAGTCAAACAACAAACAATGAAATTTTAAACAAAAGTTTATTAGAATGAACTAGGTGTATTATGGAGGGAAAAAGCTGGGAAAGAAGTATTGGGATAGGGGCATGTGACTGGGATCTCCAAAAATAATATATTAATGTTGAGAATGATTAATCTCTAAAAATGAAGATAGTTTTATTTTCTTTATATTTTTCTGAGGTGTTTCTACAATGAACATGTAGAATAGCAGAAATCAAACCTTTTTTAAAATAATAAAATTCTTTATGAGTTTCTGACATTTTGTAGAGATTGGTTTATTTTAGTGGTCTTTTTGGACATTACTATGAATGGATTTTACTTTAGGAGAATAATATAAATGAAGTTATTAGCATAGCGTTTAATTTTGCAACTGTAACACTTGGGTGAAAAACGTGATTTAGATTTGTTTTCCTCAAATCTAGCTATTTTAAAACTTGAATTCATTTAGAAAATTATAATTCTGCTTGCTTATCTGCAATTAAGAACATTGGGAAGGCTATAAATTTCTTTTACAAGAATTTTGTCACATAAAGGTCATTACTAAGTTACTCATTTACTTTTCAGCACTGAATTTCAAACAGTAGATTTACTTGATTATTTTAAATATTTTATATTAAATACTTCTTTCAAAATATTTTTAAAATGTTTCATGGTGTATTTCATTGTATTTTACTTTCATTTTATATATAAACTTATCAATATAAGAATTTAGAGTAACTTAGAATTTTAGAATTTAATGGAGGAAAATATATTTTAGGAAAACAATTAAAGGATGGGAAGAAGCCAGAACCGTGCAAACCTATCCTGAAGGTGGAATTCAAAACGACTAGATCTGGGTAAGATTTTACTTCATTGCCAATATTCATTGTATATAATTACTCAAATAGCACTAAAGGCTGTTTTATCATTATATTGTAAAGCCTACTTTAGAATGGTCTAGCTCAGTCTTAAATTTTATGCATTCTTTATTTAACAAAATAACTAAAATTGGTAAGTTTAGGATAAAGTATTTCTTTGTATTCTCTTTGTCTTAGTAGTTTTATAATGTATCTTGGAAAGTTTGAATAATCTTTCTTATCAAATGTTATACATTCTGTTAGATTAATCTTCAGTAACAGTGGTGTTTATTCACTCCAGAAAATTGTGGAATAAGCAGTGAAAAAATATTTAAAACTTAACCTATTTATGCTATATATTTTAATTATGAAAGTTAGCTGTATTCTTCAAAAATTAAATCTCGTAAGAATATTTGGCAATTACAAAAATACATACAGTTTAATATTAAAGGAAATTTGTCAGTTGTATTTTATATTTTTTATATGCACCAAATGTTTAAAAATATAATAAAGGAAAAAAACTAAATGTTTCTTTGAAAATGCGACATTTCATTAACCCCTAAAAGAAGCCTTTTATTTATGTTCTAGTTCCCTGGGAAAAGTGTGTGGTTTTATTTACTATAGCTGTGTAAGAGAGTGAACTTATGTAGTGTATATAGTGCATCGGTTCCCAGATTGTGGTCTTTGGGCCAGCAGCATTAGCTGAGAACCTGTTAGAAATGCAAATTCTCGGACTCCACCCCAGACCTTCTGAATCAGACACTTTTATCTATGGCTGGAGCCAATCAATCTGTGTTTTAAAGATTTTTTTTTTTTTTTAATTTATTTATTTGACAGAGAGAGAGAGCGAGAGAGGGAACACAAGCCGGGGGAGTGGGAGAGGGAGAAGCAGGCTTCCCGCGGAGCAGGGAGCCCGATGCGGGCCTCGATCCTAGGACCCCGGGATCATGACCCGAGCCGAAGGCAGACGCTTAACGACTGAGCCACCCAGGCGCCCTCAATCTGTGTTTTAATTAGACCCACAAGAGATTCTGACGCATGGAAGTTTAGAACCACTGATACATGTTTTTATATACCAGTTTATGACCACTGGTTGTTATAAATGGCCCACTTCCCTTTGTAATTTGCCCTTCTTCTAATCATAATCCTTTCAGCCCTTTTCTCATTTGAGAAAAGACAGTAGGCTGAAGAATTGTCAAGATTGCTATTACTTGTCCTTGATCCTCATTAGCCTTCCTCTGGGTTTCAGAAGATATATTGTGTTCTAAAAAGAGGTTGAATGAACTCCAAAAGGAGTGGCATCTGTTTAATTGACTGTGGCACCCTCACTTTGTGACCTTTGGCATAGAGTTATTTGATGTCTTTGTGCTTCAGTTTCCTCACGACATGAATATGATAATAGGTCAGAAGCTCATTGTTATGATTTAAGTGAGACAGTCATGTATTGAAAACATTTTACAGAGTCCCAGGTACATAATAAACTTTCTATAAGTAGCTGCTCTTATTGTTTCTAGGAAACTTCCTACTACCAATTGACTTTTTTGCCATAATTTGTCGTATGGCAAAGGAATGTAAGTAGGAAAAGCAATGACAGCAAAAAAAAAAAAAAGTGTGTGTGGGGAACCAGAAAAAAACCTGTTTCTAGCTTATATGAATTCAAATGAATCATCATCAAATGAATTGTCTAAACATTTAAATTAACAGTGTTTATTGTCTTCTGAATTATCTATTCATTTTAACAAATACTCGTTGGCAACAAAGATAAAAGTCAAGGAAGATTTTTTTTTCCTCTCTGTGCTTTACCTATTCCTGTTTTCAATTCTTATAAATGGTAATACTTATGTTTTCAGTTTCTTCAGGATGGCAGCAATATTTTTTCTTCTGTAAGATCAGACATGAAAAAAAAAGTCTAGCTCTTTTGCATGCATTTGTAGATACCTTTAAATAGATCGATAGGATCACTCTCTGAGAACAGTCTTCACCAGCTTTCCAATTTCTTTTTCACCTGGGTTAGGACATGCAGTAAATTAAAAGGTTCTTTTTTCACCATGGCATCTTTCCTTGAGACAGTTCCCTAGAATTCCCAGTGTGTAGCCAGCATTGAGAACTACTGCACTCCCCATTGCACCTACAGCAGAATCACCCTCTATTAAATAAGCCAGTCAACTCTCACCCTTTCCTGTTCCTAGCAAGTATCTTGGGCAGGTGCCAGCTAAAGGCATTCAGGTTAGCAGTAGGTGATGTTAGCAAATCGCCAGATTTTATTAGCAGAGCTTTTCTTCCCTCCTCAAGATCTTCTGCATTTTCTTCTTTTTACCTAGAAGTCATTCTAGGCAGAAAGATTCTCTTTCATCCTTTATAGCTTAGCAGTAATATCCCTGCTTTGAGGATGTTTTGGCCATGTTGTCCAGGTTGGGTCCCCAGTAATATAGTCTCAAAGTATGCTATATATTTCCCTTCTAGAATTTGTACTTGTCATTAATAATGGAATTATGTGTTTAATGCATGCCTTCCCCTTTAAATATTAGCTCAGTGAAAGCATAGGACATACCTGTTTCACTTCTACTTGTCCTAGCATAGTGTTACTGAATGTAAGGAAGAACATAGGATAGTAATTCCCACTTAATATAAGTTGTTGTAAAGACCTGAAAGAGAAATATAATGTGTTTGGCATGTGGTAGATGTTTGGTAAATTATAGTCCTTTTTTCCTCTACTTCTACATTTTTCATTTCGCTAGTAGACTGCATAAGAAGTTACAGGCGGGGCAAAATTTTCAACAAGAATCAACTCAGGGTAGGTTCAAGTTTTCAAACAGATATTCACTTGAACTCCTTAGAGTTTTACACTATAGAGCATTGGAAGTTAGTGTCTTTTTTTTTTTTTTTTTTAAGATTTTACTTATTTGAGAGAGAGAACATGCAAGCAGGGGAGGGGCAGAGGTAGAGGGAGAGAATCTTAAGCAGACTCTGCACTGAGCAGAGAGCCCCATGTGGGGCTTAATCCCATGACCCTGAGATCATGATCTGAGCCAAAACCAAGAGTCGGACACTCAACTGACTGAGCCACCCAGGCACCCCCGAAGTTAGTGTCTTTTAAGAAATGGACTACCGTTCAAAGAATTACCAGTTTGGGGGGGAACATCTCTGTTTGGGAACCTAAAAGTGAATATTATCACAGTTAAAAATGACAGTTTAGTCACACTTGGAGAACCATGTCCAAGAGATTAATACTCCCTTTCCTTATAACACATACTATGGCAAACTATTTGTGTATAGGGCCAGAGAATAAATATTTCAGGCTTTTTGCAAGCTGTACAGGTCTCAATTGGCAGCTATCCAGCTCTGCTATTGTAGCCCAGAAGCAGCTATAGACAACTCATGAATGAAAGAATGCAGTTGTGTTCTAATAAAACCTTTTTTACAGACACTGAAATTTGAATTTCCTTTAATTTTCATGTGTCATGAAATATTCTTCTGTGTATTTTTTTCAGCTATTTAGAAATGTAAAAATCATTTTTAGTTTGCAGGCCATACTACACAAAAACAGGCAGCAGGCCCTAGTTTGCTGACCCCACCCTTGATATGCACACATGTACATACATAATATATTTAAGTTTATCTGTAAGCAAATTTGCTCCCCCCAACTGTGGTGCCTGAATTTGTTTTCAGCTAGTTTAATAGATGATTTCTTTAATGTCATATGTGTACTAAAAGCTGTAGGTGGATTGCCTGTATAAGAATATGAAAAAGACACAGGGGTGCCTGGGTGGCTCAGTCAGCTAAGCGTCTGACTCTTGATTTTGGCTCAGGTCATGATCTTGGGGTCATGAGATTGAGCCCCACATTGGGCTCCACACAGGGTGATGCCCTTTCTCCCCTCCCTCCGCCCCTCCCCTGCTGACATGCACACACTCTCTCTCACTCTCAAAAAAAAAAAAAAAAGGACTAATAAAACCTCAGGGTACATTTGTGATATTCTGGTTCTGAAAATACCTAAAAGTCTATTTCAGTAACATCCACAAACTTGCTACCACTGAGTTTCCCCCACCGCTACAAGAAGTATATCCAATGAGAGAATCCTAACTCTGAAGCTCAGAAACAAACTCCCTCATGCAAAGATTTTTTTCCCAGAATACAGGCTTGCTCTCGTATATTTTTTCCTTCTCAACTATAGATTTTTCTTAAATAACTGTGTCTATGTAATAATCCATAATAACACTTATACGTGCTGTGCCAGACACTATTCTGAGTGCTTTATACATCTTAATTTATTTAATCTTAGCAACCAGTCTATGAGGCAGGTATTATTACCTTTGTCTTATAGATGAGGAAACTGAAATGGAGACATTTAGTAACTTGCCCAAAGTCATACAAGTCATAAGAGGAAGACCCCAGATTTAATTAAGTCTATACTCTTAATCACTTTACTTCCTTTTTAATGAAACCTACTCTCTATTCACATTAACCACCAATCCCCAAGATCATATTCATACCTGTAGATCTCCCAGCAGCAATTGCTCTGCTAAACGATCTGATAAAACTGTGATGAAGAAACTCACCTTCAATTTAGTCACAGATATGTTGACCATTGAGAAAATGTTTTAGAATCTAGTCTTTACATTAATAAATATGTTTATATTATCATCTTCTATCATGCATGGAGCTTTCTCTTTTTATTTTCTTACCACCAGTATATTAGAGTCAACAAATGTTCCATATTTATTCTCTCTCCATCCCAATTCATGGTAAGCCATAGCAGCCAGAAGAGAGACTCATTCAGATGGCATGCCCACTTTCAGAAACAAAAGTAGTTCCCTTTTGTATTGTCTTAACAATTCTCATAGCCTTGCTTGAGATGAAACTAGCTTCTTGTCTTTTGAGCTCAAGACTGTTACTTAGATGGTTTGGCTTCCAGGCACCAAGAAGAAAAAAACTAGATGAACATCCGTTATTTGCCTTTTATAAGCCAGGTATTCTGCTGTGCCATTTGAATGCATTACCTTCCATAATTCTAACAACAACACTGTGAAATAGGCACTTTTATCATCTCCATTTAGGGATATGAATAATAAGTCTTAGCTTAAGTTAACTTGTCTTACAAAGTAGCAGAGCTGGAATTTGAGCTCAGGTTGACTCCAGAGATGGAGTTGTTTATCAGTACACTGAACACTGTCATGGTTAAGATGGGTTAGGATAGAATCGTCCTAATGATTCACAAGTCACTCAGTTTGCCAAGACCTGATTTCTTTTTTTTTTTTTTTTTAAGATTTTATTTTTTTTTAAGCAATCTCTACACCCAGTGTAGGGCTCAAGCTCACAAGCCTGAGATCAAGAGTCGCATGTTCTACCAACTGAGCCAGCCAGGTGCCCCTGATTTCTCTTTTAAATTTGCTAGTTTATCAGATCATCTTCATAAATTTAACATTAAAATCATACTCAGTAAAGTAATCATATTAATGTGAACTGAGAGGAGATTCTCTCTGTGTCTCTCTAATAGGATGGATAACTTACTGTTAGTAACCCTAGCTACTTAGAGGACTGGAGAGCTTCATATATCACTTCTAGGCTACAAATTTTAATTTGTTGAAGTCCAGGTTTAGGTTTTATGGTATCCCCTTGTGGTCATGGCACTTGATCTTAACATTGTTTAGGAAAAATCCATAAGTGGATTTATAATTAATTGCATCTAATGAGAAAAGACATCTTTGAGCCCACAGACTCTCAAAATTTCATATTTCTCATTAGATAATATTTCCTGTTTTCATGTTACTTTTCCCATGTTGGTGAGAAAGTTTCGATCTTAAATTGGCTAATTCTCATTTTATCACTGTCCTCAGAGGCATTCTTATGACCCACTCCAGATTTATCTGTATTATCTTCAGTTTCTCAAAACAAGAACACTTTCCCCTAGTCTTAATCTCCAAACCTCATACCTAACTAAAATAAATTACCATTCACTTTCTTGATTTTAAGATAACATTTTACTTACAATCCCTAACACTGTAACTGTATAATCCCACATAGCTAGACAACAAAGACTACTAGATTAATGGCTCTATCTTCTGACATTAGAATACTTTATTTAGCAGCTGTATGAAGATTGGGGTTTGTCTGTGGCTTCTATCAATTTAAAGTGGTAAGATCCCTCTATTTTTAAGTTTTTCCCTAAATTAGTTTTTTTTTTTTTTTTTAGGATTTTATTTATTTATGTTTTTGTTTTATTAATTTCCTACTTTAAAAGTAAGCATTTATGCTTTGGAATCATCTTAAATTTTGTCACCACAATGTGAACTCCTAAATGACAACTCTTGTAATAGAAAAGGCAACCTGCTGTGGTAATAGGGACCTGAAGTGAAATTTGTTTCCATCTGCATATAAAGTGGTGTTTCATAAAAATTTTACAACTTAATTTTTTGCAAGCCGTCATCCAGCTGAGCTTTTATGTTTTGGCAGGGACCAAAATTATTTATATGCTTGTCCATGCCCCTGTATCTAGAAACTGATGAATTTAACAAAGTTGGTATATTAATGGTTGAGATTTGGTAGCATCTTCCATTTCTGAAATCCTAAAATAGAATTTAAAACCTTATAGTTTTTTTTTAATCTAGTAGTTTTTGATGTGTATTATTTATAAAAAGGCACAGCTTCATTTCAAACCTAATTGTTTCCAAAATTGTCCCTTACTTGTTAAGGCTATTCAGATAACCCTTTCTGACGCTGCCTCTGGTGTATTGCTCCTACTTTTTCTACTGCTAAAGTTCATTCTGAGCTTTTCTATAGTATCTTCTTTTAGAGCCATCCCTTCTTCATCGTCTAAATTGGTTCTCTGTTGCATTCTTAAAGCTTTATGGCTTGTTCAGACTAATCTAAGGGTAGTTTTCCATCATTATTCATCCTAATCTTTTTTTTTTACATGCGTTTAAAATGCATCTACTTATGATCTGTATATGGACTGAATATCTTAGTAATGGTTCACTAATTGTTCTAGTACTGGGCTGCTTATAATATATATTGATACCAGCTTATATGCTTCAGGTTATGTTGTTCTAGAGGACAGGGATCAAATCCATGTAAGACTTGTCTGCAGTAAATGATTTTGAAAACTGCAATGTTCTTTCACAGATAAGCTTTGAAATCATACTTGTGACACTGTGAACTTAATATATAGTTCATTTAATTACAGATTCCACATGACAAAGACTGCATTGAAGATTTTAGATTTCTTTTTGAAAAAATGCCTAATTGTTACATAAATTCTTTCATTTGTATTGATACTAGAAAAAAAAAAGTAATGGACTAATACAAATTGCTGTGGGGCCTTATAAATCTCATGCATCCTAACCATCCTGGATTGTGAAACTGTAATACATTGAAACCCCAAAGCATAATTTTTCTGGGATTTGTATGGTTAGGTTAGGTCTACCAAATTCTGTACCTTTATCTCATTGACTTACCATGTTGATGCTTAATGTTTATTTTGCTTTCCAGTTTAATGTCAGCTCTAGAATGGATGCTTTGCCCTGGAAAGCACAGGTAGAGAAGAGCTGTGTTGCCCTAGACATGACAACTTCATTATAATAGCTTTTGTTATGACTATCAGCCTTTATTGGTTACAAGAGAGTATTATAATTCTTCTAAAGTTATTAAGATTCATGAAATGTTCAGGTTATAGGGGCACTTAACAAGTTTCTGTCTTCAAGGTTGGGAAGGTGTTCTAAGATATTTTTTTCCCTTTTCATAATTAAGTGAGGACTGTAGAATTCATGAATTCTTCTTCTGTCCTTATCTCCAAATTGAGTCTTGCCAGCCACTTATTTATATGAAGATTTCAGATGTTAGAGGACATGTTATTCAGGATGTTATTGCTAAATAACCTCGAAGTTCTTATATGATTGAGGAAGACATTAAAGTTTGATGAGTAGGTCTAGTTTGGTGTCATTGCTTTGGTTCATGCTGAGATACCAGGAGTTTAATCCACCTACTATTATTTTTGTGCCATCAGTGCAAATATCAACACAGTGAAAAGGCAAATAGTGTCTTAATACCATAACGAAATGGTTTTACCCTTGACCTTTTGAAAAGGATCCTGGAAACCCCTAGGGGTTCACAGACCACACTCTTGAGTATCACTGTTGTATACTTCATTGCAATTTATGGAAATGTTTGGAGATTCCACATTTTTGATAACTAAAAGGATATGTATTAAGTCTGATTACTATAACAACTTTTCATAAAAATTATATCAATAAAACAAACAACAATATTAAAATCTTAACATTTTATTCGAAGACTGCAATATACAAATCTACTAAAGCTATATCATTGTTAAATTGGTCATTAAGTGAACAAAAACTTGTCTAAATATGTTCCTTTATTTTTTCCCCAAACTTCTATCTTTTTATCTATATTAGCAAAGGAGAGTATTAAGGTTAGTCACTAGTGAAACAAAGTCTGGAGATGGCTACTCTGGTTCTCAGAGAGCCCTCTTAAAATAGGCAAAGGTACAGAGCTGAACTAGAAGGACACTGGAATATCATCATCATGATGCTGGTAAAGTAATAGTCACTTCCTGAGAATGTGTTTTGTACCAGGCACTCTAATAAGCAGTGTATATGTAATGTCACTTAATCTTTACAATAACTCTATGAGGTGTATATTACAGAAGAGAAAACTGAGGCTCACATAATTAAAGTAAGTTGTTCAGTTCTCATAAGTACAAAGTAATAGAGCTAGGATCTGAACATAGATGTCTTCTTCCAAAGCTTGGGTTATGACCCATTGTGCTTCTCTGTATTCAGTTCATTATCATAATGGCTTATTCTTATGCTATCCTGTTATTTTCCTGTTTGCTCAAAAAGGTCCCTGGTGAAAACTTTTCGATACTAAGCAATAGTTCTCTTATCAAATAGTTGTTTTGGGAATCCGCCTCTCTACTCAAACATGCCCAGTTAAAGAATTACATGGCTTCTGATTTAACTTCAGAGTGTGAGGGAGTGTAGGGCCTTGCAGTGAGGTCTTCAACGACATCCTCACATTTCTCCCTGATGATGATAGGGTAGGTCAAAGCAGTATCCTTAGAAGGCTCAACTTTTTGTTTTCTACTACTAGTGCTACTCAAAGTATGGTGCATGAATGGTTCCAGTCTGCTAACTCTCTGAGACAAAATACATACAGAAATCAAAAGTAAGAGTATGGAAACTTGAATATCATTTGACATTACCACAACATCTGTGCACACATTTAGTTGTTTTTCTTACAAAACACAGATTTTCAATGAAGTGAAAAATTTTTTAAATAGTTTTTGATCACAGTTTGGGAAGCATTGTTTGAAACTATAGCATTACATGATTAGAAGAGTGCTTTTAATTCATCTCCCTATATTTTAAATTTTCTTTTTTGCTTTTCAGCCCTTAAAAAATTTGTTTTTTGAAACCCTTGATTTTGATTATTCTATTTTGCTTTGATTCATTTTTTTATTCCATTTTGATTTGATAGCTCAAAAAACTTAGCTTTTAACTTTTATGTGAAAAGTAAGCAATTTGACACCAAATATGAGATGATAGTTGCATAGATTTCTGTTAGACCATTCAAATTTAGATAATCATAATTTACATTTGGAATTTGAACTGAGAATCATAGAAATTTGATGTAGGGTCTCATAAAAAATCATATGTTCATTCATTAAAAAGCTAAGCACTGGAATGGGGCGTCTTGGTGGCTCAGTCGGTTAAACAGCTGACTCATGATTTCAGCTCAGGTCATGATCTCAGGGGTCATGAGATTGAGCCCCGTGTTGGTGCTGGGCATGGAGCCTGCTTAAGATTCCCTCTCTTACGCTCCCTCTGCTCCTCACCATCCCCCAAAAAAGCTGAGCACTGGGGTTAGAGTGGTAAAGAGAAGATATTTGTTAGCTTTCAAGAGCTAAAGTATAATTCTGCTCACCAAATATATAGTTAAGTGTTTCCTTTGAAATAGAATGGCATTTCTCCATTTGTAAAAAGTTGGAGAATTTGATAAGGTTAGTAATTAAATTAATGACATATGAGAATTTGAAGCTTAAATTCCAATTTTAAAAATACATAGAAGTACTGAAAAATACAGGTGGCAGTACTAATTATTCAGAAAGAGTATCAGAATAGCACAACAGTTAAATTTCAAACTTCTTTAGACAGTGTTTATTACCAAATCTGGCCAAATATTACCAAATCCTACAGCATTTCCAATTGTAAGTCCTGATATTAGTGACCATCTGAGCAGTAGGTTTAGTGGTATTTAAATATGTATTTGATAAACACTTTTTGGGATACCTAGCTAGGGCCTGGGAATGCAGAGGTAAATTATACACTCTTGTTTCCTAAAGGAGCTAACAATACAAAGGGAAACTAGATAAACATAATGGCAATTCAGTGTGGTAAATCCTGAGAAGAAGTAGGCACAGGATGCAAGGAACACAGAAAGGGAACCCAGCACAATCAGGGTGGATGGATCAGGGAAGGTTTTTCTGAGGAGATAATAATTGGACTGAGTTTTAAAATTTTAAAGTCAAACAGAAAATGAGGGTAAGTATATCTCAGGCAATAAACAATGTGTGCAAATGCTATTATAATAATATCAGCTGCAGGTTATTAGGGTCAGAACTAAAATCATCATGGGGCTGAAATGGAGGACACAGGTTCTTGAGATCCTAACAGAGGAAACAGAATGCATTTTACAAGATTTGGAGTTGCGTCATCTCTTATCATACATTACTTTACTCACTGTGTTGTGGCCCCACTGACCATTTAGTTCCTGAGATAAACCAAACTCATTCCTGACTTAGGGTCTTTGCACTCGTTATTCCTGCTGCCTAGAATGTACATCCCTTTCTCCCCAACCCCAAGCTCTTTGAGTGGCTGGCTCTTCATCATTCTGGCCAGCTCATCCGTCATTACTTCAGGGATCTTTTCTGACCACTCTTAACAGTAACTGCTCTATGGCCTCCCTCACAGTCAGCCTACCACTCCACATTGTTTTATTCTCTTTGTAACACTTGTCTCAATGTGCTTATTCATGTAGACTAGACATGAGAGCACTGTTTTATTCTCAGGAATACAGGTGCTCAAAATAAATTTGAATGAATGGGTAATGTTGCAGAACTGAGTTGAGCAAATTGGTTATAAAAATGGCTTTTTGGGTAGAAGTGCCTCCTTTAACTGAAGAGTGCTTCATATGAAACACAACTTGAGCCAAATCATTTATCAAGGCCAGCCTGGGGAGGTTAGTCAGAAGACAAAGGAATGGGGTGCCTGGGTGGCTCAGTCGGTTAAGAGGCTGCCTTCTGCTCAGGTCATGATCCCAAAGTCCCAAGATCGAGCCCCACATTGGGCTCCCTGCTCAGCAGGGAGTCTGCTTCTCCCTCTGACCCTCACCCTGCTCATGCTTGTGCGTTCTCTCTCTCTCTCTCAAATAAATAAATAAAATCTTTAAAAGAAAAAAAAAAAGACAAAGGAATTACTTAAAAGTGGCCAGCCTCTTAAAAATTTCAATCAGATTATGAAAGGTCCAGGGGCATGTGGGTGGCTCAGTAGGTTAAGCATCTGACTCTTGATTTCAGCTCGGGTCATGATCTCAGGGTAATGAGATCTAGCCCCATGTCAGGCTCCACGCCCAGCATGGAACCTGCTTAAGATTCTCTTTTCCTCTCCCTCTGCCTGCCCCTGCATGCACACGTGCATGGTACTTGCTCAAATGAATGAATGAATGAATGAGTGAATGAATGAATGAATGATTAAATTATTAAATAAATTATTAAATAAAATGTCCAGACACCTTTCTAATGCAGATATCTTCACAAAATGACAGTCTTGAGGAGCACTCAATATCATTAAAAGAAATTCTACTGAAATTCTACTTTAAGTTATAGGATAAAAATTATCTTTCCTCAAGTCCTTATTATAACATCAAAAAAGCTAACCTTGTGTTTAAAAACAATAAGATTCTCCACCTCCATAATTCATATGCTACCTAGAAATAATCTAGATTTCTAGAATTTTTTATATAATTCTTAATGCCACTATCTAGTATTAAAATATTTATTTTATCATTGCATTTATGACTACTTTCTTGTAAAATATTCATCTCATTAATATTTATTCTTCAAAGTTTGGTTCTTTATAAAGAAAAAAATATAACCTGTTGGGTGTTCATAAGTCAGGTGATTCCTGCCTGGCAAACTTAGATTATTTTTTAAAAAACAACACATAAGATAAAAAGGAAAAAAAATAGTATTTAAATATATACATATATGTGCATATGCATATATACGCATTTATTGCTAGATTTGGGGAACTTATGAAAGAATATTACCTTGCTATTTCTTTGAAACTGTTTCTTACTCATATTTTTTTATTCTTATATTTTTATCCTTATTTTTTTCATCATATATTTTTTTCTCCTAAGTTTAGAAAAGAAGTGTAGGCAACTTAGAAGGCCACTGAATACACACTTAGTTGCCTTTTGGGTACACCTACCTAATTGCCATGGTGTTATTAAATATCATATTAACAATTTGTCTAATGAACTGGTGACTTACCTGGCAAACCTACCTGGTATTTCCATGGAAATTTTATTCTACAATGTAGCTCAAGATTTCCCTGTTCCTACTTCTTATATTAACAATACTTTTTTTTTTTTTTTTTAAGTTGGCTATATGTAAAAACATTTATCAGACTATTTTTGAAATATTATTTATAAAATACATGGCCTGGACCTCCCATCTGTAAAAGATGAAGTTGGATTCTTCATCCTTCTTTCCAGTATTTTATATTCAATTGTATGCTATATTTCAAAGTACACAAGACAGGAAATGTATCCTATTTATTCATTATATGTGGAAAAAAAGGGAAAGAAAATTAAATATGCTTTCCTAACTACAGTCATAATAAAAACACTATGTAAAGAGGTTGAAACAATGTATTGGTATAGTTCTGTTTGGGAAGTTTAACCTTGATTACTATCACTTAGGTGGAAAAATAAGATTAACCAAATCAGTTTAGTGGCGAAAAATCTAGATGATAATAAGCTAGAGAGTGGTTAGTGTAACATACATTTCTGTTAATTCATTTACATATTAATTCTATTAATTCACTAAGTTTTAGATACAGCAATGAACAAAATGAACAAATGTCCTTGCCCTCGAGGAACTTACATTTTCATGGGAAAAACAATGAGCAAAATAAATAAGTTTTAATGATAAATTCTATGAAAAAAATAAAACAGGGATACATGAGAGTATAGTTTTAAATAAAATACTATACACACAAGTTATTTTATATATTAAAATAGATAAAATGTTCAAGTATTAAAAAACAATTGAGTTATCTGACCTACTATTTATATTTCCTTATAAATTACACATTTGTACTACTACTATAATTTTTAGTAGAGTTTATTCTAGAGTTTATTTTAGATAAAAATAATTTGGAAATTGTAATGTTTCTTTCAACATGCAAAAGAAGGGAAACTTTCATAATGGATAATAATGGTAATTTGATGATGATAATAATAATAGGTAAATCTTACCAAGGGTGTATTGTGTGCCAGACATCGACCCCAGTGTTTTGTGTACATTAATTCAGTAATTGTTTGAGTATAGATACATACCACTTGGTCTCCATTTTATGGATGCAAAAGCTAGGCACAGAGAGGTTAAGCAGCTTTTTCAATATCACACAGAAAGGAAAACCAGAGCTGAGATTTAATTTAAACTCAGACAGCTTAGTTCCAGAACAAGAATTTTTTTTAAGTAACAAAATATTGCTTTAATCTAATTGTCTTATTATTCACAGCCATATAACAGTAGACAAACAGGCTTCAAGTTAAATATAAGAACTAGCATTTTTAAAAAAATAGTAAGTAAATAAATAAGAACTAGTGTTTTTAACAATTACATCTTATTACATACTACTTATACCAGATGTGAAGAGGAGGAAGGTGGATCTCTTGACCTTAGAGTAAGCCTTCAGAAACTACCTAAAAAATCATAAATGAAGAGATGTAAGAAAATCTTATATCAAACTTTTAAAATCATCTGTTTAATGTACCATAAACAACTTCCCCACCAAAAAATAGTGAGACACATAGCAGATCAAAAGCTAATTCCTTAGAATGCAACAAACTCTTACCAAACAATTAGAAAAGGATTACTAATCTAATGAAAACATGGGCAAAAAACATGAAAAATCAAGACAAAGATAAATACAGGCCAAAATATATGGAAAGATATTTTTTCTTTTGCATATTTAAGACACGCAGTTTTAAAAAGTGGGTCTAGATAAATCATTAAGTAATGGCTAATAGGAAGACAGAGTTGTGGAGGTAATCAGAAGTGGTAAGCTAGCAACTGGTAGATGTACATGGGAGCTGTGGTTGGAGAGCATACCAGCCAAAATTCCAGAAGCCCTACGGAAAATGATTTTGAGTGACTGTTTTCTCAAGGGTGATTTATAGCTAGTACATTACTGATACATCGATGAGAAGTTAATATGTTACAAACAGTGGATGCCTCAGGCCATTAACATTCTCTCTTAGACCTTCTGTTGAGAAGGCCTGGTTATTAGGATGGAAATACAGGCAGTACATTTAGGAGACTTGACCAGTAGAAACCCAGCGAGAATTTTTTGACAGTTGTATAAAGAGGATAAAGGAAAAAATTTTAAGCACCAAGGGGAGGTATGAGAGAGTCAAATGTGGTCAATGTTCATTCTTATTGTAGGTTAATTTTCATGAATTCACTTGGGTCTTACCTATGCAATTTAAAAAAATCCACATATGAGTATTCAATTAAATCATACATTAAAATGTTAGAATTTATTATTTCACTAAATAAAAAATTTACAATACAGCAAGAAAATAGTCTCCACTGTGCTATTTATAATCCTGCCTATGTATTTTATTTTCAGGGAACCTTTTATTATTTTATCAGGAGGTTTGTCCTATGATACTGTAGGAAGAAGACCCTGCTTAACAGTTATGCATGGGAAAAGTACTGCTGTGCTGGAAATGGACTATTCAATTGTTGATTTTCTAACGCTGTGTGAAACACCATACCCAAATGGTAATAAGCTTTGCATTTAAAACTCATTCTCTATAGATATCTGTTATTCAAAACAAAGACCTATATGTTTTCTAAGTAGTTTCCTTATCCTCGTATGCTATAATTCTTCTGGGGGAGAGATGCTGTCTTCCTAACTTTTGCAAGTTTTATCTCAGAAGCTTTATCTGTTTAGTATGACATAGTAGTCTTTAGTGCCACTTAAGGATAAACAAAGCTGTGGACATTAAGAAACATTTTAGAATTCTATAGAACATAGTATATTAATCAAGGTTCTCCAGAGAAACAGAACCAATAGGGTATAGAGAGAGCGAGAAAGAGAGAAAGAATGAATTTATTTTAAGGAATTGGTTCATACAATTGTGGAAGCTAGTAAGTCAAATTCATTGAGCAAGATGGCAGACTGAAAATTCAGGGAAGAGTTGTTTTCTTGAGGCAGAATTCCTTCTTTTTTAGAACCTGTCTTTGCTCTTTAGGCCTTCAGCTGTTTGAATGAAGCCCACCCACATTATATCTGATAATCTGCTTTACTCAGAGTCTACTGATTTAAATGTTAAGCACATCTAAAGAATACCTTCACCGCAACATCTGGATTGGTGTTTAGCTGAACAACTGGACACCAAAGCAAAGACGAGCTGACATAAAGTTAACCATCACAACTAAGCATATATTCTTTCAAGAGGAATTTAAATCTGGATCTGTTTTACTTCATTTGAAGCTAATTGAAATGTAAAGCTGTAATGCATTTTATAGTTAAAACAGGTGCATATAAAATACCTAAGAAAGAGATTTTAGTAGTATAGTAGTACTCGAGTTCCTGTGAGATCCAGTAGTAAGAATTGTTCCTATGGGTGTTCCAATTTAAATTTTGGGTTTGTTGCCCATGCCGTGCCTTGGATTTTGCAATACCAAAGAAGTTTTGTGAACTTCTTGTCTTACTCATCTTTACAAAACTGAAATAATTATGTCTATTATATAGATTTATCTCATTTAAAACAAAATAGTCTTAAATTACATTAAGTACAAGATCAGAATGTTACATACTTGAGAGAATGGAACAAAATAAATTAAAAAAAAAACAAGCAAATGTTTATTATCTAATTTGCTGTCTTCTTGCATATTTAAAACTGTTGTTCATGCATTGTTTTCCTATTCCAGATTTTCAGGAACCATATGCTGTGGTGGTTCTTCTGGAAAAGGATTTAGTACTTATAGACCTTGCACAAAATGGGTAAGAAATAAAATTCGGTGAGAGATTATTTTAGCATGTAGTGAAAAAGACTCTTTTTAGTATAGGGTTGGCTATTTCTTTCGTTTGAAAACGCTACATTTATATTCATAATCTTGACCTCTTTTTACAGTTCCAGACACACATTTCTTAATTACATGCCAGACTTACCAGATCTAGTATGTTGCTCATATAGAATTTCCATTTTTTAAGTCAAAATTTATTGAATTTCTGAAATTTCATATGATTCAACCTAATACTTGGACACACTGGGGGCACACAAAATAAGTCCAAAATTGATCCCATCACAGTTTACCTCCAGAGAAGCTCTGTGGTCTCCCCACCCCCATGTGCTCTCTGTGGCACTGTCATGAATACCATTGTCAGAGTAATTTTACATGCAGCACCAAGCTTGTCACTGTCCTCTTTTAAGAATCTCAGACTCTGCTGATGGAGCCAACCGGGCACCCTGTTATTCTCCTCTTTAAACCACTACAGTCTTTACTGTTGTTTGATTTGAGAGCACCTTCTCAGCCTGCTACTCTACACAGTAGTAACTTAGGATACCTTTCCAACCTGATTTCTCACTACCTTCCTATAGGTGCCTTATTCCCTAGAAAAACTAAACTGTGATCATACATCAGTGCCTTTTCTTATATGGCTCCCAACAGCTGCAGACGTCACTTGCTTCACTGCTGTCAAAACTCCATATAGCTTTCAAATTCAGCCCTCATTTCCGCTTCCCCCTCTCTCTTAACTACGCGCACACACACACACACACACACATACATACACACACCCTGATCTGTAAATTGCCACCATAGCTCCTTTGCAACTTTTTGTGGTATTTGCCATATTCTGCTTTTTCTAACATAGATGATAGTATGTTTACTTATAACTTCTTTGAATGAAAGGACATTGCGTTGTTTATTTGTATCTCCTGAGAGATAATCATTAAATATTTAATTGAGTTTACCCATTCAGTATTCAGTGTTTCTCAATTAGGGGCAATTTTACCACCCCACCCCCCCGAAATACTTGACAATATCTGTGTAAACATCTTTTATTCATGCTATTGGCATCTAGTGGTAGAGGACAGAGGTGCTGCTAAACATCAACAGTGCACAGGAGAGTCCCTCATAATAAAGAGTTATCTGATCCAAAATGTGAATAGTACCAGGATTGGGAAACCCTGAAGTATAAGTGAACAGTATTATTTACCTTATTTTAAGGCATTCCTAGATTTACATCAACTTAGTATGTGCTACCTATAATTATCAGGTGGGTATTTTTTTCCTTTTTAAAAATTATAAGACCATAGTGGATCAAAGGAATTTATTATTTCTAAATGACAGTCCTAGGGGCGCCTGGGTGGCTCAGTTGGTTAAACATCTGCCTTCAGCTAAGGTCATGATCTTGGGGTCCTGGGATCAAGCCTTGCATCAAGGCTCCCTGCTTAGTGGGGAATCTGCTTCTCCCTCTCTCTCAAATAGAGTCTAAAAAATAAATTGATAATAAAAAAATAAATGACAGTCCTAGAATAACTTATTCTTTTTTAAAAAAGATTTACTTATTTATTTTAGAGAGAGAGAGACAATGCAAGGGTGGGGGGTGTGCAGAAGGAGAGGGAGAGACAGCCCTAAGTCAACTCCATGCTGAGGGCAGAGCCCAGTGCAGGGCTGTCTCCCAAGACCCTGAGCTCATGATGAGCCAAAACTAGGAGTCGGATGATTAACCGACTGCATCACCTAGGTGCCCCTAGAATAACTTATTCTTAATAGATTTTATTTTTTTCCCTTAGCTAAGTTTTCAAATAGTATGTGAGATTTTTATGTGTGGCCTGTACCAAAATATATTTAAGTTAAAGAAAATACTGTGCAAATAACCTGTGACTAGGCATTTTAAATAAAAATAGCAAAGGATCAGGTAAATGTATAATAATAGTAGGATCATTGAGCTTAAGGATTATAAAGTATGTTTATAAAGAGAAAAAAAGTTACCTGCCATTTTTTTAATTCATGTTTTTGTTTGAGGTTTTTTTCTGTTTTATGTGTGGTTGAGGAATGAATAATGACAGTTCGGTTCATTTTGAAATCTAGAAAGGACTTTTCCAAAATTATTCTTCTCTAATTTTTAAATTATTGTCAGTAGTAGACTGATAAATACATCTAATTTTTGCAGATGAGCCACTCCGAACTTTGTAGAATTTTTAAGACATATTCTGGTTTTCCTGATATTTTTAAGTAACCATTCTCAAGGAATTCAAACCAGAAAAGAAATATCATTGTATATTTAGTTAGGATTTTACTTTAATTTTAAGATTTTTGAAAACATTTTTTGCTTTATTTAATGAAATAATTTTATATATAGAAACCTTTTAAGGTAGAACTTTATTTAGATTATCACTGAAACAAGAGAACATCTCTAGATTAAATATTGTACTAGGCATCACATTGATGGAGAAAAAAGGAGAACTGAAAATTTGTATTAGCTCTGCTGACATAAAGATGAGGCATCTGTTGATTGAGAACCTTACACCTTAATGGTTAGGAGCACAGTTTAAATTCTGCTTCTCCTTGCTAGCTGACATGTCTTTAGCACATTACTCTAAGTGTCTGTTCTTCAGTAAAATGTCCACATCATAAGTTTGGTGCAAGAAGTAAATAAGGGAAATGAATATATAAAGCACTCAGTCCAGTGTGTGCCACATGGTACATAGTTCTAACTGCAGCTTTTCTGTTTACTGTTCTACCTGAGCAACTTGCATTATAAAAGATGCCATTTTTTTTTTTACGTATTTGCATGAAGTAAATCTGTTAAATCTCTATGGTAAAATGTATGTAATTTCTAAAAATATGGAGAAGAACATTGTATCCCTAAAGTTACAATATAAATTCAGATAATATGTTATATGGACCTTCAGAGGATGTTATCTTTAAATTAACAAAAATTAAAAAATTGTTTTCATTCCAAAGCTGTAAATATTTTTTTAAAGTTTTCATTGTTGTGTTAATTTTGTTAAATTAATATTTTTCTTTTCCTGTTGTTAAAGATATCCTATATTTGAAAATCCCTATCCTTTGAGTATACATGAATCCCCTGTTACATGTTGCGAATATTTTGCTGATTGTCCTGTGGACCTTATTCCTGCACTTTATTCTGTTGGAGCTAGACAGAAACGGCAAGGTTACAGCAAAAAGGTATTGAACATGAGTTTTAGTATCTAATGTTACATTTCAGTATTTTATATTTATCACCTTGGAGTATTTGATAACATTGAAACCTTTTTTAGAGAAAATATATAGGAAGTCCTTTTTGGAAGCAAAATATGTCGTTTACTGTTGTCATAGAAATATATATGGAGATGTATGGTATGCTTGGAATTTGCTTTATACAATAATCTTTTTTTATAGGAATGGCCCATTAATGGAGGTAATTGGGGCTTGGGTGTTCAAAGTTACCCAGAGATAATTATTACAGGGTAAGTAAGATCCTGTTTTGCCACTAAATCACTAATAGCTAAATATAATTAAGACTACATGAACATTAATTAATTGGGCAAGTAGTGCTTTCCTTTATGCTATAATGTATTAAGAAATGTTATTGTCTAGAACCTGCCAACTTACCCTGAATTTTACCTTTCTTCATTTGGTTGCTATCTTTTCAAATAACAGTATACTTCAAAGAAAGAAAAAAGTGTGATGATTTTTTTTCTTTTTTTTCTTCACAATTTTAACTCATTTGCTTTTCATAGGCATGCTGATGGGTCAGTTAAGTTCTGGGATGCTTCTGCAAGTAAGTATTTTGAATATTATTTGTTACATGTTATACAATCATTTCTTCTATACAACCTGTTTTATAATAATTGTGTAACCAACATTTAATTCAAAATTTGGAGGCTATAAATTTAATACATGATTTATCAAGTACATGAGTTGGAGAATTTCTAATAGATGTAAGATATTTTTAAGGATATTAACTAGTAAATTAAGAATGATTCTCAATAGAAGTAATCAAATCCTTTGTTCAAAATTTCCTCAAACTTTCTCTTTAACTCAGAGATAAGAGAGGGAATATATTTCAAATCAACAGAAATTTGTAGAATAATTTTAATGCCTGATTCTAAGCTAACAGTAAATTGTGCTGTCTTTGTGGAATATATATATGGTGGCTACACAATAGCAAAAAAGGAAAGGATGCTTTGAATTGTCATGGCTTGCAAAACATACATAGTAAGCAGTGAGAATCCAGTTAACTCAGGATATTTTGTGTTTCATCACGTAGAAGTGTGAGATAGTAGTAGTACCTTTTATAGAGAAAATAAGTAGAAAATCTTTCAGAAAGCAAATATGTTCTTTATTATTTTCATTATATTTATACTTTTTTTTACAAAATCTTTTCATCACTTTTTTCAGGTTAACCAAATTCATCATCATGATGCGTGTTTTCTTTTTTTTAATGAATACAATCTTTTTGGTCAATAGGTACAGTGATTGCATTATCTAAAAGTGTAATAGAGAAATGCAGACCTGGAAATAAAAACATGGTTCAAATAAATATAGGCTGTTTTCCTTAGATAATATGTCTGATTACATATTATTTTATATTTGTTCTATTTGTACTAAAGTATCTAACATATATTATGTTTTTTTCTAGTAACTCTACAAGTATTATATAAACTAAAGACATCTAAAGTATTTGAAAAGTCAAGAAATAAAGATGACAGGCCAAACACAGACATTGTAGATGAAGATCCGTATGCCATTCAGATCATCTCCTGGTGTCCAGAAAGTAGAATGCTGTGCATAGCCGGAGTTTCAGCTCATGTTATTATTTATAGATTCAGCAAACAAGAAGTGATTACAGAAGTCATTCCGGTAATAGTCTCTTAATTATTTTCAGTGTCAGATGTCTGACATTTTAAAATTTTTGAATTATTTAGATTATCTGGAGTCAGTTTTATCTAGAATTTTTAAGAACACTTAAGTGTTTACATTGCCATCTATCTTTTGTGGAAAATAGCATACTTTTCCATATCTTTTTAGTGAGCATTTAAATTTAAATCCTTATATATACTATATATTTCGTTTAAGGAAAGTTAATATGAATATAAGCATACTCTAATTTGGTATTAATAGGAATGCTGTAAATTCTAAAATCATTGTATGTGTGTGTTCTCACATACATACACACAATCATTTTTAAAAAGCTGAGTCAGAAACATATTTTTTCTTTGCTAAATCTTTACCTTTAGAAATCTTGTTACGTTTTTACCTTTAAAAATGTTGTTCCCAGGGTGCCTGGGTGGCTCAGTCAGTTAAGCATCTGCCTTAGGCTCAGGTCATGATCCCAGGGTTCTGGGATGGAGCCCCGCATAGGGCTCCCTGCTCTGCGGGGAGCCTGCTTCTCCCTCTCTCTCTGCCCCTCTCCCTGCTTGTGCACACTTGGCTCTCTCTCTATCTCTCTCTCTCTGTTGAATAAGTAAATAAAAATCTTTAAAAAAAAAAAAAAGGAAAGTGTTTCTTTAAAAAAATAATAAAAATGTTCCCACTGAAGCATATGTGGGTGTATGTATAAACTGTATAAAATGAATAATTATTAAAAGTAGGTGAACTGTCTTTCTTTACAACAGATGCTTGAAGTTCGATTGTTATATGAGATAAATGATGTGGAATCCCCAGAGGGCGAACAGGCACCGCCTTTGCCAACACCAGTTGGGGGCGCCACTCCTCAGCCCATTCCTCCTCAGTCTCATCCTTCTACCAGTAGCAGTTCATCTGATGGGCTTCGTGATAATGTCCCTTGTTTAAAGTAAGTTATTAAAAAATACAGATATTTTGGAAATTATTTTTTAATATAGATAAATTATAAGCTTTTTACAGTAATATTTTCCTGTGATAGAGAAAAATGACATAAGATCATTTCTTTCTCTGTTTTGCTGTGGTTAATCTAACTCATTTTTCTGTGGCATCAAGAGGAGTATGATTGAATTCGTGATTTTTATCTTTAAAGTGCTAAGATTTGATCTTTAAACATACTGGTAGAAAAGCATGGATCTTTTCTGTATATGTAGCTCAATCTTCCAAATCCATGGATATTTTCTAGTCTGGATTCAGATGTAGATCAAATGTATATGTAGACCGCTTTCTACCACTCTGAAAATTCTGGTTTTTTGGTCTCTAGAGATTCAGTCATTTTTTTAATCATTTTCTCATCTTTCTGAATCTTCTCTAGCACAGCAGTATCATTATTTAAATGCCTTTATCGTAGCATTCCAGATTTGAATACAGTTTGCTTTTATACAGGAATAAATTGGATATAGCTTTCTTTTCCTTTTTTTCTATCTAATTTATATTATTGAGTTGTTAGATTTTTTTTTTTAATGGGTATGAGCCTTAAATATGGCAGAGAAATGAAACAGTGAGGAAAGAGCTAAGATCACTGAAAAATTTTATGAAGACTGTGACTAATTACATTTACAGAGAAGTCAATTAGGGTAATGACTGGAAACGTGGTTATCGAAAATGTCAAAGAAATTCAGTACAAGAGTTGAGCAAAAGCCAGATTAGTAGGTTCAAGGTAGAGAGGCCTGGTGAGAGAAAATTTGCATTTGTTAGAAGAACCAGGGTTTGTCCTGGTTTTGTTTTAGATCTGCTAGAGTCACTTCTCTTGGTGAATAATTAAAGGATTGCTGTGGAGAATGCCTGTGTAACTAAAATTGCATGGCAATCACCCCCAAAGATATGGCAGATTTTTTTATATCATAATCATTTTAAAAATATAGACTTTATGTTTTTGAAGATTTTTATTTATTTATTAGAGTGTGAGGAGCAGCAGTTGGGGAAGGGGAGAGGCAGAGGAAGAAATAACAAAGATCAAAGAAGGGATCCTGAGCAGGGAGCCTGACACGGGGCTTGATCCCAGGACCCCAGGATCAGGACCTTAGCTGAAGGCAGCTGCTTAAACGACTGAACCACCCAGGCACCCCAAAAAGTATAGACTTTTTAGAAAATAAACCTTTATATGTTTATATAAATTTGAGGTTGTATGTTCTATATTAGTATTTCTCAAACAGGGATGATTTTGCTCCTCCCTATTTATTTGGCAATATCTGGAGACGTTATTAGTTGTCGCAACAGTAGGAATAGGGTGCTACTGGTATCTCGTGCATAGGGGCCAGGGATGATGCTCAAGTGCACAGAACAGTGCCCCACAACAAAGAACTTCCCAGGTCAGAATGCCACTGGTACCAACAATGAGAAATTCTGATCTGATCTAAAAAATGTAAGTATTGAGATTAAGCAACTACATTCCTCAGAAAGGTCTCAAGGTTTTATTTTGTCTCTCTCATGTACATACATACACACCCCTCTGTTTGCAACAGTTCTGGCACGTTTAGCTAGAATGAAACTTGAAAATACAGAATTCTGCCTTCTTCCCTTCTGTTACTTATTCAGTACTACTTTGCTTTAAACTTAAATTTGTAAAATTTCATTAATGCTCTTCTGATTTTTTTTTTATTTTAATGTGTATTTTTCTCCAGCCTTTTGTTAAATTTACGTCTTATAGCCTATGAAGAACAGTTTGTGTTTGACGTTTATTTTAGTGACATATCTTCGGTGGCAAAGTTTTGAGATTTTTTTGTCTAAAATCGATATATTCACCAGTGACTTTTTAATCACAGACAATTTGAGTTATACCTCATTTTTTTCCTTCTTAATAGTTTTCTGGTAAATACAGTTATTTATTAACTTCACATTGTTTTAGTCCACAGTCCCAAAAACCAATTTTTAAATGTCAGAAATATAACCAAATTGATATTAAAATAACTAGTACTGAGGGTTTTTTTATACAGAATGCTTTCATATGTAATTATTCCTTTGAAGAAACATTTTAAAAGCAGCTATGTGATTTATTCTTTTTACCAGTAAAGTTTTATATTTTTAAGTATCTTAATTGGGCTTTTGCAGTTTATTTGTCCAAACAGACAAACATTTTGAAACTGCAAAGCCTCCAAACATATGTTTAAAAATGCATTTGTACAAATTACGGAGTTTTTTTGTTTGTTTTTATTAAATTATGAAGCTTTTTATAAAGGTTCAGCCCCTTGTCTTTAAAAAGTAAAACCTTAATTTACATTTACTAAAAACATTAAAATAATGTGCATGTAAACATTGTACACATAAAACATTACGCCCACCCATCCCCCATTTTGCATTTTTTTTTTTTTTTTTTTTTTAAGATTTTATTTATTTATTTGAGAGAGAGAATGAGATAGACAGAGAGCACAAGAGGGAAGAGGGTCAGAAGGAGAAGCAGACCCCCTGCCGAGCAGGGAGCCCGATGCGGGACTCGATCCCGGGACTCCAGGATCATGACCTGAGCCGAAGGCAGTCGTTTAACCAACTGAGCCACCCAGGCGCCCCCATTTTGCATTTTTAACCTATCCTGTCATTTCTTGATCCAGTTTCTAGTTTTTTACCAATTGGGGATTATGCAGCAGGCTTGGCTGGCTTATTTTTGCTTAAGAACTTTTTTTTTGTTTCTTCTTACTAAGTAAATTAAGAATTCCATGAGTTCTTTTTTTTTTTTAATTTTATTTATTTATTTGATAGAGAAAACAAGAGAGCACAAGCAAGGGGAGTGGCAGAGGGAGAGGGAGAAGCAGGCTCCCTGCTGAGCAGGGAGCTAGATGCAGAACTGGATCCCAGAACCCTGAGATCATGACCTGAGCCAGAAGGCAGCCACTTAACCAACTGAGCCACCCAGGCGCCCCCCATGAGTTCTGTGTGTCTTCATCACTGAAGTTTTAAATTTGTCCATATACGCACTTCTAATATTTTCCTTGAATGCTTGTTCCTGCTCTAATCTAATGTGCATGTTAAATATGCCAAAAGAAGGTGGACATTTCTTTGAACCTTACCTAATTCATGTAAGGAGAAAATAACACAGTCAGACTCTTCTTTTCAGAAGAACACTCAGTTTTCATTTCTGTCTCTTGAGATGGACAGCTGCCACTGATTAGTGGTATTTCCCTAGGAAAAAACAGAACTTCTGCTCAGCCAACATACAGTTCTGAGTGTGCTGCCTTTCAGACTTGGCATGAAATGACTGTAACTCAGTTCGTATTTGGAGTACCCTAATGTTTATCCTAAAATTTGGACAACACATTTGGTCAGGTGTCATGGTCTTCCTCACTAGAAGTACCAACTAAATGACTCAAAAGCATCCATACTTCTGAGTTTGGTGTCAGATTTAACATTGAGTAGTCTTCCTGCTATCCTTCTTTCATGACACTATCACTCCAGAGCAGAGCCTTAAGAATTACTGAAGTAAGCGGGCTTTGCATAAGTTTTACAAGAGCGATTATTAGAGAAAGAGTCTGAGCAATCAAAAATGTTTTTACCTTAAAGTCAAAGTAAAATTTTTTTAATAGTAAAAGTAGTCACACACAGAAATACACTACTCAATTTAATTTTAATTGATTTTTTTTTTTAAGGATTTTATTTATTTATTTGACAGAGACACAGTGAGAGAGGGAACACAAGCAGGGGAGTGGGAGAGGGAGAAGCAGGCTTCCTGCGGAGCAGGGAGCCCAATGTGGGGCTCGATCCCAGGACCCTGAGAACATGACCTGAGCCGAAGGCAGCCGCTTAACCGACTGAGCCACCCAGGTGCCCCTTAATTTTAATTGATTTAATTAATAAATTAAAAAAGGAAAATTTTATCTTCCAAATCCACTTAAAGTTTCCTGAGACAAGTATTACAGGTGTTGTATCTAAGTGGCTATATTCCAGGGTGCCTGGGTGGCTCAGTCGGTTAAGTGCCTGCCTTTGGCTCAGGTCAGGCTCGCTGCTCAGTGGGGAGCCTGCTTCTCCCTCATCCTCTGCCTCTCCCCCCGCTTGTGCGCTCCCTTGCGCTGGTGCACACACTCTCTTTCTTTCTCTCTGTCAAATAAATAAAAAAATTAATAAATAAATCTTTTAAAAAAATAAGTGGTTGTATTCCTTAGAAAGTCTCACATTCTTATAAGCCCCTCCCTTCACTCCCCCTAATATGTACATAACAAGTTTAACTAATAAAAAATTTGTATGAATTTACTCAATAAAGTGAGTTTGGGAATACATTTATCTTTTTGCTGAGTAGTTAGTTCACTTGAAAACCACATATTCCTGCAAAACTAGCTCTTCATCCTGACAGTTTTCTTTTTTCTTTTTTTTTATCTTTCTCTCTTTCTCTCTTTTTCTTTCTCTCTCTTTCTCTCTCTTTCTCTTCTTAACTTAGAATGACTGTCTAATTTTTCTCCCCGATCTTCCTCTAATGACCCTTCAGCTCATTCATTCATTCAAATATTGAGTACCTCCTCTGTACTAGAGTGTTAAAAGTAACTGCAAGGTTTGTGCCTTCATGAAGTTTAGAAGCATTTTTGATTCTTACTTCATAATGTGTTTCAAATCTACCTTTTTCTTATTGTTTTACATAATTACAGGCACTTCTTAATTGTTCTCCTATTCTACTTCATCTTGCAAACCTCCACCAAATTAATCTTTCCAGAGTATTTCTTATAAACCTTAATTGGCTTTTAATTCCTTAAAATAATGAAAATATATTTTGTGTAAATTGACCATTGAGAGCTCTTTCATAGGCACTCCTACTGTGATTAGGTAGTAATATTGCCACTTTTTTAGATAAGAAGACACCTGGAAAATGGCAGAGCCAGGACTTAAACTTTGCTGTAGTTTTTCAAAAGCCCTCAGTTCTTTCTACGAACATCAGACCTTTGCAGCCAGGCCTTGAAGACCCTCTAAAGTCTGACCTATGCCTATCTTGTTATATTGATTTCTCACTGTTACTACACTTGCCTCCACTGTGAGCAAACTTACACACTTGTTAATCCTTGATTATGGGTTTCCTACTTTTTGTTTGCATATGTTTGCAAAAGCAATATATTTTGAGCACCTATTCAGCAATTATTGGGGAAAGAGTCTATAATCAAAATTACTATCAATTCAAAGAGTACATTTTTTTAATAGTGAAAGTGTCATGCACCCAAAAATAAATTTCTCATATTTTTTTTTAACTCATTATGTTTTGGGCCACTTTTCATTTTCTTACACCATATATTTAAGTCTACTTTTCTAACTTGCATTTTTTTTCTAACTTGATTTTTTTCTTCCTCTTCTTAAATCTTGGGCTTCTCATTCTCTTCATTCTTCTCTCCATTCCTCCCTCCCCTTCCTATCCATTCTCTTTTTCTCCCTCCCTACTTCCAACCCCCCAATTTATAATGGGAACTTATATGTGATTTCTTATTTTTGTTATTTATGTACATGTTTTGTTTCCAGCTAGATTAAATGCCTGTAGAGAACAGGATTCAGTTTTCATTTTTGTATATTTAATACAATTTCATATATAAAGTTACTTTGTGTATAGTTATTTATGCATGACTTTATAATTACATAAGTTAATAAGATACATGAAGATGGGTTAAAAGGTAATATGTTTTCCTTTATTACAGAGTTAAAAATTCACCACTTAAGCAGTCTCCAGGTTATCAGACAGAACTAGTTATTCAGTTGGTGTGGGTGGGTGGAGAACCACCACAACAAATAACCAGCTTGGCAGTCAATTCTTCATATGGATTGTAAGTATAATTTATGTGTTTCTCAGTCTGTTCATAGTATTCCGCACATTTTTTTATTTTTAAAAATAGGATGATCTTTATTATAGCATCAATTAAAAAGTTGTATATCTTTAACTTCAGATCAGAATTAGTGTTTATTTGGAAAATAATTCTGTTCTGAATAATTTACTCTGGATACACTTATAGTGCTTCCCAATGAATTGAGATAAAGGTTTAAGGTCAGTATGTCCTCTCCTGGATATACTCTCAGAAATGATTTCCTTATTAGTGCTCAGTATAACGGAGGTCTCACAGCATCAACTCAGAAGACTTTATTCTAAGCTAATTCTGTAAATGTTGAACCAGAGCTATGTAATTTCTTCTTTCTACTTCCAAAATTCACTTGTATAAATTATAAAGGTGTAGTAATAGTTTGGTAAAGTATTTATACTACAGTTGTAGCATCAATTCATACCTTTAAATATTGAGTATTATACATACTTTTTTATTATAATTTGGTAGACTTACAAAGTATTTTTGTTTGTTTTAAAAATCAGCATTGTGGTATAAGAGAATCATGCACTATTTAGTCCCAGGACTATTTATCGGTTGTGGGTCACCGTCTTCTTCTTTTATGCTAGCCTTAGGGACTCATTCATCTTTCTTCTTCCTCCTGGAGCTGTAACCACTCACTCTGTCTCTTATAGTTGTATTCCCAGCTAAGACTGGCTATAGCCTGAGATCGTCATCTCTCAATGTCTTTCATTTGCTGCCCCACAGTGTAAGAACACAAACCTTCTCTCTTTTAATATTTCACTGCCCACAACCATAAGGAAAGAGGGAATAAGAAAAAGAACCAGTAGGAAATTTCAAAGGAAGTTGCAAATCAGTTGATCACAGGTTCATGGACTCACAGTTAACAGTTTATTTAGCTCCTCCTTATATGTTTTTAATATTTGAACTAGCTGCCAAGATTATTTAATGTGAAATCCATATTTAGAACTTTAACTGAAAAATCTGATTACCTGGCCCATTGTCTCCAATCCTGCTTGGCAGTGGTCAGCATGAATGGAATTGAAACTTTCCCTCTTTAGAAGGGTTATCTAAAGTCCTTATCTGGCCTGTTTGTATTACTTACAGAGTCCTTCTGTACATTTCAGTTTTCATCTTCTGGCTTAAGACATCTTAAAAGTCAAATCCCTTTATTCATAGTTGCTTGGTTTGTAGTTCCTGACTCATAATTGGGAAGGTATTTGGAGTACTCCAGAGGGAGACCTCCAAGATTTATGCTTTCTACTTTTTATTCTTGACTGTTTAGATTACCAAAATTTTCCCAGAGATATAATCCCCCACTTCCCTAGTGGAAGAGAATGTCTTCCCTTGAGCTGCTTGAAATGCCCTTAAGTCAGAAAAATAGACGTCACATTTCCTAGGATGGAGATTTATGTCTGTGATCAAGTTTCACTTCCTATGCCAATATTTTTTTAATGATACCGATTTTTAATCATTAATGTCTGCAGAAGATCTGCGTAGTTCCATGAGAAGGCATATGTAACCTGTATTTCCATGTCTCTGATAGTCTTTAGCTGCAAAGAGGAATTTTCTGAAAACCCATCCTCCTTCTTTTCAGCCTTATAGACTACATTTCCTTATAATTACTTATTTGTACTAAAATGTGTGCTCTTTTTCTATTCCCAGGGTAGTTTTTGGCAATTGTAATGGCATTGCAATGGTAGACTACCTCCAGAAAGCAGTACTCCTCAACCTGGGCACTATTGAATTATATGGCTCCAATGATCCTTATCGGAGAGAACCCCGGTCTCCTCGTAAATCTCGACAACCTTCAGGAGGTATAAAGAAAACAATCCTGAGTTTTAGGATTTCTATAAATACTGAGTTACTTCTGTGAATATAAATACTTCAGTTAGATAAATAGCTTGTCTGACTTAGTCTATATGTGTAAACTGTCAAAACTAGTAAAAGATTTGAGCCTTCTTTGTTTTGTGTTGTTATTAGATTTTGCTTTTGTTTTTAATATCCTAGGATTTTAATTAACATTGGGAAAGAACCACAGTGGCAAGTTTCTTCAGCTAAATTATAATGGGATGAAAATTTATCCCATTTTTATGGAATAAAAGTTAATTTCAAAGTTTTGCCCCTTTTATTGTTTGGTATTATAAGACCAAAAATTCGTTGTTCCAACTATGTTATTTAAAGGGATCATTTCCCATGTGAGAAAAAAATGTAAATGCAAAAGTGAATTTGAATTCTAAGAAAATACAGTGTTTTTAGATAGCCTTGATTCAATGCAAACCCAGATCCATTAAGAATTTTCTTTATAGCATTCTTTTATGTTTGCTAGGTAATTAGTCTTAATTTTATATTATTTTTTAATTTTTTAAAAAGATTTTATTTATTTGAGAGAGAACATGGCGGGGAGGGGCAAAGGGGGGAGGGAGAAGCAGACTCCCCGCTGAGCAGGGAGCCCAGATATTGGGCTCCATCCCAGGACCCCGGGATCATGACCTGAGCCGAAGGCAGACACTTAACTGACTGAGCCACCTGGGCATCCAGTTAGTCTTAATTTTAAATGTTTTAATATGTCTAGTTGGTGGTCTTTACCAGTACGCCTCACCTTTTTTTTTTTTATTTTAAACCTCATGGTATTGGATCTCTGGTACATAGGGGTATATTAGTGAGGCCTGCAGCAGTTACTGGCCGCAGGCTCCAGTCTCCTCAGGACCTGTTCAGCTGGACCAGGGATTGAGGGATTGAGGGGAACCCTATCTTGGGCAGACTCAGCCCATTTGCAGAACGCCAGTGTGCAGTGAAACACTGGGAAGCTCTGATCTATACTTATAACTCAGTCTCTCTGATCCTAAATTCTCTCTGAGATTCATTTCTCATTTGCTCTCATGGCATAATTAGCTAATATTACCTGTATCACAATTTATGAGAGAAGAAAAAAAAAAGGTGGTGGGATATAGACCTTACTATCACTTTGGCTTGATGCTTGAATTTTCTTTTCCATTTTTGTTTTCGTGTGTGATCATTTTGTCATGTTTTATTTCAGAAATTGTCCCAACCATACCATTCTAGTACCTTTGTCTCCTTTTTTTCCCCTTCGCTTTTCATTGCTTCACTAAGGCATGCTGACTGTGACTTCTTGCATGTGTGGCCTTTCTAGCTTATATTCTGAATCTGTGAAAAAACTCCGTTCTTCTTTAAGTAAGTTATTCCATGTCAGCAAAGTCATGGCATGTTTGTTTGTTGTCTGTAAAATCATTTTTTCTCATTTATTTATTTATTTATTTATTTTATTTATTTGACAGAGAGAGAGACAGCGAGAGAGGGAACACAAGCAGGGCGAGTGGGAGAGGGAGAAGCAGGCTTCCTGCGGAGCAGGGAGCCCAATGCGGGGCTCGATCCCAGGACCCTGAGATCATGACCTGAGCCAAAGGCAGTCACTTAACCAACTGAGCCACCCAGGCGCCCCTTTCTCATTTATTTTTAAAAGAACTTAATAAAACATTATATATCTAAAATGGCATACTCATTCCTAAATTAATCATCCTGTGTATATGAAAACAGCTATTGAAATGTTTGTGTCCCAATCCAGTTTCTTTATAAAGCAAAGGAAACTAATATTTAGTGTTAGACAGTTAAAACATTGTCATGAAAGAGGAGACAAGTACTTTTAGCAATTTTACCACAAACCTGTGTAAAAACTTTATTGCTCCAAAAATTAATTTCTCTTTCCTTGATACATAATAGTTTCATAAAATTGCTAGAAATTAAATACCTATGCTTAGGATAGAGACCAATTTTACCATGTGATTTCAAAAATATTTTTTTCTTAAATTTTATTGCATTCTCTATCCTGTAGTAAATCTCATAATATTATTTATATTATTATTTGCTTTATTTTGTATTGAAGAGTTAGATGTTTAGGCAGAGGAGAACTGTTTGAGTTTTCCTTTATCAGTTTAAGATATTATGCTCACTTGTAACAATATTTGATTGTGTCTTAAATAAAAATTAAAAGAAAGTTATTTTTAAATGCTCTTTAACATTTTGGGAATATTTGTGCCTTAATTCTAAAATATAATTATGTTTCAAATAAAATTAAATATAAAATAATTGGTACTAAAATTCTTTAATTGCATTGATAAAAAGGATATTCTTGCAGAAGTGTGTATTTTATAATATGTTTTGGAAATGTAGCCCAAATACCACCAAATTCTTATCTTTTTTAAAGATTAGCTTGGAGAAATGTTTTTACTACTGGTAGATTCTAATATGTTTTCATAAAGAGTGAGGTGTTACTCACGAAATTATTTTATAAACATTACTGTTTGTGTTTTACAGCTGTATTAAAATACAGTTGAACCCATAACTAAAATGTGTACAGTGTTTTCATAATAAAAATTATGAGACTGTTACTGGGACAACTAGTGATAAAGTATTTCAATTACCTGTATATCTGCTTGCTGAAAGTCTTAATTATAACAAAAGTGAAACATGATAATATGTGTCTTGTTTTGCTGACCACTTTTTCACTCCGTGAAGGACACAAAAGGGAAATTTCTATTCTGAATATAATTCTAAACCCCAAATAAGATCTTCTTAATGATGTGAGAGTGATACACCCATGAAAAGAAACTTAACTTAGTCTTGGAAGTTGATAATTATGAAGAAGGAAATTAGAGGGACAAAGCTGTGCATGACTTTAGGAAAGATATTTTCTAAAATTACAGAGAAGTGGCTCTAAAAATGAAGATTTGGGCTATACAATTGCAATTAATTTCAAGTCTTCAATATATTCAGTAGAATAGAAAAATAGAAATAGCTATTGAGCCTAGTAATACTAGTTGATATTTCTGTGTGTTTGTGTGTATTATAAGAAACAAAACACACTATATAAGAAATGAGGGATATAATCAAGGGTGCATAAGTGTGCATAAATCATTAAGTACTGTGTTGAATATAGGCTGGTCTTCAAAAAATGGGATAGCAAAATGTTTGGTTTCAGTGAAAATATAATTAAAGAAGGATTAGGACTCTAAGGATCATTTGAAATGATAGTTGAAAAACAGAATATAGACTAAATAACTTTGTTTCTCAACCCTCCATTAAGAGGAATGATTTCTCTTTCTGGAAATTATGAAAACTAATTAAGAGAAATGAAAATCTAAGCTATATTATGTATGTAAGGCAGACCTTGGTAATAAAAAGTGATAAAGTAATAAAAACATATCAAGAGAATTTGTAAACAGTACCCAAGCTGATAAAGGTCAGATCAGTAAATTTGATGTACAAATCAGTCAAAATTCTAGAATGATTTGTGTGCATATTGAAATGCCTTGTATGCATACTGAAAATAGAGCCATCAATTGAAGTCAGCAGGAATCCACTGAAAGTAAATTGTACCAAAATCGGTGTTACTTTTTTCATCTCATAACTACATTGATGGCTCATAGCAGCCTGTTGACATGTTTCCTGAAGTTAATCAGATACTTAATAAAGAATTCCATGTATATCTTTTATGAACTAAGCAGATGGAAGTGACCTAGTCATTTTGACAATTGCAAGATTGATTAAACCAGGAGTCAGCAAACTGCTGGCCCTGAGCCAAAACTGGCCCACTGCCAGGTTTTGCCAGTACAGTTTAATTAGAACAGCATCATGTTTATTTGCTTAGCTGGCCTCAAAACCGATCAGGTTTGCCAACCCCTGGATTAAACCATGGTATCCAGTGGGTCAATTTGTAGCCTAACATGAACTTTGATGTAATGTACCTCAGTAGATATATTATGTTGAATAACATATGATTATGCTTTGTTGAACATTTTAAGTAGTAAATTAAGCTTCCTACTTAAACATGTGAAAAAGAAGGTATGCTTTTTATCCGTAAGGGGTAACTACTACGTTTGATGGCAAAGACCCAAAAAGATATTTTGTAGCTAGAAATCATAAACCATATACCATAGCCACATAGTATAAACCATAGGATGATATACATCAATCACTCATGTAGGGTTGGACTTGACTTTTACCCTGAGCCAGATGGAAGGCTTAAAATTTCAAAATTGATTATTTTTATTCAGTACTGGGCTCACTGTAGTACTTGAGTATACTATCACTAGTATTTATTATTGAGGTATAATTGGCATATATAATCATTATATTAGTTTCAAATAGTGATTTGATATTTGTATGCATTGCAAAATGATCACCACAGTAGGTCTAACAGTCCTCATCTTACATAGTTACAAAAATTTTTTTTCCTTGTAATGAGAACTTTTAAGATCTACTCTTAGCAGCTTTCACATATCTAATACACCATCTTAACTATAGTTATGCTGTACATTACATCCCTTATTTATTCTGTAACTGGAAGTTTGTACCCTTGACCCCTTTTACCTATTTTTCCCACCCTCCACACCCTGCTACGGCAATCACCAATTTGTTCTCTGTATCTGTGAGCTTGGTTTTTTTTTGTTTGTTTTGGGGTTTTTTTTCTGGGGGGGGCAGGTTTAGATTCCATTATATCATACAAGTGAGATCATACAGTAATTGTCTTTCTCTGACTTATTCTATTTAACGTAATGTCCATCCATGTTGTCACAAATGGCAAAATTGAAATATTTTATGGCTGAATATATTCCATTGTGTGTTTGAATGTATATATGTATGTATATATGTTTGTGTGTGTGTATATACACATATGTGTATATATATATATATACACACACACACACACACACCCCACCCACATTATTATATACTCTACATTTTCTTTAGCCATGCATCCATTGATGGATACTTAGGTTGTTTCTGTATATCACTACTGTTTAAAGACCTGCTATTTTAGGGGCGCCTGGGTGGCTCAGTCGTTAAGCGTCTGCCTTCAGCTCAGGTCATGATCCTGGGGTCCTGGGATCGAGCCCCGCATCGGGCTCCCTGCTCCGCAGGAGGCCTGCTTCTCCCTCTCCCACTCCCCCTGCTTGTGTTCCCTCTCTCACTGTGTCTCTCTCTGTCAAATAAGTAAATAAAATCTTAAAAAAAATAAATAAAGACCTGCTATTTTAGTGTTCTATCAAGAAGGAGTTCATTTATGTAAACAAGTATTTTGTCAAAGAGAAAATGCATACCTAAAATTCCACCCATCGTCTTTGAACTATAAAAACTAGTGTTTTGGGGTTTTTTTTCCCCAGAACCATTAGTTTAATAAGTGTTAAAAAGAAAAAAAAAATTACTGGTTGTCATTCGAAAACTTCCTAGTGAAGAAAAATAATATATAAATCAAAATGGAAAACCCTTCTTATAAATCCAATTCAGTACTCCATGTTCTCTGAAAATGTTATTGTAAAAGCTTTCTTAGTGACTGGATTGTGACATCATGTCTTTTACCAAAGGATTGGAAAAGTCGGTACTGGTCATATGTGCACGTACGTCAACATTGTAGCTACCTTCTTCTGAGGCCTAAATAGGGAGCCCCTCTGTCTGTGGCCCAGCTGTCCCAAATTCCTGCTGTGTGTTTGTTTGTAATTTTTAAAGAATTTGCAGGAATTCTTTTCATTCCAGTCACCAAGCAACTTAATATCTGTGCTAATTGTTTACTCTGCGTATTGCCATGTCTTTTTTTTTTTTTTGTAATTTTACATTTAATTGTCTACAGCATAAAATACCTTGCTATGGTTTCTCCTAAGAATCTAGGTCATCCTGTAAGATAGATTAGTTTTATGTAATTCATATAAATCTGTGAAAAGGAAGTATTTCTTTAGAGCTCTTTAAAAATAAGTGATATAGTTTTTAAGAAGTATAGTCCTCCAAGGTAAGTAATGTACAATATTTTAAATATTGCAAATGTGGAGGCAGAAAATATTAATTATTTAAAAATATTCAAGGAAGGTATTTGAGACATAGCAGAAACCACTTTGAGGTGTGAGTTGAGAGTTTCTATGATGTAAAAATCACCAAATTTACAACCAGGTATTTATTTGCCTTCAAGAGAAATCCAGTAAGTCTGTCATATACTCTCAAATTACTGATTTTAAACAAAGTCCTACTTTCTGTCTAATGTCCTTGAAGAATAGTAAATTACCTCTTAGAAGTTTTCTTTTTGCTTAACTAATGACTATCTGTATTATTTTGAGGTATTTTAGTATCAAAGTGCTCCTGTTTCCTATCTCAAGATTAATGGGCATAGTATCAATGCCAGTACAGTCTATTCAGCTGCTGGGTTTTTAACAATGGACAGTCATTAAATGTGTACTGTAAATAGGATATAAGACTTCACTTACATAAATTTGTGTTGTGATTTGGTTTCTGGTTTGTTTTTTTTAGCAGGTCTGTGTGATATTAGTGAAGGGACTGTAGTCCCAGAGGATCGCTGCAAATCTCCAACTTCTGGTAATTTGTTTTTTATTTCATTAATAATTATAATTCTATAAAAACCAATACAGTGTATCAGAATTCCTTTTTACAGATAACCATTTAAAATAACACAAGGAATTTTATGTTACATATTCTTAACATGATAACTATTTTTTGCATTCTCACTAAGTGAAAAGAAATGCACTAGATAAAATCCCGCAACTGTTACCTGTTAAGAGTCATAAAACTGTTTACTTAGCTTTCTTATATTTATACTTTTTTGGGGAAAATATATTTTACTCCTCACCATTGGATCAAATGGTTTGGTTATTCTACAATCTTGTCTTTGGTCTAGGCTTGCCTGGTGTCATCTGGTAGAATAGTGATCTAATTCTTGAATAGTGTCCATTTAAATATTATCAAAGATTTTGAACATTTATAATCTAGTGGTAACTGTAGACAGAATAATTGTAGACTAATTGTATGTGTTTTTATTTTTGGTCAAAGTGATATTTGATATAATTTTATAGCTATATTAAAACAGTTGTCCTTTTTTGTTTATGAAATATAGGTCTTTATGTGATATATGTGTATATTAATATTTTAGTGGAACATAATTTTTAATATCTTTTCAATCTCCTTAAGATTAAGAAGATCATAATTTTATTATTATTTTAAGTGGATAGAAACTTTGCCAGTCTTTACTACAGTTGAATTCACAATTCTAACTACCATATTAAATCATTCTGGCTGGGAATATTTATCAGCTTTCGACTGAAAAGATTGTTCTTAGGATAAAGTAACACGGTTCTTAGATTTTGATCCTTCCGTAGCTGGTTCTACTACATCAGAAGTTATTATAAGCATGGGAAAATTGAGAAGTTCATTTTACTTTACTCTCTCATATTTCAGTTTAGCATTTTATTAGACATAGGACTGTAACATTTTTGTGATGTTTTCTTTTTGAAATTGCGTTTTCCTGATACTGCACAAGTTATACCTTAAGATATATCCACCTTCTGGTTTTCTTAATCTTTAAATTTCATATTTAAATTCACTCATTAATGGAACATGGAGCTATAGGAATTATATAATTAGCACCGAATGTTAAGTCTGAACATTGGTACAGAAAAGTTTGAGTGAATAATATGGAGCAAGTAACTGTATATCTCATCTCACAGAACTAGAGTTATTTCTGAGTTTGAAATTCAGAACTGTAGTATCTTCTCATTATTGCTGTTCTTTGTCCATCTACCTACAATACTATTCTGATCTTCTTACCTTCTCTAAAGGCCGTATGAATGCAGTTGTCAATATGTTAAGGCTAAAAGCCAGACTGGATAATTTGGACATGTAATTATCTTTTAATATATTAAATGACCATCAAAAGTGTTTTAACAAGACTCAGTCCAAATAAATTAATACTCCTCATTATCCTAAGCCAAACTATGAATAGGTATATACATCTATCAATTTGGAATAGCCAACAAGAGGTAATTATAGATAAGTATTTAAGTATATTAAAATTTGAGTATATAATATAAAAAGTGCATAAAAGTAGAAACCCTTTCTCTCAGACTCAAACATTGTTGAACATTTTCAAATATATTACATTTTTTGATCCACGTGAAAGGACAATGTAGTTTTAACATACAGAAATTTATATGACACTAGGTATTTTATTGTTTCAGTGAGTTTGAACTGCAGAGTAAAAATTGTGACTGCAAAAATCATTGATAAATCAGAAATTCTGATCTTAGATAAAAAACTCTTAACTTACTTAGTTTAGTCTTTGATTATGCCCCAAAAGATGTAAGAGTTTTCTGAAGAATTATATGCATTCCTGCATATCAGAAAAGACAGCTTTTACAAAGAACAAATCAAACCTTAGTAGATAGTAGTTGTGCATGAAACATATTTCACAGAGCAGGAGATACATGTCACTCATGCATACGTACTAAAACATACACTAGAAACTAGAATAAGATTCTGGAAAGCTATATTCTTATAGCTATGTCTTTCACTGCTTGTCCATTTTAAAATAGTAGTAATTTTTGCTACCCATCTTGGGCCAATTGTCTTACTCTTTGCACATTTGTAACTTTTTTGCCTTCATTCTTGTTAGCATTCTAATAAGGAAATAAAGGAATAATTTAGTATCATTCCTCTCACCAATACATACAAACTCTACTAATTTAGGATGGTCAAAAAAGAAAAACGGATGGGGTAAGTTTGAGGTGAATCAGAAGAACCACAAGGTGATCAAGTTATTAAAACCATGGAAAGTAGTAATTAAATTACTAGCCTCAAGTACTTTCTGCAGTGTGGTAGGATATAAATAAATAGTTAAATGATACAATATAGATTATAAAACCAGTATAGTTAATAGAAAACAATGTATCATGAGGGAAGAAGAAATATATAAAAGTGGGTTGGGAGTTCCACTGAGTCACTCATAAATACTAAGAGGAGGACCACTATTATAAAAACGAAAAGTAGCCGTACACCCTTTATCAAAATCAATGTGTTTATTCAAGATAATAATACAAATGAAGAGCAACTTTTTGAAAAGCATTTAAGTCCCATAATCAAAATTGGTGATCTCAACAGTTTAGCTGATCAGTATCAAAGCTCAATTCAAAAAGCATCCTGAGAAAATCCAAGTAATGAATATAATTTGGCTTTTCCATTTGTTTTTAAATAAACCAGCAGTCTTTCTGAAATAAAATATTAATTCTGGCATCCTGAATTAACATAAGAAAGAACTTCTGCTATCTCCATTTGATCTTTGTATTTCAAAAAACTCAGATTGCTTTACTGAGCACTTTAATAATATTGGAATTTTGTGTTAGTACTGCATCAGAAATGTGTGTGCCTTTGCATGTGTGAAAATGATAAAAAGATTTGTTAGGTTATTTTGGTTTGAAGAAAACCCAGGGCCACATAGGCCATAATATAAGTGCTGCCTTCAGGAGTTACCATTTACCCCAGAAAAAAACAAAAAGCTGTAAATATTTTCTATGTTTATTTAATCATAATTATTTGGTAAACATATACAAGTGGAATATGCTGAAAGCATTTTTGGAATTTGACAAAAATTCTGAAGACCAATGTCAGGCATTTTCAGTTACAGGAAAAATAAATCTTTTCTTTACGTTTATGGCTTATTTTGGAAATTTTTTTTGGAAATACTAAAAAACATTTTTATAATTTTATATTCATATTTAGATATGTAGCTATTGCTCTAAGATGAAATACATCAACTAAAACAAGTATTAATAAATTTTTTTACATTCCTGTGCCTATTTAATATCAGAGGTGACTGTGATATTTTAAAATATTTATAACCTCTTATAACCGTTATCTTCTTTGAAAAACAAGTATAACCATTTCTATTCCTGAAAATATCACTGAGTCCATATTACTTACGTGATATTTTTTGATAAAGGATTTATGAGGATCCATAAATGCTACTTAGCAAAAACAACATGGTTTTGAAAGAGTAATCTTCTAAGACTATTATAGAAGTAATGGATGCTGCCAATGTTGCAGGTTTTACTTGGTCTATGGAGAGATTTCGAGGATATTTTCCACTTGGCCAAAGAAAGTATGATTTTTCTGGGGGTCAAACTTTGACCTTCTTTATTAAGATTCAGTACTTTCACTGGGATAAAAAAAAAATACAGAAAGACTTTTTTATTTACTTCCAGTTATGTTTCAAGTATTTGCTTCTATCAGAAAATTTATTCATTCAGCAAAGAAGCACTCTGCTGAGTGCAAAGGAGTTGCAAAGATGAATCAAATGGGGGCCCAGTTTTTAGAAGTGCAGTGCAATGAAAAGGGCACATGTGTGTAAACTTTTTAAAATATGAGGTATTAAGTGATGAATATCATAAGAGATATATCACAGCTAAAGGGTTATTGGAATTTAAAAGAGGGGAAATGATTTATAGCGAGGAGATTATGAAAATTTATGGGTGAGATGTCATTTGAAATGTGCTATTATGAAGAACAGAGCATTTAATAAAAGTTGTCAACTAGAATACTACTTAGGATTACATTTATAAATAAAACATTATGTTAGAAATTAAAGAAATGAGATAAAGAATTGAACACTTTTTTTAAGGAAAATGGACAAATAAAATCTTAATTATAAAAATATTAGTTAAACTTATTGGAAGTCACAGCCAGAATAAAATTAAATATTTCTTACCTCATTAGACATAAGTAAATATTTGAACATACCTAAAATTATAAGTATTATCCTCAGTATTTTAAAGATCCCTGTGGTAATAATAGAATTTATATATGATTTTAAAATTTGTATCTAGAAAGTGAACCTTAAAATAAATTTTGCCAGTATACTTCTTGCACAGGATTCTTAGTTCTAGATGAACCTTATTCGACTAGTGTCAAAGAATTTTTGCATTTTCTTTCAGAAACAGTTAATTGCTGCTTATATTTTTCTTTATCTGTTCTCTAACATCTATGCCAAGATTTTTCTAARTGGTTGTAACTTAAGGAAAAATTGTTATAGATTGAAGTTAATATTTATATATACTAGGGATCTCTCTACTGTGAAAGATAATGCACTACTGTTTGCTATTCTTACTGTAATATTATAAGAGTTGTTATTAATTATATGCATGACATTTTCTTGTGGCCAATAGTATGGAAACTTACCTTGGAAGTTACCAGATTATTTTGTTTGTACTTTTCCCTATGACAACTCTGTGTTTGTGACTGATATGTGCCTGTTCCTTCCATTGTCTTCGTTTGTGTAGGTTCTTCATCACCACACAATTCAGATGATGAACAAAAAATGAATAATTTTATAGAAAAGGGTATAGTATCTTTATTTTAAAGTATTTCTTTTAATTATGTTTAATTCATTTAGTTTACTTTGAATAGATTTTGACATTTTATATCAAAATATTATTTTCAGTGAAGACCAAAAGCAGAAAGTTTTCCAAGATGGTAGCCAGTGATATAGGTAGGAAATAGAAATTTCTCTTTTGTTTCTAATCCTTGCTATATGCAGTGTTACTCAACACCAGAAAATGATCTAATGCATTGCATTTTGTATATATTAATTTGTTATTTCTATGCTAAACAATAATCTCTTGGGCTGTTTCTTCTAAACTCATTGGGGCAGTAATTATTAAAAATCGATTAACTTGGGATTGCAGTTCTTCTGACTTACAATGTGAACTATTCTATTTTTATTTTTGCTTTATTTAAAATAAAGCAGGGTTCAATTTATGCTATAAATAGTACAATTTTATACTTTCAGATTTTGAGATCTTTTTTTTTTATTTGCATTTTCTCCTACCTTTATTCCATCTTCCTCAAATTTTCAAAACCCCCAATTTTAAGGAAATACTTCTCTAAAATATTGACTCTTTTGTTCTGTAATCTGCACTACCCTTGAGTTAAATGGGAATTTTCTTAAGACTCTTCCCTTCCCCCCACACACAAGTAAAAATGATTGATGGAGAGTATTTTATATTAATCCTTTTGACTATTTTTATGAATATACTTGGAAATACATTACCCAGTCCAGGGTTTTCAGTTTAAAATAGGAAAACAAAATATAATCAAACTTTGAGGACATAATCAAACTCTTTAAGACTTTTTGGTTGGTCATAAAACTTTGAATATTCTCTGAAGATTTTTAAAGGCTTGAGAAGCACTGTTTTACAAAAAGAGAATAAATTAAATTGATTTAAATCAAAATTTTTATTATACAGTTATGTTATTTCTTCCAAAATGCCTACCATATATTCCTTGATTTGTATTAAATGATATGCATTTCTAGGCAGCTGAAATAGATTTACCTTTTCTCATGATAAAGCTTAATATATAACAAAATTAAATTTCAAAAACTTAACAGAAGTAGCATCCATATTGTCTGCATGTTGTAAATTGAACCCTGTTTAGTCATATTAACGTTGGCTGACTGTTAGCACCTCTGGTCATTTTTTAAATAAGATGGTTTATTCTTGGGCAAAGGGCTCTTCATATATGGGGAGTTGATTATCTCTTTGTGGTTTTATAGTGATTCAGTTGGTAATAGTTAAATCACTTTAATTATGTGCTAGCACTATAGCATAATACTTTTTCAACCAAATTTTTTAATATTTTGTCGTAATAGTACTTATTGTCATGTAATGTAAAAAGTTAGAAGGGACTTTCCTACATACACTTAATCAAAGAACTTTTAAAATTTAATTATCTAGGGATTTTACCTTGCATGAAAGGAACCTTGTATATAATTACATTTTTAAAATAATTTCTCTGTCCAGTTTTTGATCCTGGGGTTGTATTTGCTTTGTTAAATGTGGTGACTAGCTCTTCTCTTTTTTCTGTGTTTTGAATAGAATATGTAACATGAAATATCTGAGCTTGAATATTTGAAAGTCTTCAGTTAACAAATTTCTTAGACGAGGAACATTATTGGAAGTTCTTTGGTAATGTTCTTGCTTGCTTTTTATGTTATTGGCAAGTTTTTCTTTTTGTCATGCCAGTTTTTGTATTTATAGTTTTTGGGAAACATGTTAACTTTATTCAGTTTTTCAAACTTAGGTTAGTTACACAGTTATACATAATTATTTTGCATCTTCAGAAACTACTGCTCTGTCTCCTATTTCATATATAATTTTGTTTGGTTTTGGTGGAACCTTTCAGTGTGGTTTTTAATCCCAACATAGATACAAGGAAAACTCACTTCTCAATTTTTTTCTTCATTCAAATGGAGACTGCTCCATTTTAGACTATAAAGTTTTTACAGTTAAAAAAAATGAGTTTCTCTCTCTACATTAGTGTCTAGTTTTATAATGAGAATTATAAAATATGCTATTGAAAAACACCTAAAATGTCAGTGAAATATCAAGAAAAAAATACATAGAATCTCCTGAAGACCTCTCTGTCAAGACGTGTTTTCTGTGTAAAGTTTATTGTGTCAAAAGTGCTAGGATTCCCTTATTATGCAGCCATCAAAAGGAATGAAATCTTGCCATTTGCAACAATGTGGATGGAACTGGAGGGCATTATGCTGAGTGAAATAAGTCAATCAGAGAAAGACATGTATCATATGACCTCACTGATATGAGGAATTCTTAATCTCAGGAAACAAACTGAGGGTTGCTGGAGTGGTGTGGGGTGGGAGGGATGAGGTGGCTGGGTGATAGACATTGGGGAGGGTATGTGCTATGGTGAGCGCTGTGAACTGTGTAAGGCTGTTGAATCACAGACCTGTACCTCTGAAACAAATAATACATTATATGTTAAAAAAAAAAAAAAAAGAAGATAGTAGGGAGGGAAAAATGAAGGGGGGGAATCGGAGGGGGAGACGAACCATGATAGACTATGGACTCTGAGAAACAAACTGAGGGTTCTAGAGGGGAGTGGGGTGGGGGGATGGGTTAGCCTGGTGATGGGTATTAAAGAGGGCAAGTACTGAGTGGAGCACTGGGTGTTATACACAAACAATGAATCATGGAACACTATATCAAAAACTAATGATGTAATGTATGGTAATTAACATAACAAAAAAATTTTTTTAAATCCTAAAAAAAAAGAAGAAGTGCTAGGATTCCTTTAGGGGCACCTGGGTGGCTCAGTCGGTTAAGCATCCAACTCTTGGCTTCAGCTCAGGTCATGATCTCAGGGTCATGAGATCGAGCCCCACATCGGGCCCCCACTCAGTGGAGAGTTGGCTTGAGATTCTCTTGCTTCCTCTCCTTCTGCCTCTTCCACGTGCTGTCTCTGTCTCTCTAAAATAAATAATTTTTTTTAAGAAAATGCTAGGATTCCTTGAGCATTCTGAGCTCAGTGTTTCCTACCATCCAGTCCTGTACTTGCTCTGAAGTATCCTAAGCCTCATAAAATTATCACCTCTCTCTTCCTCAGTAGACAAACATTTTCAGCTTCAACTATAATTGTAGTGATGCGGTGGCCTAATAAGGGAGGGCATAAGAATAAATCTAGACCCTCAAGATTGACACTAGTAAGAAAGCCACCTTGCTTGGAAGGCTAACTGAAATGTCTTGGCTCCAAAACTTTGTTTCTGCAGCTTCACCTTTTCTTTGAAAGTAATTGCTGCCAATATTGGAGGGGTGAGGTGCAAAATGTCATTCCTTAACACTCTAACCCAAGCTTGGAAAATCAACCCCTCTTTTACTGCCCGACAGTACAGCTGAGATAGCTGAGATGATAAGTTTTTTAAAAATATAGATATATATACTTAACAATTACACTTTTCTGACACCATGCCAGCCCTTTATAAGTAATATTTCTTATTTAATCCATTCAATGTAACTACAGTGAGCTACCTACTATTACTTCCCTGTTTTACAGATGAGGAACAGAGAGGTAGAATGTAAGTAATGTATCTGTTGGTTACACAGCTAGTGAATGACAGAGCCAGGATTCCCACCCAGGTAGTCTGACTTCACTGTTTGTCCTTTCAATGCTGTACTACTATATTAGTTCTTAAGACAATTTACTAAAGTCTGTAAGGATTTAAAAACAAATCCATTGTGTGATTTGTAACTAGATATTCTGGTTATGGCCCTGTTCTATCTACATAGTAATCTAGGAAAAAAGATGTTTCCTGTTAAGTTCTGCCCTAGCACCAGATCATGGTTGTGTTGGTACCTATTACCCAAACATAATATACAGTGCCTGGAAGTCTACCTTCCTCAAAGACCAGACTCAAGTAGCTACAGCGAACAGTAGAGCCCCTAACCCATCTACCTAAAGCCTAGCTTCCTTGTTTCCTGGCTGACAGCTAATTCAGATGAATGAGGCTGACAGTGACTTCCTTGTTCATGCCTAAGAACAGCAGCCTCAAAAGGCATAACTTTAGTCTTGTGAGTTTAACAGCAAAAATATAGCAGAATATAATGCAATTGCAGCATCCCTAAAGAAAGGTGCATGCATGTAATACACATACGGAGATTTGTTTTGCCTGTTCATACTTGATGATTAATTTTTGTTAGTAAAATCTTAATGACCACCATTTCCAAAATCAGTCTTTCCTGTAGTGTTAACCATTTCTGTAAATCATTTAGAAAATAAGAGTAGCTACCAATTTTTAATTTGCTTATTATTTATATTTTATATAAAACTTTGGAAATAAAAAATTCTGTAAAGCTTTTTGTTAAGTTTGTAAAAAATAGTCCTAAAATGTATATCTTTTTTAAAGTGTTAATCAAATTTTTCATGATACCTTATGAATAAAATATGGTCCAGATGCTAGCATTGTTTGGTAGAGTTTGAAACTACATGAACCTTTTCTGAAGATTGTTAATTCTATTTCATTGATTCTATTTCATTGTGAAAGTAGATTTCTAGCTGGATTCTATAGTCTACAAGCCCATATCCCATATTATTACTAATTTTCATATAGAAGAAATGATTACATGAAGCTGTGAGGGGGAAATAATAACTAGAGATTAAAATATAAATATTCAAAAATACAGTAACTTAATGAGCATTGGGTCAAAACAAGTAGAAAACTTGGCTCCATTTAATGAGCACCTCCCAAGTTCCAGTCACTATAGATATTCTTCAGATGGTATCTGTAAACCTAGGGAGGATTGTACCTCCATGGTCCTTTTAATCTCTCAGATTCTGGGTTAGCAGTTACTTGGGTAATGACTAATTTTCTTTTCTAGCAAAAACTGAAGTAATTTTTAAAGTCAATTTAAATGAAGATAATGATCATTAGTCCAAATACTGTTTTCATTAGTTCTCCTTTACCTAAGTCCCAGTGTTTCCTTTTTTAAATTAAAGAGTTATAATGCAACTTAAATAGGTTCTTGGTCATTATATTCTAAATCACTAATTCATTAAAACCTACAATTTTAAATCTGCTCAAGCCCCCTTATTCTTCAAGAAAAGAGGTTGAGCCTCAAAGAAGTTAAGTTGCACATCCAAAGTAATGTTTCACAGTAATGACCTAGTCAGGACCAGAATCCAGGTCTCTTGACTCTTATTTTACTATAGCATGTCTCCACTCTCATGCTATAAGTTCTCTTTTTCTTGTGCTGTCTTCCCAATTCTTTTATATTTACATGTTGAAAAAGAAATTCTCAGAGGTCCATTTGGAGCCTGCAATATGAATAAAAAGGTATGTATCAAATTAATTAAGTAGAATTTTAAGTTAGAAAATTATTCTAATTCATTATAAAACTCAGATTAGTACTGATATTTCTACTTTATATTCCCCAATACTCAATCCCAAATGTGTGGCTGTTACCTCTATAGAAGTTCATCTTTATATTTAATCCACAATATGGCTATTGAAGAATAGAAGATCATCTTGAAAGAGATGATGAGTCAAGTGTGCAGTAATACCATTTTTACAGGTAAAATTACTCTTAATTTGTGAAGAACTAAATTTCACAGTCAGGTACTTTACAACCGTTATACAAGTCTGAGGTTTTCTAATGAATTCTTTTTCTTTTTTCAGGATGAATAACATCTGAATGTATTCATCAGTATGGCATAATGTGTGTTGGATTTTAATTTTATTTCAGCATGTATTTTCTATCAAATTTCATAATAAAATCTCAGCAAGGTCTGTTTGTCTTTTATATCACAGTACTTCCTGTGGATGCATTTCTTTTTCCATAGAACCGTCTTTTTCTTACATTGGAAGAATGTAAAAAGATCTTTCCAGAAGTAACTTATTGTTTGATTCCTAATATAAAGTAAATTAATCCAAATTAAATTACTGAAATAATTTCTTTGTCAAGTATTGTTTGAATAGAACTGCTAATATGGCAGTCCTGTTCACGAAGATGGCACTGAAGGCGAAGAAGGAAGCTGCTGACCCTCCCAAAGCTGAAGCCAAAGCAAAGACTTTGAAGGCCAAGAAAGCAGTGCTGAAAGGTGTTCACAGTCACAAAAAAGAAGAAGAAGATCTGCACATCACGGCATTCCGATGGCCCAAGACACTGCATTCTCCAAAGGCAGCCCAAATATCCTCAAAAGAGCACCCCCAGGAGAAACAAGCATGACCACTATGCAGGTCCCCCTAACTACTGAGTCAGCCATGAAGAAAATAGACAATAACACAACTTGTGTTCATTGTGGATGCCAGGGCCAACAAGCACCAGATCAAACAGGCTGTGAAGAAGGTCTTTGACGTTGTGGCCAAGGTCAACACCCTGATTAGGCCCAGTGGAGAGAAGAAGGGATATGTTCAACTGGCTCCTGACTGTGATGCTTTGGATGTTGCCAACAAAGTTGGGATCACCTAAGCTGAGTCCAGCTGGCTAAATCTAAATATACATTTTTTTAACAACAACAACAAAAAAAAGTGACATGTTCTACCATTACTTGCTGTATTAGTTTGCAAGTAGCTGCCGTAACAAAATACCACAGACTGGGTGACTGAAACAACAGAAATTTATTTCCTCTAGAATAGCTCTGGAGGCTAGAAGTCCAAGATTAAGGTGTTAAAAGGTTTGGTTTCTTCTTGGCTTGCAGATGGCTGCCTTTTCATTGAGTCTCATATAATCTTCCTTCTCTGCAGGTGCAGCTGTGGTGTTTGTGTGTTTAAATTTCCTCTTCCCGTCAGATGAGATGAGGTGTACCACTAATGGCCTCATTTCAGCTTAATCACCTCTTTTTAAAAGCCCTGTTTCCAAATACCTCAAATTCTGAGGAATTGAAGGTTAATGCTTCAACATACAAATTTTGGAGGAACAATTCCGCATATAACACTTAGGGTTTTGTAACATCTTTTATTCTGTAGAAAATGCTGCAGAGTTTATTATGATATCCTAGACATTAAGTTTTATGAATTTATGGGAAGCAAATAGAAATGGGAAAAATATTGAAGACTAAAGCTATAAGAGTTCAAGAATTAGAAGAATGTGCTATAGCTGAATCTTTAAGAGAAACTTTAAAGATTCCCCTTCATTTCAGGTAATGGATATGTGTTCCATATTTCAAAAGTGATCTATTTGATGAATAGACCTGTGTTTAATTTGCCCTTTTTTTCTTTATTTCATTTGTGAGAAAATTCAGCTTCTTTCTGTAGAAGTAAAATTCCATTGACAGTTTGTGTTCATTTATTTATTCATTCATCACCATGCTCATTGACCACACATTGTTATACACATACACAGATGCAGTATTTTGCAAGATAAATATTATCTCCAAACTCATGGAATTTATATTCTAACATGGGAGATAGACATTGATAGGTATTGATATTATTAGTTCTAATTGGCTATTAAAATAATGTGTGATAAGTGGCAAGAATTTCTACTTCGTCTCACTTGCCCTTGGATTCTTTGCCATATCATATAAGCTGATTTTTAGTCTTGTTACTATTCTGATTTTTAAAATTTAATATGCATACATTTCAACATTTGCTTGAAAAGAGTGGCATTGGCTCTCTGCAGGTGGTGGAAAAACTGATACTGTCACCTCCTTTTAATTATTGAACCTCATAAAGATTTGGTTTTTTGGCATCTTCATACTGCCATAATAATAAGTCCTTTTACCTGTTATTCTTGGTATACTGTTTCTGATAAAAGTCACATTCCAAAAAGCAGAAATTATACTTCTGTTTTCCTTTCTTTTAAGAAACCTTCCCTTAGAAAAATAAGATGTGGAACACAGTAGATAGAAAAATTAAAGCAAAATTATAAAACAGCTCCCTAATTTCAAAGAAGCAATATGAATCTCCATAATTGAGAAACTTTACAAAGATTTGTACAGTGGCGAAGAACTGAAAAGTATCAGCCATGACAAAACTGTCATCTGTGGTACAGAGGTCCAAGCAGTGCTCTTGAGATTTGTTTCTCTCCTTGCTGTTGAAACTACCATTGCAGACATGATTTGTGATCATGCATCACTTCATTTATTCCTACCAAGCAAATGAAGCTCTTTACTGCTTACTCAGCCAGTCAGCTTGATATCTTCATTCCAGTTTATAAGAAGGGAGTAGAGACTCAGGTTTACAGCCTGCCAAGACATATCTCTGATACCAGTTTTCTTCAGATTGAAGAAACTGTTGTCATTTCCGTCGTTTCGGCTGTGGACAAAGGCATAAGAAAAGAGAGCTAGTTTATAATCTCTAGTAACAAAAGGTTTCAAAACTAGGAAGATATTGAGTACAGGGAGCAAGAGTTGAAGAATACACAGTTGAAGAAGAGAAAAACAGACAACTTAAGGGTCTTCCAAGAATGCATTCAAATCTTACGTCTTCAGTTTGAAAGCCTCACTGGGAGTTGAGTAACTTCAAAGCATGAGCAGAAGTTTCTTTATACATGCAATGAAATCAGCCGACAAGGTAACTGGGTTGGCAAGTGCTTCTGAGACTCCTAAGAAGTAAAAATATGATCACCAAAAATTGCTGGATAAAGTCTACAACTGCTTCATCCACAGAATTATACTAGGGTACAGAGTATATGCTAGGAGGACTGATCTGCCTCTTGTGGGCCGGCCATCAAGGAGGTTGACTAAACAGACCTGAAAACAAGTATATTCCCTAGAAGTCACAAAATTAAAAGATAAAAATATATGGCCTAAATTTCAACTTTAGATCTTAGGTTTGGGGCTTAGCCTCCCACAGAAGACAGCTGTGAAACTAGTCAAAATATATCGGCTCTTTCTAGGCGTTGAGCAACAGGCAAGTCTAGGGCTGCCATCCTTGAGAGAAAGGAAAAATACAAGGTGAGCCGCATGACCTCCTCGGGTTTCTGCGGTGGAACACTTTCCTGTTGCAGGGCAGGGTGGGTGGAACTCAGGAGGGGCTGCAGTCTCATCAAGCTAAGGAGGCAGAGAGTGGTGTTCTGGGCTGCTAAAGTGACTAGAATTTGTGAGATACTGTACTTGAGAGGAAGGAACTTCACAGAGGAGATTTCCTAGAGGTCTGGGGCAGAGCGGGGGGGGGGGTTAACTCAGGTTCAACTCCAGGCTAAAGCTATACCTGAGCTGGGCAAGACTCTCTAAGGCCTAGCAGCAACCACCTGCTATGAGTCTGAGAGCTGGCAAGGATACCAGCAGTCATGCAGGGCCCGGAATTGTTGCCATTAGACATTGCTGAACACCTTGGTCATTCTGGATATCCCAGAAAGGCCACTCCATAAGAGTAAGGATCACTTCTTAGCATAAATGCCGTATCCTAGAACTAAATTCAAACTGAAATAGACCTACCCTAACAAAGAATAAAACCTGATAAAACCAAGGATCCACCAGTAATTTAAGAGCAAGACAGAGCAAAGCTCAACACCTACTAAGTTGCATGATATAATACAGACTCCATTCAACACATTATCCACTCTGCCTAGTATCCAATCAAAAGTTCCTAGGCATGTGAAATAAAGATTCAAAATCAAAAGTAGGGAAAATGTGACCCATAATTAAAAATAAAAAAAAATTAGTAGAAACAGACTTAAAGATGACCTAGATGCTGTAATTAGCTAAGGATTTTTAAAGCAGCTGCTATAATATGTTTTAGTACTGAAAAGAAAAAAAAAATGGTCACAATGAGTGAACAGATAGAGAATTAGAGAATAGCAGCAGCAGCAAAGAGAAAATAGCAACTTTATAATGAATAAAATGAAAATTCTAGTACTGAAAGTTCAATATCTGATACAATAAAATTACCCAGATAAGTCCCTATCATGGGATAGAGACTACAGAAGAAAGGGCTATGGAACTTGACAGCAGATAAATACAAATACAGTGTGGAATGCCGAGGATCTAAATCCTTCCCCACCCCCTCCTTTTGCTCTTCCCCTTGCCATAAGTGTTCATAAAAAATAGACAAGTTACATTCAAAAGTAGGCAATAATCAGTCTGGCTTTAGATTTCTTAGCTATTCACAATGCTATAAGAAAATGGGACAACTTGAGTTTTGAGGGGATATAGTTGTAAGCTGGGACTTGTACATGTTACCAAATTTCTCTGATCCCTGTTTGTCTTTGTTTTCAGCTAAACAAAAGTTTGTAAAATACTGTGTTCATATGCCTTTCTTTTAAACTTAAAAAAAAAAAGCTACTTCTTAAAGACATACTTTAGAAGACCTTGGGGTTTGGGGAAAGTTGTACTAGAAATGATTGTCCCCTATGGAACGCTCTCCTAAGGAAATAATCAAAATACATGAAAATATTTTTGTACATTTTTATTGCCTTATTTATTGGAAAACTTACTGTTCAGTAAGTGTTCGTATAAATAAATATGCAGCCGTTAACATATACTAACAACTGAGGAAAGAAAATGTTTCTTTTAGTAGTGGAAAAAAGTAGGATACAGATTTGTATATTACATAAAATGGATATTAAAAAGTAGCATGAAATATGCAAACATCTTGCCTCTTGATTATGGGCATTCATGGTGGCTATATTTTCCGTTTCTATATTTTCCAAATTTAAAGAACACACAAGTCAAAAAAGCTTAAAGATAAAATGCATATGTATGAGAGGACAGTTAAAAGATGTTAATCTATTAATGCCTGTGAATCTATTGATTAAGACTGTGTTTTTCATCTAAAAATTCTAATTTTATACATTGAAGAAAAAATGTAAGCTTTAAAATATTTGGGAAGAAGATAAAGAACATCGTCCCAAGTGAAGGATGCCTTACACCGAAGTTTATACCATGTAATTTCATGCATATGAAGTTCTAGAATAGGCAAAATTGATTGATGGTGAAAAAAAAAAATCAGAACTGGATATTTCTAGGGATGAGGACAGGATTGGGAAGAATATGCATGACCTTTCTTGGATGTTGATGAATTTCTATATCATGTTAAGGGTTTGAGTTACATAGGTGTGTACATTGTCAAAACTCAATAGGTATTTAAGATTTGTTCATTTGTATGTATATTCTTTTACATCAAAAGAAAAAATACTGTCAACAAACAAGTGGGGAACATATAGTTTTGTGAAAAATGTATGAAGTCTGAGTTACTCCTTGCTGGCTTTATCTTTTGTCCCATGGTCTTACATGGGTATTCCAGGGTAAAAAAGTTACAGCTTCAATGTACTCTAATTGGCACCTTGTGCATGCATCTGTTAGTACTTGGTACATTGCAGTGGAGTTATTTCATTCCTCCAAGGGGCTGTGAACTCTTGGAGGGCAGGAAATCCCTGCCTTCTGGCACGTGGCTGGCGTGTGCCCAATAAATATTTAATAGGTTAGTAAGTATTCCTCTGCCTTTGTCTCCACCTCTACATGTAACAAAAATATTTTTCTATTCATTAAAATTATTAGTTCTGTATCTTTTTTATAATATTAATTGGTAAGTGGAATTAACACAAAATAACAAAGGTTAATCTTTTAACATTGTCATTTCAGGTTCTTTGTTCAAGGAGATTGCTCAAAATTATATCAAGGTGTTATAGCAGTGTGGCTTAAATATTTTGAACACTGTGGTTGAGTTTGTGGTCAGGTTGTGGGTCTCCAGCTGCAAAGTGTTCAGGAAAAAATATTAGACCCCATAATTAAATCATTTTGTAACATTTATAGTGAAGTCAGAAAATCTGCCTAGTCATTTTTGTGTGTGATTTTAACCTCAATAAAATGTCAAAATTAGACCAACTGAAGAATTATTTGAAAGTTGGTTATATTCAGTTTTTTTAACATGATAAAGAAATTAAGTAATGCTAGACCAAAAAAAAAAAAAAATTGTATTTTATGGGAAAGATTAACTTAAATTTTTTGAATATTTGAGAATTTATATAAAAGAATTTCTAGTAGAAAATCATGAAGGAGATTGAAAGCATACATTTAAGAAACTCAAAAGGAAATTTTATGCTAGTGAAATTTTTTGGCAGAAATATGTATATGGTTACTGAGTGAAAGCTTCAACAGATACATTTCTAATTAACAAAATATTTACTTAATGTAGTCTGAAATTAATGAGGAATAAACTTGATCTAGCTTGTAAATTATTCACGTTATTTCTCCTTTGTTATGTGTAGCTGTATATTGAATTTAGTTTTTGAAACAAACAAGGTTGAACTTACAGTGGTGCATACCATTCTATACTTAATGTCCTCAGGTTTTTTTTTTTTCCCATTTTCTTGTTTTAGTTACTTGGAATATTATCATAGAATAAAGGAACGCTGGGTTGTTTACAAGTGTATTAATAGCTCATTTGTATAGCATTTTGCAGTTTATTTAGAAATCATATTTCATTTATTATTAATAACTAACTTTTATCAAATTCATATTGTGTGTCAGGTATTATGCTCAGTGCTTTGCTTACATCATCTTGTATAATCTTCACAGCTAGGAAATTGGCATTATTATCTATCCTCATTTAACAAATGAGGAAATTTCAGGTTTAGAGAGGCAAAGTGATTGGCCTAAGGTCACACATCTGGTAGTTGCTTGAAGTGGATTCCCCCTAAGGTTTGATCTGATGCCAAATCCAGTCCTAACCACTATACTTTACCCTTCCACATTTTACGAACCTAGATACTGAAGCTTGTTCAGGGAATGTTTGTTATGAACTAACTGCATATGCATACTGGGTTTGCTCAATTAGTTTTGGTTCCTATCCTGAAGTTTCTTTTAGTCTAGGGACCTGGCTGCTCAAAGTGTGGTTCATAGACCAGCAGCACTGGCATCTTCTGGGAGCTTGTTGGAAGTGTAGGATCTCATGCCCTAGTCCAGTAGTATAGAATCAGAATCTGATTTAACAGGATCACCAGGTGATTGGTGTGTACTTTCAAGTTTTTGATAAGCTCTGGTCTGAAAGAATAACTGGATCAAAGCAGAGTAGTCTAGGGAGGCATCCATACCATCTGATTAATGTCTTTAGACTCTACCAGACTGATTTTTATACTTCAGGTAACATATAATATTGTATAGATACTATTTATCAGTCTGTGTACATTGTACCCATGGTATTTGGTGAAAACCTCTTTGAATTCTCTTGAAAGTGTTTAATATTGCATTTTTAGAAGATGGTTTTGGGGGTATAATATCTTCTAATTTTAGGGAATTGTATATTAAGTATGATGGCAACCATTTATATGAAATCAACTAACCACAGATTTCATTAGCTAGTTTTGTTTTGTAGTACATTTTATCTTTTAACTGATACTGATTATGTCTGGGTGAAAATGGGATAGGACTGATTGTATATTTGACTCATTCTTGATTTTTAGAGGATGATGATTAGATTGATGAAGCTTAGAAATGAAAACTTGAATCCCCCACCCCTTCCCAGTTTGCCTAATGCCTCTTTCCTAATACTGGATTTGTCATTTTTTTAGATGTGGAAGTTATATACTATGACTGGATTTCTCTTTGTTTACATGGCGCCCTTATGGACTAGCAGGGTCTGTGCTTTAAATATCTCTTAACAGCCCAAAATTTAACCCAATATATGCATTCATGTATTAACAAGCGCTTGTTCAAAATTGTGCATAGGAAGCACTATTCTGTTACGCATGCATTGCCACTAACATGATATAGTTAAACAACTCCTAACTCTAAATCACTTCCTAGATTAAGGCAGTAACTGACTTTGAGGATGGAAAGTGAATTCCCAGTAAGTTTATACAGAGGCTTTTTTATTCTGGTGCAAAATAGAAATTGACATATAGTTTACATTTTTGTAAATACCATAATTTTAGATTGGCATGACTTTGTTTCGTTTGTTTTGCACTGACATGTAAATAGAGGTGTTAACTTGTATCAAGAATAGGTGAATTCTGATAGTTGTATGATGTAATCAAATACTTAAATTTATTCTTAGATAGAAGTTGTCCTATATTCTAGAGATTAACTTAAAAAATAATGAACACAGTAGCTATGAAGATGAGGAACTGGAAAGATTTTATTATATCAACTATCCAAACTCCGTCTTCTGCCTCTATTGTCCTTACCTGCAACACCTGCCTTCTGAGAAATGACTCTACTTCTCTTAGAAAAGCCTAACCCTTTCCTGTGAGCCTAAGAAATAATTAACAGTTAGAATAAAAAGCTTTCTTGAAGTAACAGCTTCAAGCACACAAAGATATTACATCAAGTAAGTACAAACTTTTAAAAAGTTGAAAACAAGATTTACTTTCAACCTGTAATATTATTAATCATATTTTAATTATCTTAGCATCTAGATTTAGTAATAAAAGCATTTACATCTACCTGGAGGAGAGTTGATATTAACAAATATGAATCAAATATTCTTCAGAACTTTAAAAATGTGTTTTATTTTTCAGCAAAGATGTCAAGGAAGTTAAGCTTGCCTACTGACCTAAAGCCTGACTTAGGTAAGTAAAATAAATAAATGAATGGGGTGCCTGGGTGGCTCAGTCGTTGGGCGTCTGCCTTCAGCTCAGGTCATGATCCCGGGGTCCTGGGATCGAGCCCCGCATCGGGCTCCTGCTTGGCGGGAGGCCTGCTTCTCCCTCTCCCACTCCCCCTGCTTATGTTCCCTCTCTTGCTGTGTCTCTCTCTGTCAAATAAATAAATAAAATCTTTTAAATAAATAAATAAATGAATGAATGAATGAATGAATGAATAAAATCCATAATAGTTAAACTCCCTTCAAAGGGAAGACAAGGAAATCAGAAGATTTAAAATTACCGTAGACTGGATTTTTATCAGAAATCAAGTTTAAAATGACTAAGATGTTTAAGGATTAACAGCCTCTAGAATGTCATCTATAAATTATAAAAGATTATAAATTCAAGCAAACCAAAATAATATATTTTCTCAGCTCTCATACTTTATATCTAAACAAGATTTGGTATAAGACTAAAATTTGTACAATTTCAGATTAATTTCTGTTAAAAGTTGTTATATCCCATTTAACCATCTGAAAACTTGCTTGAACTTTATAATTTATAAACTTACAAGAATTTAACTTTTTCACAGTAAATTAGTTTTCTGTATTACAATGAATTTCTCATATCAAGAATCATTATTTTTGATGATAATAAGTTGGGAATATTTCTTTTTCTATAGCACTTTCTATGCAACTAATCCCCTAGGAAAGCAGAGTGAACATATTCACACATTCCTTTTGCTTTAGATTCAGCTCAAAAACAGCTCCCTGATATCACACATAGAGACAAATAACATTTCAGTAAAGATAAAAAGCTTGCAGTGTTTCTTTTTAAACTCACTTTTTTTTAATTTCAGAAATTTTGATGGTCTTTAATGAAATAAAAAGTGGGCTGACTGAAGATGGTTTCACCCATCTTTGTCTTAGAAATATCTAGATTTCCTCCCTTACATTTGCTCACCCCTGTCATCTCACTATTTATTCTCTAGATTCCTTAACTGCCTTTTTATGCATAATGCAAATTTAGGTATTGTCCATTTCACCATACTAATTTTAGCATTTCCAAATCATAGTCTTATCTCAGTTATACCGATAGAAGGTATATAATTATCAGTGAGTAGGCATAATGTCTTCCATTGTCAGCAGTACAAGTTTCCATTCTTGAACATAGGAAAAACAATTTCATAGAATCCTGTAGTAGGACTGGTGTTAAGGGAACAAGAATTAATCCTAGAATATCAGAGAACATATGTTTTGAGAAGGGAATAGCTCCCTTTACTATATAAATGGAAGATGTAATTTGACATTAAGTGTATCTGAGGGGCCGAGTTTTCATCAGACTCTCAAAGAGGCCCGTGATTTTAATAACACTAAATACTGCTAGTTAAAATGGTTTTGTACCTTCTAGTATCTTAAAAATCTGAGAAAACACATGGAGAAAAGTACTTGTAAAATTAGTAAAAATACTGTATATTAATTATTTTTAAAAAGAATATCACACTTATATAAGTAATTTAATCAGTGGGTATATCCCATACTTGTATAGATCATCTTTATTCAGTTCATGTTTTAGCTTACATGCCCATGTATTTCAGTGCCCTAAGCCAATTACAACTGATTGACACATACCTCGGAACAGTCTCTGTGCTGCTTAAGTAATTTCCCTTCAAGTCATTGTACTGCTAAACTATTTTCTGGTAGAGATTCTTAGCTGGTAATTGTTTTACATTGGCTGGGGAGTCAATGGGGAAAAACAATTCTATTGATAGGCTCAAACTACCAGATGTTCCTAAAGCAGCTGAGGCTGTTGGACTACCCTGCAGCTCTGGAAGCTTCTGTGACTAGAATTCACCTTGGCTTATGAGGAAATCGTGTAACGCTGCACTTTGTCTGTGGCTTCACCATCCTAGATTCCATGGCCCAGCCTCAGGAACCATGGGTGATATTGTTAGGCTTCTGATGTTACTTTTCAACTGGCAACAACCAGAGGAATAAAAATCAGACTTTTATACTTTAATGTGAATTAGTTTTTTGTCCTAAAGTTTACCCTGACCAAATTCAACTCTTGGCATGATGTTTTGACTGGGGGAATAAAATATTGTTGCATAAGGCTCTCTATGTGGGAAGGAAAGGGTAATATATAGAGGTAGAATGTTCTAGGCATCCAGAGAGTAACATGAAAGCAATGATGTGACAAGCTTGTAACACCTACAGCTGGATAGAGGCATTAATGACAAATTTTATCTGAGTTAACAGCTTCCAGAAACCTCACATGTTCAAATATATTTTTGTATTTAAAGACTGAACTTTAATTCTCAATAATAACCAAACCCTCCCCTTTATTTTGGTGGTTTGACTAATCCCATGTCTACCTGGAGTTGCTGGAGAAAGTTTTAGACTTGGACATGACACAAGTCCTGACTCTTCCACTAATTATCTTTGTCCTCCTGGGCGAGTTATTGTTATTGAATCTAAGTGTCTATTTTATTATTCATTAAATTGTGATGATAATACTTTTCACTTGTTATGTGGATTCAATAGAATAATAAATAGAAAGTGTTATGAAAATGTGTCTTACATGGTAGGCCTTGCTTAGTGGTAGCCATTTTCATTTCTGCTCTTCTTACTAGAATTAAAATTGAAATTTCTAGTCCATTTGTTTAGCTTGCCCAATTTCTAAAATTTAAGCCACAAAGATCCACAACATCTGACTTAACAATAGTCAGTACAAGTTGTAATTCATGAACTGCTAAAAATTCTAACTTGTTTTCAAACAGTTCTAGGCAAATAGAATTTTGTAAGTTTAGGATTGATTCTGATTCAGTTCATTTTCACATACTGATCTATACTTAAGAGTTTCTTTGGTAGCTAATTTTTATAAAGAAGTCATAATAAAAATGCAGTTGTAGTTTATGAATTTTATATAGTTAAATTAGTCCATTAAATTAAAACACTGTTTATTTGGCCTGTGAATTAACATTTGAAGTAGATTGTTGTGAATCACCTATTGTAATTTTAATAGATAAGAGTAAGAATTTTTACACAGATTAATTTATAATGAAATTTATATTATCAAATTTTCTTTTTTTTTTAAAGATTTTATTTATTTATTCATGAGAGACAGAGAGAGAGAGAGAGAGGCAGAGGGAGAAGCAGGCTCTCAAGGAGCAGGGAGCCTGATGCGGGACTCGATCCCAGGACCCTGAGATCATGACCTGAGCCGAAGGCAGACGCTTAACCATCTGAGCCACCCAGGCACCCTATATTATCAAATTTTCTTACCAAATTTATATTACCAAATTTTCTTTTTTAAATTTTTTTAAGATTTATTTGAGAGAGAGAGCGAGGGGGAGGGGCTGAGGAAGAGGGAGAGTGAGTCTTAAGCAGACTCTGCGCTAAGCACAGAACCAGATGTGGGGCTCGGTCTCATGACCCTTGAGACCACGACCTGAGCTGAAACCAAGAGTTGGATGCTTAACCAGCTGCGCCACCGAGGCACCCCTCAAATTTTCTTATCAAATTTCCACTGATTTCTATCTTTGTCCCTGGGTCACAACTGAAAATATATGTCCAATCACCTTGTATGTGTATGACTTATTAAAGTAACGAATATTTTTATCATTGAAAACTACATTTAAAATTTCTATTATTTGGGGTCCCTGGCTGGCTCAGTCAGTAGAGCATGAGACTCTTGATCTTGGGGTTGTAAGTTTGGACCTCATGTTGGGTGTAGAGATTACTTAAAATCTTAAAAAAATAAAATTTCTATTATTTCTAGAAATCTTTTTATAACTTTGAAAACTTTAGAGTTAGCATTTGGAATCAGTTTATATATTTAATATTACACACTCATCCAGTAATGAGCTGTTGCTTATGGAAAGTTGTTTCATTTACAGGAAGTAGTTCTTTTTTGCCATGTCAAAATCTTTAAGAGGAATTACAGGCAAAAGAGAGACATTTTTAGGCACTATAGTTAGAAATTACCCATGTTACTGCCATAACTAGTAGCTTTATTATTTTCAGAGGCTAGCTATAATCAAAATTCTGTTGTATATAATTATCATTTGGGGAAATATTTGTCAATCTATTAATTTAAATTTTTTATTTTTTTTATTTTATTTTATTTTTTTAAAGATTTTATTTATTTATTTGACACAGAGAGAGAGAGAGAGAGGAATCACAAGCAGGCAGAGTGGCAGGGAGCGGCAGAGGGAGAAGCAGGCTTCCCGTGGAGCAGGGAGCCCGATGTGGGACTCGATCCCAGGACCCTGGGATCATGACCTGAGCCGAAGGCAGATGCTTAACGACTGAGCCACCCAGGCGCCCCAATTTAAATTTTTTAAAGATTTATTTATTTAGGGAGAGAGCATGCGGGTGCAATCAGGAGGGGCAGAGAGAGAGGGAGACAAGCAGACTCCCCCCTGAGCATGGAGCCAGACATGGGGCTCTATCCCACGACCCTGAGATCATGACCTAAGCCAAAATCAAGTCTGATGCTTAACTCACTGAGCCACCCAGGCGTCCCTGAATTTAAATTTGATTACAAAAGCTTTTAGGTAGTATAGTTAGGATTCAGTTATACCTTTTCTATTTAATAAAATGCAATTTAGAAGACTTGACTGTGTTTTTTTATTTTTTATGACACGAAGTCATTTCTTTCATGATAGCATTGAAAGCATGTGATTTGAGGACCTATTTATTAGATGTGAACAGTAGAAACGGCTGAGAATTTTAATATATCCCACAGTTGTGGCAGCAAGACATCGGTTTAGATACTTTCAACTATAGATCTGTCTTCAGCAAGTATTTATTGGATACTTTTATAAGCCAGGCACTATGCTCAAAATGACACAGCTCTTGTATTCAAGAAACTTAGAGTCACTTTAGAGTGAGGCCTAAGACAAGTCTGGAAGAACTACAGAACAAATGTACTATTAGTGCCATGGGAGAGAAAAAGCTATCAAGATTCAAAAAAAGAAAAACCATATATGGTTTTAGGAATCAAGATAAAACTTCATGAAAATGATGGTACCTGAGATGACAAATAAGCACAATCTTGATAGAGAAAAGGATGAGGCACAGGAACCAATCAGAAAGAAAATCACAAGCAGAGAACAATGATTTACTCAGTTTTTTCCCACAAGGTCCTGAAAAGCAGGGTAGCATCGAAGATAGGGCCAGAAAGGAGAGTTGAAATATTTTGTGGAGAGTCTTAAAAACCTGAGTAAGATACTAAACATCAAATAAAGAGGAACTACTGAAGATTTTTTAAATAGAGGTGGTAGAATTATGACTGTACCTTATAAAATTCAGTTAAGTTGTGTTAGAACAGTGACAGAATGAAGGTGGGAAGACCACTTGTGAATTATCAGCAGTCTCCATGAATGATGAAGGCCTGAATGAAGGGTAATGGAAGTTGATTGGTAATGGAAAGAGGGAAACAACACTGGAGTAAAATAACATTGGACGTGGCATTCCATCAGATATGTATAGGTAAAGTGTAAGGGAAGAACCAAAACTGAGACTCATTTTAAGTGTTATTCCCTAGAACAGGGTTGTCATGAAAATAAACAGTGCCATTAGATGAATTTAGAACTTTGGAGAAATAATGTATTTTGATTTTGTATAGTGAGACATAATAGGAAAAAATTCCCATAAATTTGGAAATGCAGTTACAAAAGAAAAGAGGCCAAGGCTCAAGGCAAACTTGCAATTGGCCACAGTGAAGAAGGCAGCTAAAGACAAGAGAAGGTTTATTAGTATAATTTTGAAGTATCCCTGTCATTACAGAAAGAGTCAAGTAAAGGGAATACACCTGGTATGAAATTAAGTATGAGCCAGATACCAGTTACATGTTTTGATGTAAAATGCCTTGGATGAATGTTGATTACAGTTAAAATGGTTTTCAAGAAAAAGGAAGGCTAAATTTTTATGGATTAAAAGCTTTCATATGGACAGATTTGAAAAAAAAACCTTCAGATTTGAAGGTAGAATCAGTACTTCTAAATGGATTTTTTTAATGTAAATAATTGAAAGTGCAACAAAAACTTGTGATGTACTATATGCTGGCTAACCGAACATAATAAAAAAAAAAGAAAGAAAAAATGCCCACAGTTTTCTAGTTCTACCCAACCATGGAATTGCATTACCAAAGGAAGTAACAGCATCATGAGAAAAGAAGTTGGTGAGGTCTAAGATTAGAAAAGCAACCAGGATACTAACAAAGAGCCACACCAAAAACCATATAGATCACACATCCAAAAATTCACTGGAATTACACCAACTCACTTCTGAGAAGTATGGATTTATCTGTTTGTATTTTATATTTAAGCAAAGGAAAAAATTATTAACATAAAAGTAAATTGTTTTGGGGACGTCTGGGTGGCTCAGTTGTTAAGCGTCTGCCTTCGGCTCAGGTCATGATCCCAGGGTCCTGGGATCGGGTCCCGCATCGGGCTCCCTGTTCGGCGGGAAGCCTGCTTCTCCCTCTACCTGCTCTGCCTGCCGCTCCCCCTGCTTGTGCTCTCTCTCTGTGACGAGTAAATAAAAATCTTTAAAAAATTTTTTAAAAAAGTAAATTGTTTTTAATTAAAATATGCTATAGGTTTTGTCTTTTTGCAGATTAACTCTTTGGCCAAATTTTTATGATATTTTATAACAAGCAATCTCACAACATTTTAATTCATTTCAGATATAAAAGATAATTCCTTCAGCCGATCACGGAGTTCCAGTGTAACCAGCATTGATAAAGAATCTCGAGAAGCAATTTCTGCTCTTCATTTCTGTGAAACTTTTACTCGAAAGGCAGATTCATCTCCCTCCCCGTGTTTATGGGTTGGTACTACATTGGGAACAGTGCTTGTCATTGCACTGAATCTTCCCCCAGGAGGAGAGCAAAGACTTCTTCAGCCAGTAATTGTCTCTCCAAGTGGTATGTATGCTTTCATGCTGTACTTATGTTGAAGATCTAACTTGCTATATTTAGTAGAAGCCTTCGCTTTTCATTTTTGAATTGATCTATGAATTCTAAAATGTAAACTAAATGGAGATGTAGTCTTATGTTTTTAATGAAGAAATACATGAATAAGATTCCAGAATATCGTTTATTTATACAGCCATTCAGGTTTTGCATTTTTTTTTAACTCTAGGATCATATCTAAAATGATTACTACATTTGAAAATGAAAAAAAAAAAACTGTTCTTCTAATGCATTCTAAGGTACCTTAAAATGCTATGTTCTATAAGCAAAAGGATGGTACCATATTTAGGAGAAAAAGCAAAATGTATTTTTTTTAAACATCATGTAGTTGGCTGTTTTTAATATCTAAATGTGAAGTCTTAAAATATGTTATCTTTCTCCTTTGAAGTATTAGGAAAAGGTGATTTAATAGCAGATCTTAAGAAAAAATTTATGACCTTCATATATTGAAAATGAGATTCAATTTCATCAAATGTATGTGGAGTCTGATAGATCTGGAAATAACTGAGAAATCTGGTTTTCATTACTAATTTATTCTGATTTAGGTAGAAAAAGAACATGATTGTGCTCATTAGTGTATCCCTTGTTTATACAGTGGACTTTAACATTACTTGGAATTTAAAATTAAAATGTAATTATGATTTTAATGGTTTGTGAACTAGGTTTACATCAAAGAAACAGTTTGATTTATTCATTCAGCTCAATAAATATTTGAGTATGTTCTGTATGCCTAGTTGTTAGAAAAGGTTACATAATGATAATATTCTTACTTAAGCTCCTTTCTTCATAGTAAGAATGTGTATAAGGAAAAAAAAAAAAAAAGCCTGGAAAGATAAGCCACATAAAGAATGTTCTGGTAGCCATATTAAGAAGGTAAAAAAAAAAAGAAAAACAAGGTGAAATTAATTTTAATAACATTTTATTTAGCATATCCAAAATGCTGTTATTTCAGCATGTAACCAGTGTTTTTAAATTACTAAGATATTTTACTTTTAATTTTTTTTTTTTTTGGTACTGAGTCTTCGGATCCGGCATGTATTTTACTCTCAGAATATGCCACAAGTTGGACAGGCCGTATTTCAAGGGCTCTGTAGCCACATGTGGCTAGTGGCTGCTGTATTGGACAGTGCAGCTCCTAGACACCATCCACTTGCTCTCACACTTGTTGGTAGTACACTTGGCAGATATGAGGTAAGACATAGTTCCAGGCATCCCAGTATTTATCAGTTTGGGGCATGTATTTCTGATTTCTTTTTCTGGACTCAGATACATGCTTGAAGGTTGAATCCCTTCAGTAAGCCGGTGTTCAATTTCAGTTTAATATACATTCTGCATGTTGCTGAATGTCTACTCTGTGTCAGAGTTGGAATAAACATATTTGCTGTGGGGGTTAAAATACTTGTTATCTACTAAACTTATGTATTTTAGGTACTATATTGAGGTTAAAAGGGGCGATCCTGAGAATGGCATTCCTGGATACCACAGGCTGCTTAGTGCCACCTGCATATGAATCCTGGAGAGAACACAATGTTCCCGAAGAAAAAGATGAAAAGGAGAAATTAAAGAAACGACGGCCTGTCTCCGTATCCCCTTCCTCTTCTCAGGAAATTAGTGAAAACCAGTATGCAGTGATATGTTCTGAAAAGCAAGCAAAAGTCATCTCACTGCCAACTCAGAACTGTGCTTACAAGCAAAACATTACAGAGACCTCATTTGTGCTTCGTGGAGATATCGTAGCATTGAGTAACAGTATCTGCCTTGCCTGTTTCTGCGCCAATGGACATATTATGACTTTTAGGTAAGAGGTACACATTTTTAAAAAACACAAAGATGGCACTTACACCCTTAAAACATAACACTACAGAATTATATTCCACTTAAATGAAATGCTTTTGTTTATAGTCTTACACACTGAGAATTTATTTTCATTCAGTTAATAGTGAACAAGTTTATGAAGAATACAAGTCAGTTTTATCTACCTCTCAAGTATACTAAATCATAAGGTTTATAAGGTACTGCCATTTTTGCCTTCTATAATACTTTGTTCAAGACTAAACCTACCTTGTTTATTTATGTTTTTTAATTCCAGTTAGTTAACATACAGTGTTGTATTACTTCCAGGTGTGCACGATAGTAATTCAACACTTCCATACATCACCTGGTGCTCATCATGACGGTGCACTCCTTAATCCCCATCACCTGTTTAACCCACCCCCCCCCATCGCCCTCCCCTCTAGTAACCGTCACTTTGTTCTCTATAATTAAGAGTTTGTTTCTTGATTTGTGTCTCTCTCTCATTTTTTCCCTTTGCTTGTTTGTTTTGTTTCTTAAATTCCACTTATGAGTGAAATCATGGTATTTGTCTTTCTCGGACTTATTTTACTAAGCGTTATACTCTCTAGCTCCATCCATGTCATTGCAAATGGCAAGACTTCATTCTTTTTTATGGATGGATAATATTCCATTGTGTGTATACACACAAACACATATATACACATGTTTATATATATATAGATACGTACAATATATATGGAAGAAGATGTAGGTCTTCTTTGTCCATTTATCAGCGAGTGGACACTTGGGCTGCTTCCGTATCTTGGCTATTGTAAATAATAATGCTATAAATAAGCATAGGGGTGCATGTATTCTTTGAATTAGTGTTCTTGTATTCTTTGGGTAAATACCCAATAGTGTGATTGCTGGATCATAAGGTGGTTCTATTTCTAACTTTTTGAGAACCCTCCATACTGTTTTCCAAAACCTACCTTGTTTCTTATTAATGACTTTTTAATATTTTTCTCAAGTTTGCCAAGTTTAAGGCCTCTACTGGATGTCTATTACTTGCCCCTCACCAACATGCGGATAGCCAGAACATTCTGCTTCACCAACAATGGACAAGCATTATATCTTGTTTCACCTACAGAAATCCAGAGACTCACTTATAGTCAAGAGACCTGTGAAAATCTTCAGGTAAATAACAAAAATATTACTATAATTTCTTCAAAAGTGAAATATTCTCAAAAAAAAAAAAAAAAAAGTGAAATATTCTCTAAGATCCCTTACTTTTGTTCATCTCTTACACTCTCAGGAGTATACAATGAGCCTATATGGGAAAATCCAAAGCCTGACTTTCAGAGCATATGCTTTGAGACTTGTGATAAAGTAATTTCATCAGACTTTTGTTATAAGAGGGACTTATCTCCCTGATCCATATTTTTTCTACTCAGTGATGGCACAGAAATATGAAATATTACATACATTTTATACCCACTCTCCAAGTATAATAAATATCAATTATACACACAAAGAAATCATTTTTAAGGAAGTGTGTTAATGTGGAAATAGTTATATCTGCGCATTGTGTCATCCCCTCTCATATACTATGTATTCACAAGGATGTATATACATATAAGAAAAAATAAGGTTTTCTAGTTTTACTCTGAATATTTTTTGTTGATCTGTTTGCAAGAGACTACATTCTTTAAATACAAAACTGTTTCTTTCTTAATATTCAAGTGCCTTATGTGCTTGCATATACAGTTGACCCTTGAACAAGATGTGTTTGAACTGCACAAGTGCACTTATACTCAGATTTTTTTTCAACAAATACAGTACAGTACTATAACTGTATTTTTCTTCCTCATGGTTTTCTTAACATTTTCTTTCCTCTAGCTTACCTTAATGTAAGAATACAGTATGTAATAAATATAACATATAAAATATGTGCTAATCCACTCTTTATCAGTAAGGCTTCTGGTCAGCAGTACACTGTTAGTAAATTTTGGGGGGATTCAGAAGTTACACGTGGATTTTTGACTGTGCACGGCGATTGGGCCCCTAACCTTCACACTGTTCAAGGATCAACTGTATATTAGAAATGATCAGTTTAGTTTCACCTTTTAAAATAAAAGTGCTCTTATATTGAGCTAAAATATTAAAAATTAAAAATTAAAATATTAAATATATAAATATTAATTGATACTTAGAGGAAACCTTTATCTAAGGGAACTTTAAGGGAACGTTTTAATGAAAGTTTTTACAATTAGCCCTATTTTATTTGTTTGTAATGAATTTGTGGCTCATTTTGAGAAGATGAGCTGTAGAGTCAAGACTGAATTTAAGTCCCATCCTTGCTAATAATTACACAATTATGTGATCTTAGACAAGTTACTTACTGTCTCTGAGTTTCATCGTCTTTAAAAATAGGATTAAAAATAATATCCATGCCATAGGATATGGTGTGGATTAAAGAAGACAATGCATGTAAAGTGTTTAGCATAGTGCTTGGTACAGAGTATGTGATCACTGTCAGATGTTACTATTATTTCAGTAAGCTAGACTGTCCTGGAAATGTACTTCTAATGACATTATTACAAACCTTGAGAGTGAAACAGAATTACAGATCTGTTATTTTAGATATAAATTTACATTTACATTTGGGTGGAGATGTTTTTTCAAAGATTCCTAGGTTTCTGAATTAAACCTTTGCTTTTTATGGGGAAGATAAAATTTTTCTTTAGTGTTTCCTTTCACTAGTAAAATGGTACTGTATTAAGAAGTAATACAGTCAATTGAATATATTCTTTATTTTCATCTGAAATATGGTCATAATTCAATTACTCAAAATTTTAAACTTCATCACTTTTTTAGGATCAAGTCTGTTCTTTGGTCAGTGTTTTATTTTAGTAAAAAATCAATAGCAGCAGCAGTAAACTTTACCTATTTATTTTTAAAATGAAATGGTCATTTAGTAACTCAATTTACTTTAATGACTGTCTGCTATGTACCCTCATGATATAAATGAAAAGTAAACTCTAAGCAGTTTGTGATAGAATGTTTTCTTTGAACATTATTGACATTTTAAGCTTTGCGCAGTGGCAGTATCGTAGCCAATGAGGTTTATCCGAGGCGCGATTATTGCTAATTGAACATTATTGACATTTTATTTACCTCTGTATTTTCAGTGCCTAAAAATAATGCTTTGGTAAAAATATGTTTTAAGTACAGTGAACTTTATAAACACTATTCCTTGGTTTCCAGAGTGCCCTAATTGTGCATTCATTTAACTTTAACCAAAAAAATAAAGAAGATGCCTACAAACATTAATGGAGTTTCCAGCCCAGATGGAATAATAGGGACCAGATTAACCCTCCTGCCTGAAGCAGCCCCAAAAAAGCAGACATAAACATGAAACGACAGTTTTCAAGATCCTGAACATTGAGCAGTGAAGGAAAGTAATCCCTGAGAGACAGGAAACAAAGTGCTCCAGCTTTAATACCTTGATAGAGTTTCCAGAGCATGCATAGAGGGAAGGTCCTGAGGCAGAGTCTGACCAGCTTCCTGTGTTGAGGAGACAGAACCAAGAGTCTAGGAAGACCAAATAAGTTAGAGTTCTTAGAAGAGAGTATCAGAGAGAAAAGAGCTATACAGAGAGAGAACCCTGCATATCTGCAGAGGGTCTGCCAGGAGTATTCAGTAGAGTACTGTTGAGCACATGCATGTGGATACTCTCTGGCCTGGGAAAGAACCATCTGAAAGGAAGATTAGAGGGAATTGTGCCTGGTCCCAGGGCCAAGAACAGTGCCTGCTCCCAAAGCCAAGCTAAAAATATTTATAATTCATGAGTGTGTTAGTTTCCTGAAGCTGCTGTAACAAATCACCACAAACTTGGTGACCAAAAACAACATAAATTTATTCTGTCACACTTCCGGAAGTCGGAAATCTGAAGTAAGTTTCACTGAGCCAACATCAAGGCGTTGGCAGGATCATGCTTCCTCCAGGGGCCCTAGAGGAGACCTTGCCCCTTCTATCCTCTTGTACCTGCCAGCATTCCTGGACTTGTGGTTGCATTACTCCAATCTCTGCCCTCATGGTCACCTTGCCTCCTCCTCTTGTGCTATGTCAAATCTCCATCTTATAAAAACACTTGTAATTGGATTTAGGACCCATCTAGATAATCAGGATAATTTCCCGTGGCAAAATACTTAATCACATTTACACAGACACCCCCCTCCCTTTTTTTTTTTTTTAAGAAGATGTAACATTTATAGGTTTCAGGAATTAGAACCTGATATTTCATTTTTTTTAAAGATTTTATTTATTTGAGAGTGCTAGGGGGGTGGAGGGGGGAAAGGGAGAAGCAGACTCCCCACTGAGCAGGGAACCTGATGCAGGGCTCAGTTCCAGGACCCTGGGATCATGACCTGAGCCGAAGGCAGACTCTTAACCAACTGAGCCACCCACGTCCCCTAGAACCTGATATTTTAGATGGCCATTATTCAGCCTACTTCAGTGGGTAATTGGGTAGAGTACTCTGGAGGGTCTGGGCTCATTAGTTGGGGAATAATTAGCCTTACAATGAGCGCTGCTTCTGACCTGCCTAACAAATTATGAAAGTGAGACCCAGAAGGATCAAAATGTTTCCTATTATCCCAGAATGAAGCTCAAGACAACTTAGCAAGATGAGAAATACCCAGTACTCAACAAGGTAAAAATCAAAAGATCTGGCATCCAGTCAGATTGTCAGGAAAATATGACCCATAATGAGAAGAATAATTAATCTTTAAGAAACCAAACCAGAACTGACAGAAATATTATAATTAGTACAGAAGGACATCAAAACGGTTACTATAAATGTATTCCATACATTCAAAAAGTTAACTGGAGACATGGAAGATACAGAAGACCAAAATCAAACTTCTAGAGATGAAAGCCTACAGTGCTTGAGATGAAAAATATACTGGATGGGATTAACAACAGATTAGATGTTGCATAAAAAAAGATTAGGTCACTTGAAAGCATAGAAATAGAAAAAACAACTGAGTGTTTAAACTTGACAAATTCATAGCACTAAACCACCTGTATTAGAAGAGAAGTTCTTATCAAATCAGTGACCTCAGCTTCCACCGTAAGAAACTGAAAAAGAAAAGTAAGCAGAAGAAAGAAAATAATAAATATCCAAGTAGAAAACCATGAACAGAAATAGAAAACAAGGAAACAATAGAAAAACATCAGTAAAACTAAAAGTTTGATCTCTGAAACCAATAAAATTGATCTCAAGCCAGTCCGATTATGAAGAGAGAAGTTATAAATTACCAGAATCAAGAATGAGAGGAGTGGCATTACTACAGATTCGACAAATATTAAAATGGATAATAAGGAAATACTATGAACAACTTCATGCCAACAAACTCAAAAACTTAGATGAAAATGGACAAATTCCTGGAGAGAAATTACCAAACCTCACTAAAGAAAAAATAGATAACCTGAAGAGTAGTACTGTATCTAATTGAGAAGAAAATTCTAAGCCAGATGACTTCACTAGTGAATTCTATCAATGTTTTAGGAAGAAATAATACCAATTCTACACAAAACTCAAAAAATTGAAGTGGGGAAATCCTTTCCAATTCATTCTAGAAGTCACAATTAACATGATATGAAAAATAGACAAAGACATTACAAAAATTACATACAGATCAATATATGTCACTAATACAGATGTAAATATTATGAACAAAATTTTAGCAAATTGAATCCAACAGTATATCAGAGGGATAATTCTGGTCATGATTAATTATCATAGCATTTATCTCAGGAATGCAGGGTTGACTTCACGTTTGTACATCAATCACTATAATTCACCATATTATTTAACTAATAGGAAGCAGTTAACAAAACCCAACATCCATTCCTAATTTAAAAAAAGAAAAATCTCAGCAAAGAAGGAATAAAAGGGAGCTTAAAGAACATCTAGGGAAAATCTACACCTAATACTTAGTGATTGGTTACTGAATTATTTTTCCTTAAAATCAGGAGCTTTTAGAAAGGGATGTTTATTCTCAACACTTCTGTTCAGTGTTGTATTCTGTTCAGTGTTGTACTTAAGGTTCTAGCCAGTGCATTCAGGCAAGAAAAAGAAAGAAAAAGCATCTCAACTGGAAAGGAAGAAGTAAACCAGTTGTTATTATACAGATGACATGATCATCTATCTAGGAAATCTATCCAGAAAGCTACTAGAAATAATGACTGAGTTTGACAGGGATGCAGGATATGAGATCAATATTAAAAAAAAATTCTATGCGAGCAGTGGGCATTTGGAAATTGAGATTTAAAAAACACTGAGCCACCTGAGTGGCTCAGTCAGTTAAGTGTCTGTCTTCAGCTCAGGTCATGATCTCATGGTCCTGGGATCGAGCCCTGCATCTGGCTCCCTGCTTAGTGGGGAGTCTGCTTCTCCCTCTTCCTCTGCCCCTTCCCCCCACCCCCGCTTGTGCTTGCTCTCTCTCCCTCAAATAAATAAATAAAATCTTTAAAATAAATAAATATACCATTTATAATAGCAACAAAAATATGAACTACTTTGGATAAATCTGACAAAAATATGAAAGACTTCTATATTGAAAGTCACAAAAACACTGAAAGAAATTTTTAATAACCTGAATAAATTGTAATATGTACCTTGTTCATGGGTCAGAAAATTCAATATTAAAATACCAGTTCTCCCAAAATTGATCTATAGATTTGAGGAAATCTCACAAAATCTCAGTGGAAATTTTTTTGGGGAAATTTATTCTAAAATTCATATGGAAATGCATGGGACCTAGAATAGACAGAACAACTCTGAAAAAGAATAAAGTTGAAGGGCTTGTACCACCTGATTTTAAGGATTACTGTAATGCTACAGTGATCAAAAGAACATGGTATTGGCATCAAATTAGATAAATAGATCAATGGAACAGAGTATAGAGTTTAGAAATAAACCCACACGTATATGGACAACTGATTTTTGATGAAGACAATGCAATTGAGAAGGGATTGCGTTTCCAACAAATTATGCTGGGAAAATTGGATATTAAAATGCTTTGATCCATGCCTCACAGTATATACAGCAGTTGACTCAAAATGGATCGTAGACCTACATGTGAATCCTGAAACTATATAACTTTTAGGGGGAACCTAAGAGAAGATCTTTGTTAACTTGGGCTTGGCAAAGATTTCTTAGCTACAACACCAAACTCACCATCCATAAAAGAACAAATTGACAGCTTCAACAAAATTTAAAAATTATGTTCTTCAAAGATATTTAAGAAGTAAAGAGATAAGCCACAAGCTAGAAGAAAACCTTGGCAAAACATGTGTCTGTAAGGGACTTATGTCCAGAATGTAAAGGGCTCTTAAAAGTCAAAGAAGATAACGCAATAAAGGCATGGGCAAAATATTTGAACAGATATTTCACCATGAAAAGATGTTCAGCATTATTAGGCCTTACAGACTGTAAATTAAAACCACAATGAGATACCATTAAACACTTACTAGAAAGGCTAAAATTAAAAAGAATACCATGGCCAGGGCAGTTGGGTGGCTCAGTCAGTTAAGCATCCAACTCTTGATCTCAGCTCAGGTCTTGATCTCAGGGTCGTGAGATCAAGCCCGATGCTGGGCTCCATGCTCAGAGGAGTCTACTAGAGATTCTCTTCTCCCTCCCCCTCTGCTCCTCCTCCTGCTTGCACTTGCGTTCACACTCTTTCTCTCTCTTTCGGTCTCTCTCTCTGTGTCTGTCTCTCTCAATTAACTTAAGAAAAAAAAAAAATACTGTGTCAGGTTCTCACAAAGATGTAAGGGTCCAGAACTCTAATACACTGCAGGGAATGTAAAAAAATAAAAACAAAAAAACAGTACAACCACTTTGGAAAACGACTTAGCAGTTTCTTTAAAAGTTAAACATTCATAAACCAAAGATCTAGCCATTCTATTCCTAGTTTTTTTAACTCAAGAGAAAAGGAAATTGATATTCATAACTGTTTTATTTGTACTAGCCAAAAAACTGGAAACTACCCAAATGTCCATACAGATGAATGAATAATCAAATTGCAGTATATCCATAGTAGAATACAACTCATCAATAGAAAGGAATGAGCAGTTGATAACATTCAGTATCATGGATGAATCTCACAGTAATTATGCTGAGTGAAATAAGCCAAGCAAAAAAAAGTTTAGAATATTGTATGATTCCACTTATATAAAGCTATAGAAAATACAAATTAACCAAGGTTGAGAGAAAGCAGGTCAGCATTTCCTTGGTGATGGGGGTTCGAGAAGGAGCAAGAGAAGGTTTTCCAAAGAAAGCACAAGGAAGCACGAGAGATGGCTATGTTGATTATCTTCATGGTGGTGATGATTTCACAGGTATATATACATATGCTAAAATTTTATACTTTAAGTTTGTGCAGTTTGTCATAATGTCAGTTACCTCAGTAAAGCTGTTTTAAAAAGTCATGGACTCCAGAACTTTTTATTATCATTGAGAGGCAGTCAAAAGCATATGTTTATAGATTGAAATACCTAAATTTATTTCTACAGCATTATTCTAACCATATCTGGAGTGAAACCACGAACAAAATGTACAAGTTATCTTTTCAAATTGACAATTTGTTTTTATTTTTTAATTTAAATTAAAAAACAATTTTAAAGAGGTGGAACATATGAATTATTTCAGTTTAAACAATTTATAATTGCCCTAAGCACCTTAATATTATAATTTATAAACAAACTCCCAAGTACTCACTGTACAAAATTTTTGACAGTTGAACTGTTTAGCCTCTCTTAAATGTCATACATTCAATATTGAAATTTATTGCTGTGATCATCTTCTAAGATATTTATTTAAACTCAGTATTTTTATAACATAGGGTTTTCTTAATCAAAATTGTTAAAATCTGATTATTTGATCGTATTAAAAAGAGTTTAGTGATAAAGCACATACATTCATCCATTCATGAAATCAGTCTTAAATTTTACCCCATAAGCTTATTAACTCACATGATAAATGAGATCTAAGAGTCCAACATCAGACAAGTATATTTGTTTTTGTATATTCATATTTTGGGGTAGTTTAAAAGTTCCAGGTACTATTTCAGACATAGAGTTTACTATTATTAGATGTAAAAAGATATCATAGAAAATACAAATCTATTTTAGATTTATTAGTCATTAAAATTAATCATTGTAAATAGTAAATTTAATCATAGGTAAAATCCTTATTTAAATACAAGCAAAAAAATTTGTAGATGCTATTTAATGTTGTTGTAATATATGCTTTTTTTAATATCACTTTTTCTCCCCAAATTTTAATACTGAGATTGCAGATTCTTAGAAACCAGTTCTCTGAGAAACTTACTTGCCTAAAGTGCCTTTGGGGGTAAAAAGGCAGAGATGAGAATCAAACCCAAGTCCATGTGATTCCAAAGTTCATACTCTGGACCAGTCATTCCTACACTATAAATGACTCTTCATTTATAAATGTAATCTGGTTGTTTTATATTTCTTACTTTGCATTTGTAAAATTGTAAGCTCATTAAACACCAAATAAGAGCTGTAATTCTAAAATAAATTTTAAAATCATATCTTTATACCATCACTTGTTATATGTCATGTTACTCTTTTGATTTAGCATAAAAGACACTCAAATGGTAGCTGTTTGCCATGTTTGTTGTATCAATTTAAAAGATAGTTTAAATTGGAATCTATTGTAGTACAATATAAAAATGATTGGGAATATGCCTAAAATCATCTTTGTTATATAGTGTAATATAAATTTGAATTAAGTAATAGTTATCAGTATATTCTTTAGTGAGCTTTAACAAGTTTGATTTATTGACTTCAGGAAATTTTTCATTCCAGTTTTATTCCACTTTGTAGAATTTCAGAGGAAAGAAAATTAAAATGTGTAAGCTTCAATCCACTTCAACATTATAAATGAAACTCTTGTTAATATTGTGTTAACAATTATCTATTCCCATTTGTAATCTGGTTGGAGAAACAACATTAATATGAATATACTTAAAAGTAAAATCTTTGGACATCCTTTATTAACTTTCTTAGCCCAGCCCTAAGGAAGAAACTCTAAAAAATACATGCTTCATCTTCAACTATAATAATGTAAAACCAGATAACAGCAGAACTCCTACCCAGAACCAATAATGTACTTGTCTTTTGTATCATAGCTACTACTCTTAAGTGGGCAGAAATGCAATCCCAAAGCCTCACTGTACTTTTATTTTGATTCCAAAGCTTCCCAGAGCTGCCTTATAAATAATGTTGCTACCATTCTTCTCTTATAGAAATTCCTTCTCTCTCTCTATGTATTATTTACAAAGTCAATAACATATCAGCAACCTTTCTTGTCTCCTGAGTTAGTTTTACCGTTTCTGTGCTCTGAAGAATAGTAATTTCAGACAATACAGAAAGAAGCCTTTCCATCTCCCTGCCACATTTCTGGAATTCCAGCTGTATGTTGGCATAATTCTCTTCCTAAGCTATGTTTATGAAAAAAGAAGTTGATGTGTCTTTCTAGATTACTAATTTTCTGACTCAGCTGAAAGTGATAATTCCAAAACTGTGTCATCATCATTACACTAAACTTTTCAACTTACTAATAGCTTTTCTTCTTTCTAATGTAGGTATCAATTTTTGATGTTAAGAATTATGGGAAAATTTTGTCTTAATGATTGGAATCTTCTTAAGTTAAGTGAGAATATCATCTTTGCTTGAAATGTAAGGAAAATAATCTAGCCAAAGTAGCAAGCAGCAAGTTAGTCAATTTAGTCTTAACTGTTCGACTAAGTCAGTAGGTACTGGATCTAGTCACTTGAAATATGCTCATTAATTGTTTGTGAATCTCAACAGGTAATGTTATAAGCTTAAGTTAGAGTTTACAGTGATGGTTTTGTGAATTATAGTTTAGTTTCCCTGTAACTTTACCAATTACAATTTGTTTTGATTTTAAAGGAGATGTTGGGTGAACTCTTCACTCCTGTAGAAACACCTGAAGCACCAAACAGGGGATTCTTTAAAGGCTTATTTGGAGGTGGTGCGCAATCTCTTGATAGAGAAGAACTGTGTAAGTTGATTTCTTTAATTTGGGTATTGTATCTATAAAACTGAAACATGCAAGCCATTTAAATTCTTCCTACATGTATAAATTATGTTCACCTTTTTCCTCTTTGTCACATTAATATATCCATGTTTTTAGCAAAAATACATAAAATTGTGTCATTCTAACCCAAATCAAGGGAGTATTTTACTCAAGGAACCAAGATCAGAATAGCTTCAGGTGGTTAAAAAAGGAGTATTCACAACTTTAAATGAATAGTTTAGAAAGTATTTTATTTTCATTAAATGTGATCCTTATTATTCTTTCAATTCCATGATTCACCTTAATTGATGACCTTAACTTTGAAAAAGTTTTTAACCTAAACATTTATTTTACAAAATCTCCAAAACTATTATCATTGCACCAGAAGGTTATTTAAAATAGCAAAATCTGGTTTATTTACTACCTTCCACATAATTGGCACAGAGTAGAAATTGGTCCTTGAAGGAGCTAATGAGTCAATGATTGTTTGACCTTTCTTTCAAATAGCTGTTATCTGTCCTTAATTTTTTTTCCTTTTATTCTCTTTCTGTTTTGCTAAAATATTACAGAATTTTCCTTTTGTGTTTATTTGGCTAATTAGAAAAACTGTAAGATTAAATATCAGTAAGTAGCAGTGCAATGTAATTTTCAAAACTTACCCAGATTATTGATCAATCATCTTGCTACTAAGGATCAGTCAGTTTTAATTCATTTTTTAAAATGAAGACTGTTGTTTAAGTTATGGGGGACTGATAATTTGGAATAATATTCTCACCAAGAATAATTGATAAAGTTACACAAAATTAAAAATGTTTATTTTAATTCTTAAAAACATCAAAGAGCTAACAGTATAGTAAGAACATGGGGAAGGATGGGAACCCAAAGTGCTGAGTCTGGCAAACTGAGGCCAGTTTCACCCTGGAGTACTTTGCTAATCTGAAGCAGGAGGCTGATATACTAAACTGTGTTCATACTAGCAAGGTGGGCTCCTAGAACGGGCAAGGGTAGGGATCTTGTTAAACAACTTCTCCTTTTTGCAAGGACCCCAAAGGCCAAGCTTAGGAGTAAAGGTGAACTGGAAATAAATCAGCCCTCACACACACAGACTGAGCTCAGCTTTAAATTATCTGAGTGTCCCAGAAAACTTTCAACCTTAGTTAAGTACTTTTACAGACTGTTTTAAGTCCCTAGCACCTGGCAGAAGCAAATGAAAATGTTCCCTAAAGGAAGATAACATATTCCAAGTCTTCAAATTATTTGTAGAAATAATTTTTCAAATATGTCATCCAAGTTAACCAGGAAAATTAGTAATCAACACCATGAACAATGAAACAGAAAAGGCAGAAGCAGAATTACAGGTACTTCAGATATTAGAATTATCAGACATAAACTATAAAATAGTCATGTATATTATAAGTTCACATTCACCATGCCTAAACATTTTGTCAGATAACTGAAACCTATAGAAATCAGTACAAATGTGTAAAATCTAAAATTAATTTCTAGAACTGAAAGATTCAAAAACAAAAAACTGAGTGGATAAATTTAACCACAAATTAGACACAACTGAAGAGAAAATTATATAGCTTGAAGACCATCAAAATAGACCATCTAGAATGTAGTACAGAGAAACAAAAAAGATGTAAAATACAAGGAAAATAAAAGAAATAGAAGTTGCAGTGAGAAGATCTAACATATGCTGGACTTCTAAAGAAATAGCAAAGCATGTAAAGAAGAATCAATATGTAAACATATATGGCTGGAAATTTTTCAGAATTGATAGAAGATACCAATTCACACATTCAAGAAGCCTAATGAATTCCAAGAATTTTTTTTTTTTTTTAATTCACAGCTAGAGGGGTGCCTAGGTGGCTTAGTCGGTTAAGCATCTGACTTTTGGTTTTGGCTCAGGTCATGATCTCAGAGTCATGGAATTGAGCCCCCCTTCGGGCTCAGTGTGGAGTTTGCTTGACATTCTCTCTCTCTCTCTCCCTCTGCCTCCCCCCCCCAACTCACACACTCTCTCTCTCTAAAATAAATAAATCTCTAAAAAAAAATTCACAGCTAAATATGTTACATGAAAATAGAGGATATCAAAGACAAAGAGAAAATCTTCAAGGTGACTAGAGGAAGCTTAACAAGCTGTAGACTGACTTCTCAACAGCCAAAGGTAGAAAATATCCTTCAGGAATGAGACATTTTTAGACAAATGAACAAATGAATAAGACTTGCCACCACACTAAAGGGAACTCTAAATATTCCTTCCTGGAATGTCAGAGATGTGGGAAACAGTGTTTTAGAAAGAAGGTAGCAAGTGCATGCATAAATATCCTCTGTACAGACTGCAAAGCGAAGTCTTGTGGTATGTACATGCACATACAAGTGAACAGTGTGTGACCCAAAATCACATAAAATCAAGGGAGTCACAAAGGGTAATGGATTTAAGGTGATCTGAGATCATGCAATTTTTGAGAGACTTTTTAAAAAATATCTAGTAGCATTAATAAGTTAAGGATGCATGTTAAAATTTCTAAGGTGACTTCTACAACCTAGTATATAACTTCCAGGTGAATAGCAGGAAAATCACAATCCTTCCAAAATAAGGCAAGAAAGGAAAAGAGAAAGAACACAAAACAGGCACATAAAGGACTGTAGACTTAAATAACCATAGTAATTATGTCCCATTTAAAAGGCAAAGGTTATCCAACTGAATTTAAGAAGAAAGAATGTACATTGTTTACAGAAGACATATTTAAAACAGAAATATTAAAATTTTAAAAGATAGAAAAACAGGAACACAAATGAAGAATCAGCTGGTTCAGCTATATTAATATCAAAATGTAAACATTAAGGCATTATTGAATGCACCTTATATTTTCACTTCAAAATATATAAAAAACAAATATTGACTAATTGCTAGAAGAGACCATTTCCCAATCATAGCAGGGGAACTGCAAATATGCCCATTGATTGAGATATAAAAGCAGGCAATAAGTCTTATAGTTAAGGATATAGAAGACATGAACAACACAATGAACTTAAACCTAATAAACAGATATACAACATTGCAGGATACATTCTTTTCAAACACACACAGGATGTTCATAAAATATATTTGTATAGAAATTACAGATGTATACCAAATTATTTTGGGATAAAATATTATGTCTATAATGAATTTTGAATATTATATTTAAAAATTTTACATGTAAACACTCACATAGCAAAAAATGTTATCTATTACCAAAATTAGATAATGAGTGTATGGATATTTATGATACAGTTCTTTTACCTTCCTGTATGTTTGAAACTTGCATTTTAAAAAGTTGGGGTTTAAGTTGACCATATGTTAAATGATTTTTTAAAAAATCAAATTTCAAAGGATTAAAATCAATTAAGGGTTTGTGATCTAATCACAATGCAGTTATACTTGTAATTAATAACAAAGTTAATTTTAAACCCCCATGTTTGAAAATTAAGAAATAAACTTTTGAATAACCCATGGGTCAAAGAATTCATAACCATTGGTATGCATCTAAAGTAATAGTGGTATTTATAGCCTTAAATATATATACAATATTATTAGGGAAAAAAAACCCAAAACATGAAAATGAGTGAACCGAGCAGCCATCTCAAGAAGGTAGAAAACACAGCAAAATAAACCAAAGAAAATAGAAGATAATAAGATAGTAATGACTTAGTAAACAAATTCAAAATAGAAAAAAAATCAACAAAGCCAAAAGTTGATTCTTTAAAAATCTAATAAAATTGATAAATCTCTGGTGAAACTAAGCGAAAAAAAAAAAAAAGGAAGACACAAGTAAACACTATCAGGAATGAAGAAAGATAAGAGAATGTAATTGCCCTAGTTAAAGCATCAAAGCCAGCAACTTTGTTGAATCTATTTTTCTGAAGCCATATCTTTCTCTGCCCATAGCTGGAAAGAGCTCTTTGCTTGTGTGATTACATTGGGTTTACCTGGATAATCTATCTCCAGCTCCTTAACTTAATCACATCTGCAGAAAAGTTTCTTTTCCTGTGTAAGCTAATATAATCACAAGTTCCAGGAATTAGAGTAAGGTCATCTTTTAGAGGAGTGGGGGACATTATTCTGTCTACCAACACTCATATCAAAACAAACAAAAGAAGTCAAATACTTAGAAATAAATTTTAACAGAAGATGTTTAGGACTTTATGGGGAAAACAGATAATTATATAACTTTGTTGACAGAAGTTAAAGACCCAAATAAAAGAAATATACCATATTCATGCAGTAGAAGATTCAGTAAAAGGCATCAATTCTCCCAAAACTGATTTATGCATACACAGATATACACTTAATGAAGTCCTTATCAAAATTACCTTCCCCCCAAAATTTTATAACTGATACTAACCTTTAGATGGAAATTCAAAGGGTCTTACCTCTTCTATTTAGCCTTATATTAGAAATTTTAACTAGGACAGTTAGGCAAGAAAAGGAACTAAACGTCATGCAGATTGGAATGGAAGAAGTAAAAGTCTATGTTTGCAGATGACATAATCTTGCAAATAGAGAATCTTAAGCCGCACCCAAAAAAAAAAAATTACAGCTAACAAACAAGTTCAGCAAGATTGCAAGATATAAGATCAATATAAATAATCAATTTTATTTCTTCTATGTACTAGCAATGAACAAAACGAATATTAAGTTAAGAAAATTCCATTTATAATAGCATCAAAAAGACAAAATAACTTGGGAATAATTTAACAAAAGTGTAAAATGCACTAAAAACTTCAAAACATCATTTAAAGATATTAAGTCATAGATAAATGCATTGACATCCTATGTTCATGGATGGGAAAATTTAATATTGGGCAGAAGGCCATGCTCCCCAAGTTGATCTGTGCATTCAACACAATTCCTGTCAAAATCCCAGCTATTTTTTTGAAGAAAGAAACAAACTGCTCCCTAACAAACATTTATATGGAAATGAAAAGGATCCAAAATAGCCACACATACACAAAAATTTTTTTAAAGAAGAAAAATGATGGAGAACTCACATCTTTCAATTTCTGAAGTTACTACAAAACTATAATTATCAAGATAGTGCAGTTCGGGCATAAGGAGAGATGCACAAACCAATGGAATAGAACTGAGAATCCAGAAATAAGTCCATACATGTATGGGTAATTGATTTTCTGCAAGGATGCCAAGAAAATTCAAAGGTAAAAGAATGGTCTTTTCAACAGATGGTGTTGGGACAACTGGATATCCACATGCAAAAGAATGAAGTTGTATCCTGCCCTCCCACCATTCACAAAAATTAACTCAAAATGGATCAAAGACCTTAATGTAAGAGCTAAAACTATAAAAGTCATAGAAGAAAATGTATATATAAACCTCTGTGACCCTAGATTAGGCAGTGGTTTCTTAGGTATGACACCTAAATCACAAGCAACCAAAGGAAAAAATAGATAAATTGGATTTCATTAAAATTAAAAATCAAAGAACACTATCAAGAAAGTGAAAAGACAAACTGCAGATTGTGATAAAATATTATAAATCATATACCTGATATATCTGAAATCTGATAAAAGTCCAGTATTCAAAATATATGAAGAATTCTTACAACTTAACAATAAAAAGACAAATAGCCCAGTTTTTAAATGGGCAAAGGGTTTGAATAGATATTTCTCCAGACAAAATATACAAATGGCCAATAAACACATGAAAAGATATACAACATCATTTCTCATTAGGGATGCACAAATCAAATATGTTTGCAAGAATGTGGAGAAGTTGAAACTTGTACCTTGCTGGTAGAAATGTAAAAATGGCGTAACCTCTTTGGAAAACTGGCAGTTCCTCAAAAAATTAAACATAAAGTCATCATGTGACTCAACAGTTCCACTCCCAGGTATATACCCAAGAGAATTGAAAACCCATATTCACAGAAAAACTTGTACAAATGTTCATAGCAGCATTATTCATAATAGCCAGAAAGTAGAAACAACTCTAACGTCCATCAACTGATGAACTGATAAACAAAATGTCATATCTCCATACAATGGAATATTATTCAGTCATCAGGAAGAGTGAGGTGCTGATGCATGCTACAGCATGGTTGAACCTTGGCAACATTAAGTGAAAGAAGCCAGACACAAAGGTCACATATTGTCTGAATCCATTTATATGAAATGTTCAGAATAGGAAAATTTATAAAGACAGTAGATTATTGATTGACAAGGACTGAGAAGGAAGGGAATGGGAAGTGACTGCTAATAATTAGCATGGGGGTTTTGTTTCTGTTTTTGTTTTTGAAGAAAATGCTCAGGAATTAGATAGTGATGATAGTTGCACAACCTTCTGAATAAACTAAAAGTTACTAAAGTGTTCAGGGGCAAATTTATGGTATGTGAATTATATTTCTAATGAAAGAAATGTAGGCTGAGGAAGGAGGGAAAATCTGACCTCATTCTTTAACAGAATTTAAGACTTTTGCAGTAATCTAGATATTAGGTAATCAAGGTCTGGATTATATAAGGAAAGGAAGCAGTGAATTCCTGAGATCTTTTGAAGGAAAAGTTTGTTCTATTTGTAAGTGACAAGATAAATGGAAAGAAAGGGATGTCGCATATCTACAACTTATGGAGACTGAAATAGAATAATGAATAAATTCTTCATTTTTCTTCTAAGCTTAGGCATAGTATTTAAAGTATGAGAAAGCATGGAATAAATAAACTAAATCAAATCTGTATGTTTAAATTATCTTTAATTTTTTGCAGAACTAATAGCAGTTTCTACTGTTATGTAAACTGGTGTCAGTATGCCCGTTATTCATTGCAACAAATAATTACTAGTCCCCTTTTTACACAAATTTTGTTACATAAACTAATATAGAGTAGAAAATTAATATACATTCTGTCTTTGCATGTTTCAAAAACTATCTAAAATTATTAAAATGATATAAAAACAATTACGGAGTGAAATATATAAATATTTCAACTACATTGTTACTCCACCTAAAAATTGTGTTTTAATATTATATAGTAGGATTTTTATATTAAATTTTCATTTGAGTTACTCTTTCATTTATCAAATTCATTCAGTTGGAGAATCGTCCTCAGGAAAGGCCTCAAGGAGTCTTGCACAGCATATCCCTGGTCCTGGAGGCATTGAAGGCGTGAAAGGAGCAGCATCTGGAGTTGTTGGTGAATTAGCACGAGCCAGGTTGGCGCTAGATGAAAGAGGGCAGAAGCTTGGTGATCTGGAAGAAAGAACTGCAGCTATGTTGTCCAGTGCAGATTCATTTTCTAAACATGCTCATGAGGTATATCAATCAAACAAATATTTAAACAAAATAACCTAGGTTAAAGCAAGTATGAAAATTGTTGAGTTTCTTTTTTTTAATAGCTATTGTATTTCTACGCAAGAACTTTCATTTATCCTCTGTACAATTGCAAATTCCTGATTTTTGCCACCAGAGGGAGCCATTATAAGAATATGTTTCAGTAGCCTTTGGTTTCTTACTGAAGTTTATAAATTATGAAGGAACCTGCTCACATTCAGGCTTCTCGTAAACAAAGCCAATGATTTTGCAGCTGTTTTTAGGGAATGCAGAGGACTCAGATTTTACTACTAACTTCTAAAAAAAGGAAATAATTTGCCTCTCTTGATTCTTTAGGTTGATCTAAATAACTAAAATTGGCAAACATTTTTATTCAAATAGACAGTACTAAATCTATCTGTAGACCAGTTCATACAGAGGAGGAATGAGATGCATTTTTGCAACGAATTCGTCTTGATGAATTCAAAAGTCATGGTGGACCTTAGAAACGGATACTGTAAAAAAGGGATCCCTAGCTGGCCTTACAAGTATGCTTTGTTGACCAGCATTGTAACACTTTAAAAAACTGACCTTAAAGGCCCTTAGGTAGAATATATATCTTCATTTTGCCACGTAGGTCTGTCACTCCATGATGTTTTACACTGGGCTACTTCACACACTTAGTTCCTAGCCTAACCCTTGAGGACATTTTTAGTTTGTTATCTGAAGAAACCATATTAAGGTTATTTTTGTATTTGAGTACCCAATCTATCATTAATAGCTCTTTAAATTTTTCAATCAAAAGCCATCTTTTCCTTGCTCAAGAATAATGAAAGAGGTCACTTGACCTGGGAGAGATTTGTCCAGGGCTTCAAAGAGATTTGGAGATCCCTTGTGAGTCCTTGTACTAGGCTAACACACACCCAAGATATAGGCTAGTTACCTTGGTCAAGAATTTTGTTGGCCTAACCCTTCATCTGACTGTGATCTCTAATGCATCTAACATTTCAGCCAATTTCAAAATATATTCACACTCTAAGTATTTAGCAAAGAGCTCAGACTCAAACTGATAGCTTTTCCCTTTGTAGTGAAATATATAAATATTATATATCCTTTTTCATCTACCAAATGATATTTGTGAGCCATATTTGAGAGTCTGTGGAGATAATATATTGAGGTGGTTAAGCTCATGGGTTCTTAAATCAGACAGTGTGGGCTCTAATCCCAGGTTCGCCATTGTGTTACCTTGGGTAACCCGTATAAGCCTTATTTGCTTCATTTATAAGATGAGGAGAATAATAATCTCTAACCATAGAGCTGTGAGGGTCGACCAAATGAATTCATGTAGGGAGGGTGTGCCATGCAGCGCCTGTCTCAGAGTAACTGCTCAGTAAGTTTTGGATGGCAGCAAGAGTACTGTTTTCAACCGTTCATTCACCAGGTTCTTTAACCATTATTTTTAGTTCAAATCAGAGAACTGAAAATTACCTTATTTCTAAGGTATTAGCTTAGGTCACCAAAGAATATACTGAGCCAAAGTTTAATTATGTCACATTTCTAAAAATAAGAGGACCTTCTAGGCTGTAGTTCTTAATAGTTATGGTCTTTTCTCTAAATGGAACAGTTCTTACTTATTGCTTTCAATATAAATTGATTTGAAGTAAGCAATATAGTAACACTATAGAACGTTTCAGGATGATATAATGTTTTGGAAAAATACAGAAATCGATTATAACATAAATATTGTTGTTCTGGCACTTTTAAAACATTTTTTGTGTTTTCTCCCCTTTAGATGATGTTGAAATACAAAGATAAGAAATGGTACCAGTTCTGACAACCAGAAATCCAACTAAGTCCAACTTCAGCTGGAAGGAAAAAGAATTTTCCTTTTTTATTTCATTGATTTCAGTTTAGGAAAGTTAACATTAAAGGGATGTTCATCACTGGATACCGTTCTTTCCTAGCACAATCATGCACTGTTTTACCTCAGTCATGTGGCTTTAACTGAGGAGTGTCCACACGCACTCAAAGTGGAGTAGGTGGTATGTACCGGCTAGGAGTGAACAGTGTGGGAACTAAGCAGGTCACATGTTACAGATGAAGAAACAAAGGGGGATGTTGAGGAGACCTGGCAGGGACTATTCCTGGGTCATTCCTGTATTAAACTTTCATAGGCCAAAAGATTGTATGCTATTGTATCTGCCATCAGTGTTTGACCTCTTTGAGGGAGAGGCAATAAGTCAGAAGTCCTGAAGCTGAAATAGTTATGTTTGTGTCATTGACTGAATTATAAACAGCTGTCTTGGACTTTCCCTCCCTTAAACTGAACGGTCATCAGTGTCATTAGTGAAAAAGAAACAAACTGTTTGTTCCATATCTGTAGACAGATAAGCTGAATGGTGGGCTTTAAATAATAAAAACATACACATCATTGACTTGTGTATGGGCTACTCTTGGATTCTTGTTATTGTATACTTGTGTTTAGTCCATATTTTGTCAAAAGCAAAACAAGGCGATACATCACTTTTCATTGAAAAGAAAAGTGTAGAGCATGACTGAACTGCTCATCATTCTGGGAGTTTCCATGTAGTGGCTATACAGTGTGGAAAGTGAGAAAAACCTCCATTGTGGTGAGGAGAATACTTCAATGTCCCTTGTCCTTGTTCTCATTAATTCAGCTAAAGGTGGATTTGACCAAAATAGTTACTGGTTAAATTTGTAGAAATGTTGAAATTGGCTAAGTTTTTAATTTTGCTTGAATTTTTATAAAATGTTTAACCAAATGTACCTTTGCATTATTTAATTAAAATTGCTAAAAAAAATGTTTCATTATTTCAGTAAAACGCTCAGCTCCCTTTTTAAAATGCCCTTTATTTGCTAACAGTTCCAGTACACTCAGGTGATGAGCCAATTAAATCTTAGTGCACATGCTGTCGCATGGAAAATTAACAAGCATCTGTTGTCAATAATTATCTATATAAGAGTCTAGTCTGATGACCTACAAAATATTTTCTGTAGAAATATACTATAAATCTGTACATGTCCTTTCAAGGTTTTAAAAAGCCAAAAGGAAAGGAAAATATGTGCATTTTGGTAACTAAATTATTTCTGTATTGGAGTATAATGCAAACGAGACCATCAGTGGACAATAAATGATTGGTTCCTAGAATAGCATTGCAGACAGGGAAGAGGTAACTTGGTAGACCTGGAAGTAAGTGATCTCGTAATACAGGCTCATCTGAGATGATTATTGGTGGTTCTTAAAGCAACAAAGGAAGAGCAAAATAGAAGCATTACACTTACTATTAATGAAATTTAAATATTTTCTTCTATAAAAAATTAAATAATTTTTTTTCATTAAGAGATAATCAGAGCACAAATTGATAGAAACTTGATGGTTGTTTTTTCTATTCCATATGATCATTAAAGGTATATATAGAACACCTTAATTTCATACAGTCTGTTATGCATCTTTTCCTCTTTATTCTTTTCACTAATAAAGCTTTTATGTTTACATTTTATAATGTGCACTATGGGATACAAAAGTTTACATTAAAATTTACTTTGAATGTCATCAGGGAGGGACTAAATATATGTGATAGAGATAATTGATTGAGCCAAAATAAATATTTTAAAAGTAATCATTTTCAGAAGGTTTTGAATTTGTAGAAAATACCTATGGATAACATGTTTCTGTTTAGTTAATGTCAGCTATATGATGAACAGTCAGCAGTTTACAGATGGCTTAATTTGTATCCTGTGTTACCTAATAAACCCGTTGTTCCAAGATCTGTCACAGGAAGTATTAGGCCCTTTTTTAAGGTACAGTTTTGAGAATGTCATCAATAAAATCAACAGTTATGGATTTGAGGTTGAGAAGCATTAAGTAAAATAATATACTGGTTGATTCCCCATTATGTGGAAGGGCATATTAACTCCAGTTATTTAATTTGCTGTGTTCCTTTGTGTTAATTGTACATCAACTTTATTTCTATGGTCATTTTTCCTGTTGTATATAAAATGAACTAATCTTGTAATTATTTTCAAATAGAGAGGTAGATACATTTATCTGAGATGGATTTTATAAGAAAATGTTAAATCAATATTTTGAGTTATTTTGTTTTTAAATTAATCTACAGATTATGCACAGCAAACCTAGAAACTCACTTAGAACTAGAAAGCTTGAACTATTTTTGAGAATAGAAAATAGCTTCTCTGAGTTATACTTGATTCAGTCTGTAGATAAGAGACAGTCTGCAGTAATAACTAACCCAGGGAATTTATTGTAATTTGAGAGATAACATCTCTATTTTTTTCTTTTTACGTGCAAAAAGTAACAGTCACCAGCAAGCCAGGATTTCAGGAAAACAAACCAAAAAAAAAAAAAAAGTCAAAAATAGAAAATATTAGAAAAATGAAAGATTTGTGTGTGCTTCCTTCATATCCTCATTTGAGGACATTATTCTTTGTTGCATTTGTCCTTCGCTCTAAAATCATTGAAGTATTCATTAATTAGCAGCTTATCAATAGGAAGTTGTTTCCCTATATGTACCACATAGCCACTTCACTCTTCAAACTAAAATTCATATATATTTCCTTAGAAAGTTATTTGAAATCTTAATACTCTGACAAATTCTATATATTACATCCATTTGAACTTTTGCATCATCTTAATCCCCTGGGTTTGCATTTCAGTTGTACAAAGTGTTTCCAAAAATGGTTATAGATATCACTGAGCTGTGATTGACTTAATTTGCTTTTCTTTATGGATGTGAAAAAAATGCTGCTACTTGTCTATGTTATGTGTAGTATATTACAATTTAAGTACAGTTCTTTATAGTAAAGAAAGAAGCATTTCTTTTGCTTAGACCTTCTTAATTGTAGGTTTCTCTGAAGTTCTTTTGTGTAGATATGTGAGTGTTCTAAACAAGTCTGAAAGTGTTACACATTTTTAGGTTACAGGGGGTGGTGGGGAGACAGCTGAGGAAAGGGAAGACAGGGGGAGACCCCCACAGAGTGCAGAGTTTTACCCTGAGTTCCAGATTCCATATGTTTTGCTGAAGGCATTTTCTCAATGACATTAGAAAAGCTATATCCAAAGGTAAATTTTTTGTGGCAAAGATTTATTTTACATTTTAACTTGGGGATTTTGTTTATTTGTTTTTGCAAAATAAAGAGCACTGAACTTTAAACTTGAATTTTTTCTGCACTTTTTTAGGTAACAAAAACTTTTTATTATCATTTAATCCACATTTCTCAGTTAAAATCAAGTGATGCGTATGTATAAAACATACCAAATCATGAATATGCTGCTAGCTGCACCTTAAACAATTAAACTGATCATAGTCTTAAAATCTTTAATAGGGCTTTATATAGTTTTCAAGGAAAAAAAATAGTAAAATCATTTGCTGTATGTTTCAGTGTTCTAGGTCTTAAATTATTGCAACACTTTCAGATTTGTTTTAAGATCATACAGTAACATGTTATATTTATACATACTGCTAGAGAATATACTTTTAATTTTAAAATGAAATTTTTATAAATGTACTCTTTAATTTTAAAAATGGTGAACTTGTTAAGTTTAAGTCAAAGTACTTAAAAAGTATGTATATTATCCATACAAAAAGTTATGTTTTACGCTTATAATAAGAAATATTGGTATCTCATATCGAGATACAATTAATTTTAGAGAATCATACATTATTCAAAAGTCTTCATGCATTGACAGGAAAGATAATCATTACTATGGTTTAAAAAATACCCTCTATTGAGCATTTTCAAATATTAATTTTATTTTGGGGAAAATGCCCACAACAATAATTGCAAGATCTTTCTCACTAGCTGCAGCTTGCTGTCGGATGCCTACCTTAACTATTGTTTTAAAATATATATATATTTAAAATAGTTTTCCAGGTATTTTCTTCTACCTTTTTTAAAAATAAATTTCCAAAAACGAAAACAGAGTTTATGTATTTTTGTCAATGAAGGTTTTTATTTTGTAGTTTATAGAATTTGTTCCTTATCAGTTTGATACTTGATCACTATTCCTAGACTTTTTAATCTGTATTTACTTTGAAAAAGAGCACTTCTCTATCTTAAGTGTCCTCCTTTTTTTCTTTTTCCTTTTAGAGTGTTTGTTCTCTTGGATTGAAATTTATGCCCACAAATGATTTTTTTTCATTTGAAAATGAATGTGAAGATACTGTTTACAGCTTTTGTTAATCACACTTTTCATCACTGATCAATTTCTTGTAAAGTGCTATGGGGATTATTTTTCCTGTGAATATTAATGATCTTATTACTGCCACAGAAGTTTTAAAAGTTCTGTGGACAGAAAATAGTTGTAACAACAACAACAAAAATTAAAGGGAAAACTTTACCTTTCTCAGCTGAATTAAATGGTTTTAATAACTTCCCAGTTATCAGGGTTATAACATGGCTTTCTTCAGTTATTAATACAGTCTTAAATTACAAGGCACAATTCATTTACAAATTGAGTACAGTAGTCCAGGACTACATGTCATTGCTCTTTTTATTGCATATTGCATTCTTTACATCAGAAAAATCATGAATGTCAGTTTTGCCAGTATTTTGCAATGAGGCTCATAGTTTAAAATTTTATAGTGTATGAGATGTAAATAAGTCAGTACTAATTTATTGTAAGTTGTTTGGCTCAGGCATTTAAAATGGACATAGGCTAATGGCAATGGAATCCTGTTTGATTGGGAGTTTCATTTTTTTAAATATACTTTTGCTAAGTGTTTTATGTTGTTCGAACTTTGCTTCAACTGAAGACAACGTGAGGAGTTAAAAACAGACTCAACATGTCAGTAGAAAGCAATGCAAAGAGAGTAAATCATATTTTAAATTTTTTTAGTTTTTTTTTTTTTGTAAATAAACGGTACTGTGATACTTTAGGTGTGACCTCTGCTTAACATGATAGTTAGAACCAGAAAAACATTTCTTTCTAGTTATACTATTGGTTCATTGTAAATGCATCACCAAAATAATATTAAAAAGAGCAAGGATAAGTTTTTCTAACGTTGTCCACTTCAGGGGCAAGCATGCTTGGTATAGAGCTCTAGCTTGTGTCTACCTTAAACCCGCAGGCAGTTTTCAGTTGCTGCACCTTTTTTTTTTTTTTTTTTTTTAATTTTGCTCAGTCCAGTAACTATCTCAAAGGTAATTGCTGGAATATGTATTTTAAATACGGTAAAAAAAAAAAAATCTCTGTGTACTGTTTCATTTTAAACAAAAACAAAAGCACTATTGCAAACACTAAAAATGTGTTAAACTTTGTAGTTATTTTGCATTCCTGTACTTTACAAAATGTCATCACAGCAAAGGTTTAAAATTAGGTAATGAAATATTTTTGTAAATAAATACCGTTAAGCTGGTATTTTAAAAAAATGTATTATAATGTTTCTGGAAAATGTTCATATATATGTATATGAATGTCTTTATGCTGAAGGGCTCTGATTGGGCAAAATAAAATACTCTAATCTCTCCTGAAACTAAACAAGCCCTTTTTTCTGGAAAATCTGTTTTAATTTTTTTCTCTGAATTGTGGAATTAATCCCATTAGTTTAACCTAAGCAAATAATAGATAAAATAGATTTCTACATTTGCAAAGATAAAGTCAATTCAAGTAAGACAAATTATTTTTCTTAACTAGGTGGGCTTTTTGGTAAAAGTCACCTCCCCTGCATTGGATGAGGTGAGATCCCCTTCTGTAGGCATTTAACTGTAGATGAACACTTCTTGGCCTGTAGTGTGTATGGAATCTCCCTGGGCATCTTGTTAAAAGGCAGATTTGGATTCAGGGTATCTGAAGTGCGGTCTGACTGTATCTCTAACAAGCTCTCAGGTAGTGCAGATGCTGCTGGTCTGTGGAATGTACTTTGAGCAACAAGGATGTAGATAATTTACATAACTGGCATTTTGCCAGTTAATAGTAGCGTCCAACTACTTGTACCAAGAATGAATATTACATTAATGGATTTAGAATAAGATAATTCAAAGAGGACCAAACAGTACTTATTGTTTTCCATTGTATTTAAAGAATATGATAATTCTTTTATTAAATTGAAGGTTTGATTTTGAAATCTATCATTTTACTGCCCACATGGTGGCAGTCATGTCTCAACTTATTGTCTGAGCCTTTAACAAGGGAAAACCAGACATTGCAAAGACTAACTTTCATTATAATTAATTTTTATTCAGAGAATTATTAAAGTCTTGGATATGGAACAGAAAAAAATGTCTTCCTAAGCTATTTGTTATAAAGTGATGTAGAGCATTTGGTAGAATGATCTAGTTTATTATCAAAAATTATAGTGTTTTTCCAGAAAATCTAGGCATAAAGTGATAATTTAAAAAAGTAAAGCAAGATTGTTTTCATGTCTCTGTTCCTGGTCTTTTAAAGAACCTCAGTTAGGGTGTGTCCTGTGTAAATAGTACAGTGCCATCCACTGTTTTATAGAAACATACTTGTAACTCTTCACAGGAGTTTATAGGAAGATTCTGATTATTTTTCATTACTTTAAAGATAATACGATTGCTACATCACTGTACTTTTTTCGGTTTTTGTACAAACATAATATTTTAAAGAAGAAAAAAGTTCTCCAAGTCATTTTATTTTTCAAATTTTATCTGTTTAAAATCAATACTCTATATTCACTTAAAACATAAAAATATTCTAACCCTTAGTTTTGGTCAGATTATCTAATTTTTTACTATTTATAAAACAAAGCACCATAGTCTTTCATAACTTCTTTTTAAACCAACCTAATAGTAAGATACACATTTCATTGATAAAAACAAAGTTTCAGGTAACACAGAATATATTGTTAACTAGCAAAGGAAAGTAGAGAAATATCAAACTGAGGTTCTTCATTTTCTTGTCTGTTGCAATTTTCTGTCATCCATGGAAGACCTAAAGCTCTGCTTAACAGCTATTCTGAGGGACAACCAACAGCTTTATGATTTCAAAATGACTGTATGTGTGTGTCTTCCCAAACAGAAGACCCTTTTGTGCATCTCTCCCTGATGAAGTTTATCTCTGAATCTTCTCTCCCTCTCCCTTCCTCCCTCCCTCCTTTCCTACCTCCTCCAGTTTAGTTCTGTCCCTCTATCCCTGATGCCTGTCACCCCAAATCTCTTGTTAGTGTTTATTTTAACCAAGCACGTTTTGCCAATTTAGGGGGTGGGAGGGAACACTATAGTTCTCAGAAGGTTCCCTCCTAAATACTGGGTGGATTTGTAAATAGTTTTTATAAACAATAACGCTATCCCTATTCCTTACTATAACCTCCAGACACTCAAAATCTAGGCAGATAAAGCAAAAAACAAAAACAGTGTAGCACACAGAAGACGTGCACTGAAGCAGAGATTCTGGAAGCTAAGTGCAGGAGTGTGAGGTGATAGAAAGCACTGTGCTGGCAGCCCTCAGGTCCAATCCCAGCCACTTCACTAGGGTGTTTAACCAGATGATTTCCCTTTCAAGACCAAAGTGTCCAAGAATTCATTAGCATGCATTATATTATGCATGGGGATAGAAGACCACATTTTAGAAAACGTTACCCTCCATGCTCCTTTAATAATAATGTGACTACAGAAACAATTAGTCTAAGCAGGGGTTCTCAAACCTGAACATCAAAATCTCCTGGAAACCTTGTTAAAACACACATTGCCTGGCTACACCCCCAAAGTTTCTTGCTGAGTCTGGAGTAGGACCCAAGGACTTGTATTTGTAACAAGTTCCCAGGTGGTGCTGATGCTGCTGGTCCACAGACCACACTGAAAACCCCGATCTAGAGCAATGCTGTAGAACCAGTTTTGCCTTCATAGCACAGATATTTTGGATGTTTCTTTTACGATGCTCTAATGAAACTCAGGTAATATACTTGCCTGTCCATGTAATCTTTTAAAATGGACATAATGTCCTAATACACCAAAGATACGAAATGAATGTGGTTTGTAATTTTTAAAATGGTTTATAATTTTTAAAATGGATTTCAATATGTAAATCCCAAGGTTACACACTAGAACAACAACAACAAAACTTCCCACAAATGTACAAAACACTCCCAGTAGGATGATCCCTAGCACTCACCCCCACCCTCTACCATGTGAACTGTTGGTCAAGAGAGTAAGACCAGCAGCAGAACATACCCTTTTTCATATCTGTTCACATCCAGAGGGGCTGTTGAAAAAATGTTCATAAATGTTATGCCATGATATATATAAGAAAGTATAGAAAAGAAGTTGACTTAAATGCTAGGGAAATTAATTTGCATTAATCCCTCTTATAAATTCATGTTCCCTTTCACTTAATCCATGCTTTTGAACTGGTCAGAGTGGATAAGAGAATAGGACTTTCCTTTGTAAATTTGTGCCTGATACTCACAAATTTCAATACATTAATGGTGTGGTTCTCCTAACAAAAACTCCTCTTGATAAAATCCATATATAAGATTCTATTACATAACCTTACTAATGGTTAGTCTATCAGAAACTTTACTCCTGATGACCAAAACTCAATGAGTGATTGATTATTGGTTAATTGTTAGGCAAGTAGAACTGCCTTATATTTTATTCCAAGTTCATTAAAAGGGGGCATTATCTACAGCCCCTTTCAAATGCCAAGCACCTTGGCCTGAAGGCCAGTACTCCATCCTTGAGTTTAGTACCGAGCCACTCAGCCTCTACTTACCTGTTTCTGTATGTGTAAAACTAGGGTCTGAATATTGGCCTTACCTACCTCACAGACTTGTAGGGATATAATAGAATAACCTCTGAAACTCATTAACAAAATTAGGCCACAGACACAAGGCTTTATGATCTAAAGAATATCAGTTCCTTGGAAGCTCTGTGAGTCATAAATATATTTGAGTAAGAAAAAATAAATAGCAAGTCTTATATCAGGATCAGCAAATCAGGGAGTATTAAAAGTGCTATAATGAGGATAAAACCCAAAGACATATTTAATAAAGTAATTGATGGGGATCAATAAATTTAAAATGTGTTTGAATTTAATAAGCACCTTTAATTTCAACTGAACTTCTTCTTTGTGGTATGTTACTTCATGATGATTTATTGCCAACAATCATCAAGATATAAGATCTTATTAAAATTAATATGCAGTTGCCTTTCAAATAGAATCCCAGCGCCTGGCAATTTTTTTTAATAAATACAAATTTATAAATGTTAATTTTTTCTCTCTGGTATAGAAAGTAAATGCTTTTTTGGTGTTTAGTCATAGCATAGTTGATATTTTTCAAAGGTCAGTGACAGACTATCTCTCTAAATAAATATAAAAGTTGTCTGCATTTAGGATATCGCTTTCCCATTCTTTAACAGAGCAGATTGCCTTTAAAAGACTTTGTTTCTCTTTAGCCAGTAAAATATAGACTGGATCAAGGTCCAAGCCCTTTACCTCTGTGTACCAGCAGTATGACCCTAAGTTATTTAACCTTTTTAAAACACTTCCCTCAAATATGAAATAGAAATAAAAGCAGTACTGATTTTATAAGACTGTGTTAAGGGTGCCATGAAACTCAGCAGAGGAACCTCGTTGTAAAGGGGCCACCTGCTGTCCAGCATAGCGCACAGACAAGCACGGGCTCTGAGGGGGGACTGCTTTCAATCCCTGCTCCACGCTATGCGTGTCAGTCAACCTCAGCAGGTTATTAAGCTTTCCTTGCCTCAGTTTCCTTGTCTGTCAAATGGTAGTGATTAAGTCAGTGTATGTGAAATGCTCAGCGTTGTATCTGAAGCATACAGTACTCTTAAACTAAGGGACCACTGATAGTAACATAACATTATTGGTGCCACTAACAAAAATGCAGATGATTATAAGACATCCTAATTTTCAAGATGTAAACTACATGAAAATGGGTCTAAGAATTGATGAAATATAGTAGTAAGCACTCAAATAGTTACCATTATTAGGAGAGCTAGGAAATAGCTCTTGTAATCACATGTAATTCCTAGATCAACCACCTTGGGGTGCGGGACAGAACTTCTAAAACTCCCCCTCTTCAGTATTTTCCCAGGCACAGGTCTTGTTCATGAGACGCTCCTGAAGCTAGGACCATCTTAGAAGGAAGGTGGTGTTTCGGAAGCATAATACAACATAATACAATACTACCTAATACAACAATTGTATACAACAATACAGGATGAAAAATAGTTTTAGAAAAATCTCATTCTTTATTCAACTCTCTCAGAAGATGCTAAAAGAAACCCAGTTCCTAGCCCCAAAACACTTTTCATGGCAATTCACTCTCTGAAGACCTTCAGATGCCAAAACCTTCAGTATGCTCTCTCCTTCTCTTCCCTTAGACTCCGACGCCCAGATATGCATGAAGAAGAGTGCCCTACGTCCTCTCTCCCCATCCTGAGTCTCAGGTAAGATGCTCTCCTGTGTCACTCGGGGCTGCTGGACACCTGGGGAGCTCTCTCGGTCCCTCTGCCAAGCCATGCCATCTGGGCATCTCTGCGTGGGCAACTCCTCTGAATTCCAAAGGAAAATGGAACCTCAGTCCTCCCAACTCATAGACCCTCAAACTTTTCAGAGAGTTCTATTATTCCTCTACCCTCCTTGAAGCTAATCCCTGATGGGTGTCAGTTTCAGAGTCCTGTCTTCTCCACTGCAGCCTGTAGGAGTATTGTCTTGTCTCGACAGACAAGAGAAAGTCATTCTGCATGCTTTCTGCTTTGACCAATCCTCAGCTCTTAGGTTTAAGCCCAGGCTGTCATTTACTCAAATTCTTTTTTTCTTTTTTTGCCTCAACCATTATCTGTACATGAGCTCAAAAATTCCATTTTGAGGGGTTCCTGGGTGTTGCAGTCAGATAAGTGTCCGACTGTTGATTTCGGCTCTGGTCATGATCTCAGGGTCGTGAGATCGAGCCCCGTGTCAGGCTCCGTCCTCAGTGAGAAGTCTGCTTGAGATTCTCTCTCTCCCTCTCCCTCTGTCCTCCCCCCTGCTCGCTCGCTCTCTAAAATAAGTAAATAAACCTTTTAAAAATACTGCATTTTGAAATTCAAACATAGACTTAAAAAAAACTCAACAGATATTTATTAGACACCAAGATGTGTCAGATTCTGTTTTCAAATATTGGCAGTAGAAAAGCAAACAACACCGAGACCCTGCCCTGGGGTTTACACCCAGTGACAGTGACACTTTTTCTCTGTTTCCTCAGTAATCGTCCTAACTTGAGGACAAGGAGGGCGATGTGGCTTTGCCACCTGAGCGAGGGAAAAATGGGAATTTTGTTTGTGGGGTGAGGAAATACATCATTTAAAACATCACAGCATTATCCCCCCAAAACATTTTTTAAGCGCCTAATCTCCCTTCCTCAATACCCACATCTAATGGGTCACCATGTGTCCTATTACCCCACAAATGATTCTCCAGTGTGGCCTCTTGCTTTCCTCCCTGCTCTGTGGTGGCCTCGGCTTCAGCTTCCTGCTGTTGATTATCCTCCTAACTCATCTCCCTTTTCAGGCTACTCCCTCTCTAGTATGTTCTATCCCAGCTCCAATTAAGCTATTCTCCTTTTAAATGTTTCTAAGGCTCCTCTGATGACCTATAGCGAATTGCAATGCTTTAATGTGGTGCTATGGTTCCTTACCATTCTACCTGCTACATGCCATGATTCTGGTACCCTTTACCGTTCCAAACCCATTTCCTGCAATTACCTCCTGCCCTAACAACACGTGCTGTCAATTCTCCGGACTCTTGTTCATGCTTAGAATGCCCTTCCTTTCTTTCTTAGCCTGGAAAAATCCTACTAATCCTTTATGGCCAAGCTGCAATGTCATTTTCTCTTGGAAGCCTTCCATGCCCCCAGGAATGATTAATTACTCTCTTCTCTCTGCTACAATAACCATTTCCTCATACCACTAGTTGGATCCTTATCACAATGGGGTCTAGTTCCTTGTTCATGCATCCATCTCTTTAGATCATAAGCTCCTTGAGAAAAGAGACAGTCTTATCCAGATACTGGAGATAATTCTGGCATGCTATCTGTTAAGTAGGAGGTGTTAATTAATATTTGTTACTAACTTGACATAACCCAAGAGCTTATGTGTACATATACATATATAAATAATATTTATACATATGCATAAACTTTCATATAAACCCAAGTGCACATATATTTTTATATATCTCATATTTTATCCAAATTTTAATATCTCTGTATTTCTGCCACAAATGTTTAGTAGCTGCTATTTCCTTTGAAATTTCCTTATAAATATAAAATTGCCTTTATTTTAAATGCACCAATATTCTATTTGAAGGCTTTTATAGTTTTGACAGTTCTGAAAACCTGACTGGTTTCTGAAAGCTTATTATTAATTCTGTAATACTTTATATTCTGTACCGTGTATCTATATTTAATACTCTGTTTAACTTAAATAAGATTTCCTACATGGTTAATAAGACACAAGTCAAATGTATGAGTCAGAGGCAGGAATCCACGCAATGTCTAGTCAAGTGATATGACGGTTTGAAGTAAGCAATCAGACACTCATTCTGTTTCATAATCACTATTTAATTCTCAGAGAAGAATATTTAAATTTAGCTTTTTAAGATGAAAAAATTAGAACAGTATAATCCACAGGAGAATCATTTTAGTCTTATTTCTCTTATTGTCTGTCTTTCTCATTAGTCTGTGAAATACTTTCATATGGAAACAATCAAGATCCTCATTTGAAACCATAATCTAAAGAAAGGTAGAAATGTAATTAAGTAAACTAATAAAAATGGGTATCATGTGCTAGGTTAAAGATACCTCGCTTTTAACAAACCACAGTTTCCCAAGTGACTAAATTCACCTCCAATTGCTAGGTTGGGAGTGGGGGTCATAATACAAGATACCTTTAGCTGACTAGAAGAATTTTCTATAACCCTGGGTATCTAAAATCTGGGTAGTAACACAGCTTCTTAAGAAATTCATGTTTTGTCTCCATACATAAAACTGACTTATTATTATGATTATAATTAATACTAAACTAATTTTTTAAACCATAACTTAGCTAATGCGAGAGGAACAAAATTACTCTGCAGCTGTGTAAGCGGAGGATTCCAAACCTCACACTGGGAAAACCCTGATGTCAAAAGAATTCAGAGTAATATGCCCAGAGCCACAGGGCTAGTTGGTGGCAAAGCTAAGATTAGAATTTCTCAGAACAAAATCCAAACTCCCCCTGGCCTACAAGGCCCTACAGACCAGCCTCTTCTTGTCCCAGTACCCCTTGCTCTTCAACCACACTAAACTCATTGCCACTTAAGTGCTTCTGAGCCTGCAGTTCCTTCACCCAAAACATTCTTTTCCTGTCTTTTCACAGGGCTGGCCCTTTCTCATCTTTCAGGTTTCCTCCTCAAACAGGCCTTTCCTTAATTCTGTGTCTAAACTCGAGATTCTAAAATAACCTCATCCTGCGCCACCCTCTACCACCTTATCAAATCACCCTCTATCAGGGAACCTATTCAATTTCTTCAGACACTGACCACAATCAATTATCTTGTTTACTCATTTCTTAGTTTATTTACCTGTCCCTTTTAACAGAACATAAGCCCCATGACAGCAGGAGTTTGGACCATATTGTGCCTTGCTGTGTTCCTAACCGCAGAAGGGGGCCATGTGCACAAGGCAATCTTATTTACTGATGAACTCAGATCTCTTTGGTTCTGTTTAACTGGGAGAGGGAACGAACATTGAGCTTAGAATTAGAAGAAGAAGCTTTGTGTTCTGGGCAAGTCACAAATGGTATCATTCTCGCTGTTCTCATTTTTGGAACAGGAACACCAATGGCCTCCTATTACAGGGCTGTTGAGAGAAAAAAGCAAATCATCTATGTAAAAGTGCTTTAAATAGAAGCATATCTGTATACAGATAAATCACTTCTCCCATGCCAGATTTACTCACTTCTTTAAATCTTCTGGAGCCCAAGTGCTATTGTCCTCAGTGATCTTTTCAGATCATACACACTCGTTACCTTCCCTGAGGCTTGGGCAGAGCAAGCAGGTGGATGGATCCAGCGAGATTCCAGCATCAGCCTACATTTGCCTGGAACTTACTGTCCTCTTCAGTTGCAGAGGGTCAATGCCTTCTTGGTGTCTAGAGATGATTATTACCTCACTTCTTTTGTCATTGCTTGAGGAAAGAAAAAAAAAAAAGGAAGCTTACTGATACCCCTTACTTCTGGTCCACATCTATATGCCTAGGGAAGCTTACCACACTGTGAGAACTGTTCATTCTGAATGTTGAGGTACAAAGATGGAATCAAGTCTCTCTGTCTTTGCCCCCTCATTCCCCCATCCCCTAATTTTCTGGCCTTTAGCTTACAGGTGACCCTTGAACAATGCAGCGATTTGGGACCCCAACCCCCATGCAGCTGAAAATCCACATATAACCTTTGGCTTCCCCCAAAACATAACCTACTAAAAGCCCACTGTTGACTAGAAGTCTTCCTGATAACATGTGTTCTATGAACACATGTTCTGTATATTACATGTATGACATACTATAGTCTTAAAGAAGCTACAGAAAATGTTAAGAACATCATAAGAGAAAATACATTTACAGTACTGTAAAAAAATCTGCATTTAAGTGGACCCATGCTCTTTAAACCTGTGCTGTTCAAGGGTCAGCTGTAATTGATTCCCAGAATGACTGAAATGGGAACATTTTTTCCTTCAGGGAAAAGCTCTACTATCATCAGGGTACACTCTAATCCCCATGGCTTCAACAATCCCCAATGATCCCCCCTTTTTTTTTTTCAATTTATTGAGGTCTGGGCCATAAAATCTTTTCCCCAGTGACATAATTACATAAATAAGAGTAAATTACTATAGAGCTTAATACACATAGATCTTAGAAAACAAAAGAGAACAATGAGGAGATGTTAATTAGCAATGATCATAAAAATGTATATGCATTTGTTTGTTTATTCTTTACAGTATGCTAAATGGAACTTAAAATGCCTTTCCAAAATACATTTAAAATAACAACTATTTTTTTGAAGTGCAGAAATTCAAACAAGTGTCAACTTTGAATATCATTTGGAAGGATGATATGAGCTAAGAACAGCCCAAGGAGAAGACAGTCATGGTGAGCAAGATGAAGTGGTATGTAGAGAAACTAAAGGAAAGAAAGTAGACTTGTGTGGTCTATGCTGGGAGCTTGGGAAAAGCAGACTATGAGGTGCACCACTGGGCTGGGAGATACTGTTGGGACAGAGTTCAGGGCATTCATATGCAAAAATACCCTGGACTATCTCCTATCTCTTCTGCCTGTCCCGCTTTTCTTTGTTCTCATTTTTACCTATTTCACTATTGCCTTGAGTCTTTTTTCTTTTGCCATTTAAAGTACTGTGGATTGGGTTTGGTTTTGCTCCATTTTTAGCTATTTCTACTTATTTAAAGGCTCATAAATTTTCAGGCCAGGATCTGAAGTTATCTGAAGGAAAGATGACATAAATCTGAAGATAAAGTATAGAAAATGCCTAGGTTGTTGTAAAAAGCATGGTAAAGCAGAAAGAAGTGCATTCACAAAAGACTGGAGTTTAAATTAAGTCCTCATTCTGGATATTCTGTATATATTGTGCAGCTTACATTCATTCAATTATTTATTTACCCAAATTATTTATTTACTCACCAATTCATTCAATAAATACCTAAGCATGTAATATGTACCAAACAATACACTCAAACATAAACATATACAAATGGTTAATTAGACAGAGCTCCTGAAGACATGGAGATCACAGTCCACTGGCAGAGATACAGAAGTGAATAAAGTATAATCAGTGTCAGCAGTGAATTGATAAGGGTAAGAACAAACACAGAGGAAAGGTACCAACCTGGCCTTAGGATGTAAGGTAGTGCTTCTCCAAAGGGAACCAGTATAAAGAGAATCCAAGAGATGAACAGAACTGAACTAAGCAAAACCTGGAGTGTCATAATGTTATTCCAAACAGTTAGGGTCAATTTGGGAACTGCAAGTAGTTCAGAGAGACTGAAATGCATGGAAGGAGGGAAATGGGAAATATTGCCAAACTATGGAAAGAGCCAGATGTCCATCGACAGAGGAATGGATAAAGAAGATGAAATCTTGCCATTTACAACGACATGGATGGAACTGGAGGGTATTATGCTGAGCGAAATAAGTCAATCAGAGAAAGACATGTATCATATGATCTCACTGATAAGAGGAATTCTTAATCTCAGGAAACAAACTGAGGGTTCCTGGAGTGGTGGGGGGTGGAAGGGATGGGGTGGCTGGGTGATAGACATTGGGGAGGGTATGTGCTATGGTGAGCGCTGTGAATTGTATAAGGCTGTTGAATCACAGACCTGTACCTCTGAAACAAATAATACATTATATGTTAAAAAAAAAAAAAAGAAGAAGAAGAAGAAGATAGTAGGAAGGGAGAAATGAAGGGGGGGAAATCGGTGGGGGAGATAAACCATGAGAGACTATGGACTCTGAGAAACAAACTGAGATTCTAGAGGGGAGGAGGTGGGGGGATGGGCTAGCTTGGTGATGGGTATTAAAGAGGGCACATACTGAATGGAGCACTGGATGTTATATGCAAACAATGAATCATGGAACACTACATCAAAAACTAATGTTGTAAAGCATGGTGATTAACATAACATAATAAAATTTAAAAAAAAAGAAACATTGAACCTTTAGAAGATAGATCATGAATTTGGAATTAACCTAAGAGGGATGAGAAGCCACTGAAGGTTTTACATTGGAAAGAAAGGAGATGACATGATGGGTTAGAAAGATTGCCCAGTGAATTCAATACAGAAGAAAATAAAATCTACTTCTGGCATCAGTATGAAATTCTAGCCTATTTTATACGTGTGTAAAAAATGTGCTGCGTTACTTTTGCTTAGGATGTAGAAAACTGGAAAGAGTATGTCTCCCACCCTAAACAAGGAAAGATACATAATCTACAAAATCATAACTTCTCTTAAACCCACCAGAGAGCTAAGGTCATAGGGCAACCCACCAGTCTGAAATCTGAGTAAACACAGTTACCTTCAAGGAGAGACAGGAGTCAGACACCAGCTTTCCTGGGCAGAATGTGGATGAAAGATAGGGCTGACATACATATGGGCAAGATGACTTTAGCTAAAGTTTTTAAGGCATTGTTAAAGCCTAAGTGTGGCCTGCCTCCAGAGTATAGAAGCCCTGGAAGCCCAGAAATAAAGGGAGTTCACACCCACTTACGGCCTCTTCTCCACAGACCCCATCTTCTGCTTACAACAAAGGCTGGGGGTAGAGGAAAGAGACATGAAAAAGTTTCCCTCCTAGGACAGATCTAGGAAGTGATGAGAAGTCATCACTATGAGAAAGCACAAAGCCCCACCTGGATCTTTATTCTCTATGGTGCAAAAGCCTTAAGCAAGTGTGGAAAGGTCATCAAATCCTGACCAGGAGATAGATGAAAATACTGCATCTGGAAGAAGGAAAGAGAAAAAAAACTCTGTCTCTGGGAGGGGGGCAAGAAACAATTTGCGGCCCCAGATATTTGATGTTCTCTACAGATGCAGGAGGAGCAGGATTGCTAGGAAAGCTCTACCCCAGAGACTTAGAGACACAAAGTCTACCAAACACTGACATTGAACTGGTACAAGAGAGAATAGCTACCACTCCCACAATACAACCATCAAGTAAAAAATAACAGCAGTTTACTACTGGGAGAGAAGCAAGAACATGGAGAGAAATATTCATCTGATAAAGACTTGAAAGCAGCTCTTATACAAATGCTCCAAGAAACAATCATGAACACTTAAAATTAATAGAAAGTTTAAAAAGTTCAACAAAAATACACAATGACAGTTAAAGAACTAAAGAATTTAATAGCAAAAAAACTCATTAAATGGAATGAATAGGAGAATTGTAATAATAAAGGAAAGAATCAGTGAAGTTGAACATAGATCAATAGAAATAATCCAAGACGGTAAGTATACTTGTGGTGAACACAGCATAATGTGCAATCTTGTCAAATCACTAAGGTGTACACCTGAAACTAAGATAAGTTGATTGTGTATCAACTCTACTCAGATTTTAAAAAATAATAATACTTTTTTTAAAGTAGAAATAATCCAATCTGCACAATAAAGAACTCAGTCTAGATTTCAATATGTAGGAAAAATATCTTTTAGGACTGAAAGTGAAATAAAAAGACATTTCCAAATGAAGAATACTTTTCAGTGAAGTATAGAATTTGTCACCAGAATTGCTGAAGATAGAAGGGAAATGATACCAGAAGAAAACCTGGAGCATCAGGAATAAAGGAAGAGTAACAGAAATGTAAATATTTGGGCAAATACAATAGACGATTCTTCTATTATGTTCTTTAAAATATGGTTGATGATTGAAAACAAATTATAACATTTTCTAAGAGTTGTGTCAATGGATGTAGATATACTATGTAAGACAATGATAACAAAAATGGAAAGAATAAAAGTTCTATAAGTGATAACATTTCTACATTACACTTGAAATGGTACAATATTAATAATAGTATATTGATAAAAGTATTGTAATTCCTAGAGCTGTGATTAAAAGAACTATACAAAGAAACATAGGCAAAATCACAATAGATAAAACAAAATACTAAAGTTTGTTTAAAATACCTCCACAAAGGAGCACTTGGGTGGCTCAGTCGGTTAAGCATCCAACTCTTGATTTCAGCTCAGGTCATGATCTTGGGGTCGTGAGATCAGGCTCTGCACTGGGTGTGGAGCTTGCTTAAAATTCTCTCTTTCCCTCTCTCTCCCCTACTCTCTCTCTCTCTAAAAAACAAAATAATAATAATAATAATAATAAATAAGATAAGATAAAATACCCCCAAAAAGACAGAAAAAAACAAGGAAGGAAAAACTTGGAAAACAAATAAAAGCAATTAATAAAACAATAGTCCTAAATCCAAACATATCAATAAACAATATTAACTGTAAGTGGTCTAAAAAAATAAAATAAATGTAAATGATCTAACCACCATTTAGAGAGAATTTAGAGAGAAATTGTCAGAAAGAATAAAAATGTGACTCAACTATTTGTTGTTCATAGGCACTTCAAATTAACGATATAGATAGTTTTAAAAGTAAAATGTGAGTCAAAAAAAAACCAGGGTGGTTATATTAATATCAGACAAAATAGACTTCAAAGAAAAAAAAAATCACCAAGGGTCAAGAAGAACATTCTATAATTATAAGGGTGGATTCTCCAAGATGACATTATAATCCCAAATGGACATGCACCTAACAACAGAGCTTCAAAATACATATAGAAAACTGACAAAACTGAAAGGAGAAATAGATAAATCTATAATTATCATTCATTGGACATTTCAACACCCTTGTCACTGTAATAGAACTAATAGAAAATCAGCAACAAAATAGAAGAACGAAACAACACCATTAATGACCTGGCTATAACTGACATTTATAGAGCACTCTACCCAGTAGCAGCAAAATACGTATTTTTCCTCAAGAGCCCATAGAACATTCATCAAGATAGACTATACCCTTGATTTTAAAACAAATTCAAATAAATTTAAAAGAATTGAACTTATTCAAAGTGTGTTCTCTGACCCTAATATAATTAGACTAGAAATCAATAATAGCAAGATATAAGAAAAATCTCCAAACCTTTGGAAATTAAACCACACACTGATTCCAAAACCAAATGAAAAATACAGACAAATATCTTTCATGAACATAGACACAAAAGTTAGGAGGGAATAAAGAACAATCTGGTCGGTGTTTCCAATGTTCCCTGAAGGACCAGGGACTCATCAAAAGAGAGGTCATTCGTGTGGGCAATTTGCTGCTTCCACTTACAGAAGGGAGAAATCTGAACTAGATCCCCATACTTCCATACACACTATCTCCCTTAATCTCACGTAATCAGGGGAATGTCCAAGAGGACCGCAGAAGATTGCTGCTTAACCCCAAAACCAGAAAAAACGGGCAGTGAAGACATTTCTGAGAACTGCAGTCTTGTTCAATATGGATGTTTTTACTTGAGGAAATCACCAATCTGGGAAGCAGTAAGTGAACCTACCTGTATCCCTGATCATCTGCCCTGTCAGTGCATTCCATCTCTGGACAGCTTTAAGCAAGGACAGTCGTGAAGCCTTTAGAATTATGCCATGACTGTTAATATTTATTCAGTACTGTTATGTGCCGAACACTGTGCTAAGCACTTCAAATACACAATTTTACTTAATTGTTCACAATAACCCTACAGGGTAGGTTAATATTACTATTCCCATTTCAGGGACAGAGAAACTGAGGCTCGGAATATTTAAGGAGGAAAGGTGTTGACTCCAGATCCTCCAGTAGCTTAACTCTGAGAACCACTAATGCTTTTCTTGTACCATCCCCCACAACTGAATTGTCCCCTTTACAATTTGCTTTAAGGAGATGAAATTCTGATGGTCCTTACAAATCTTAGTTAACAAAAACACAATACTTCTTTCATTCTAAGACTGTAGCTTTTGTCTGGGTCAAGAGTAAAATTGAGCTTCTTTTCATGGCTCTTTTTACAAGTGTAGACATTTCTGTTCAATGGCAACAAACAAATCACTATGGACTTAGCTTAAGGACTAAAGTTGCATTCAGTAAGAATTTTGATCAGTAAATAAATGTCTCAGGCATTGTGATGTCTTTGGCATGGACCGCACAGCCCAGGGTTCCAAAAGAAAATATAGCTTAAAAGCAAAACGGGACAAATTTTTAAAAATAAATAAACTTCTCACTGAAACTTGCCTCTGACCAGTGTTTTGGGACATCCAGGCCCCTGTAAAATCAACTCTTCCTCTCCCCAGTTTTCTCTTGAACTGTCCAGTGGTATCTCAAAAGCAAGTTATGAGACCTCCTTCAAGCAACTGTCATTTTCTTTCTTTCCAACTTAGTAATTTGATAACATGTAGAACTATCCAAAACACTGCCCCCCAGACCCAAATGCTGGCACTCCCTAGAGTCTGTGCAGAGGTCTGCTTCTCTTGCTGCCTTTTCTGTGCTAGATGCTGAAATGGGGGCCACATGCTGCCCCTTCCCCAAAGTCTTCCAGAATTCGTGGTAGCAACAGCTCCTTTCTTTTCTATTTGCAGCCCTGGAGCACAGGTTCAGACCCAGTCCTGTGGGTCTGAGTGAAGGTCATTCCTTGAATTTGACATCTCATCGGCCTTCCCGTTCCCTTCTTCCATGGAAATCTTACTACTCTTCTTGCCTATTATCCACCTGCTCTAGAATTTCATAATCAACTATTTGACATGATGCTTGTGCTTCATTTTGAAGCTACCCTACATAAGTGCATAAGTCCTGATGCTTTCTTTGGGATCTGAGACCCAGAATGGAGAGGGGAATGTTCTGGCTGCCCCCGCTGTGTGCAGCAGAAGGGAAGTGACAGGTTTTTCAGATGGGCTAGTTATCTTTTCCTTAAAGCCATCTTTCTCTTAAAGGCACATGATTACAGCACGTGTATTCCCACCAAGAATCTCCTGGTGGAGTGCACCGTGGTGACCCCTGGGCCTCTGCAGGACACGGAACCCTGGTCCCTCAGTCATTCATGTTGCTAGTTCCAACAGTTATTCCCCGACAGCGGAAGGGGGAGGGGGAACTCACCCGTGTGTCTTCTCTGGGGGGTGGAGGGTGCAGGTCATAATGCTGTGCAGACCTGCTCAACTTCAGGCTCTAGGACGGTGGGCTGGGAGTACCCCTCCCCCAAGGCTGCCACTCTCTTTTCAACTCCCCAGCTATGACAAGAGCTGAACTATCCTACTGTTTTGACTGGGAAAAATCCAAGAGCAATAGTGATCAGCTTTACCTGTCAGCTTTAAAGATAAACAAGAAATAATGTTCCAATCCTGCTATTCAGATCCATTACTAATACGTTTACCTAGGCTTGGACATCATAAATTCAATGCGTCATAGCAATTCCATTGGAACCACCTACAGCCCCCTTGCCTTTCCCTGGCTGGCTGTGGAGCCATGTGTCTTCAAACACATCGGGAGTCCTGCTCCCCTAATTCACCCCCCCTGCCCCGCAGGGGTCACTCTGACTTTGAACGTAAGCATGTATCCTGATCAGACCTCCCATTCTCGCTTGGGTCACTTAATGCCTTGTATGGGTCCTGCTTCAATTGCACTTTCCCAAATGCATTGCCATGGCTTGAAATATATGTGTGTGTTTAGCTTCCTCTGCACAATTAGCTCTTCAGCGCCTCTTCCTTCATGCTTCCCTGGGCCTATTACTCATCCTCCCACTCTGTGCCGCCGGCAGGCCTGACAGCCCCACCTCTCCCCTTCCAAGCTCATTTCAGAATATTCCAAGAGCTTTACTTGAGAAAAGTTACTCCTTCTGGGTGACTCGTTCTTTATTTCTTCCGTGTTTTTCCAAATCTCTCTTCCAACATCCACATTCAGAACCAAGAAAAGCCAATGCACCTTTATTATGGGCCAGGTGTTTGCCAAGGTCCTCATTTAATACTCTATTCTACCAGAAAGCAATTATTGAACAGATAAAGAGACTCAAGTTTTAAGAGAAGAGATTTCGTAGCTTGTCCAGAGTTGTATAGCTGGGCCCAGAAGGTAGATTTAAACACAGAATCTGTACAACAAAGATGTATACTACTTCAGACTCAAAACAAAACAAAATTTCCAGATTTGAGTTCAATCTAAAATCATAAAGATAAACATAACTGTATTAGAAGAAAATTTTAAGCATGGGGACGGTTGTGAGGTGATGGATATTTTCCTAAGCAACAGAAGAAATGAAGGTTATTAAAGAATAGACAGACGTACTTATCTCTACACACGTATAAAAGTTTATTGTACAGCAAACACACCATAGAACAAAGCCAAGCTTTTAAAAGTATAGAGAGGAACATAGATGTGCAACACATATGACAAGAAAAAAAGTGGTATGTCTTTTTTTTTTTTAAGATTTCATCTATTTATTTCGGGGGGCACAAGGTGGAGGAGGGGAAGAAGGAGAGGGAGAACCATCCAGGCACCCCCAAAAGTGGTTTCTAATATATAAAACCTCCTACTAATTATTAAGGAAATGATAAGCAACTCAAAACAAGCTAATATACAAATAGGAATTTCATAGAAGAGGTGGTGATGCAAGTAGCCAACAACCATACAAGATGCTCATCTTTACCTAGATTCACGGAACCATAAAAGAAACAGTGAATTGCCTGTTTTTAACTCTCAAAATTGCCAAAACTTTTAAAGAACAACAAGATCCAGGCTGGGAAAGATTGGAGAACAAGTACTCTGTCCACTGCCTATGAGATGCGTGGGCCAGCGACTTCTCCCCCACCCCGCGTCTGGGCTGGCCTTCCGTGACTTGCTCGACAAACAGAAGATGAGAGAGTGACTGACTGAAATTCAGTTAGAGCAACTCCTGGGTCAGAAAAAGCCTGTGGCTTCCACCTGAGCCCTGAGACTGCCCCGTTGGAGAGATCTCTAACTTAGAGATGATAGGGAGAGAGAGAGAGAGAGAGAGGGAGAGAGAGATCTACCTAGTATATATGAACAGGAATATTTATTGCAGCATTTTTGTTGCAGGACTAAAAAAAACAAAAAACAAAACTAGGAACTAGAAGCCCATCACTAGAGAAATATTGAATATGTTCTAATATGTTTAAAAGGATGAGAGTTTTACCATTTTCCTTTGAGGGATTTCTACTAAGTAAAAGACGGAGAAGTGTGTAGAACGTGATCGTGTTTTTTATAAAGCAAACAGTGAGGGGAAAGGCTCTCAAATATATAAATGCATACCATATTTCATCAAAGCTAGGACTGTAAGACATGTCGCAATTTCCAGAGATGTTAAAATGTGAAGAAAGGGTTGCCTCTCAGACCTGACTCGGTACAGCGTGCGCACGCAGTACAGGAACTGAGTGAAAGCAGAAAGAGACACACCGGGTTTGCTGACGCAGCTCAGAGGCCTGTGTGTGGAGTAAAGGATGAGGAAAGAGGTAGGGAGACCTACAAAAAAGAAAAACAAAGGCTTAAAAGAAGAAAGTGCTCATAATATCCCATTTAAATAAAATATGTGCATTTACAAAGAAACTAACTTGTGGGAATGCCCATGAAAAATTGTCAAGTTAAAAAACCAAACTATAGAGTAATGAACATAGTCTGTTTCTATTTTGGCAAAAACAAAACACCTGCATATGCTCACGTATCTACGGGCATGGAGAAGCTTGTGCATACTTCAGACTGGATATGATTATTCTTTACATTGTTCCACTCATGACAAGCATTATTACTTTGTGATTTTTTAAAAACTAAACAAAACCAAAAGGCACACAAATTGAGGGGGAAAGTACATCGTGTTGCCATATAGCTAAAAATAAATCTGGTGCTTTCATTCACATTTCAAGCGTCCTTGTTAACAACCATCAGCATCATCTCTGGTTCATCAGAAAGGAGCAGACGACCTGTTGATTACTCCATGATCGATTACAAAATTTAGCCGAGCCGTCACATGATTTGAGTATCTTAGTCTATTGTCAACACTCTTGTCACCATAATTACTTAGTTCAAACATTTAAAAAGCTACCATTGATCATGCAAAAATTAAAGGTTTTATTCCTATCTTAACACTGGAAAAAATTAATGTCATGTTACCATTAAGAAGAGAGAAAGTAAAATTAAATCTCTCCCCGAGTATAACTTAATTTTTTTTTTCACTCTTGAGAGGTAACTGAAAGACCATCAGAACTAGAGTCAAGAGGATGGTCGGGATCCTAGCTGCATGTCTTTCTAGCTATGCGTGTCCAGAAACAAATCATTCCTCTCTTGGATGTCAGTTTGCTTATTTATAAAGGGAAGAGGAAAATCCTCACCACACCAATTTCAAGGATTGTTATGAAGACTAAGTGAGAAAATGTGTGTGAAAACATCCAGTTTGTGTCTGCCCTGTGAGAGTACTTGCTAGATTCCAACGGTCTTATTAAAGATATAGTAGAAAGAGAAAAGGAGTTTCAGAATCAGAGACCAAGGTTTTTTTGTCACTGTCTAGCTGGGTGACTCTGGCCATTCCAGGTCACCGCTCAGGGACCTAATTTTTATAAATGCATAAATACATATTTCTTTTTGGGAAAAGAGAAATTCCTAAATTCTTTAACTATCCCCATAAAGCTACATGTTATTTTAATTCAACGTACTTCATGCACATTAAGGCACCAAAACTATTTCCTTAGCACGAATGATAATGAAAAGTATTACCACTAAGTCCAGATAACAAATGAAGACAAATGTTTTCCATAATCCTCTTTCCATAGGAGTACACAATCTTCATGTATCTTCAGGGATGACATCTCTTCCTTTAAAAATATTTCCTTCAGTAGATGCCTTTTCGTGTCTGACTGAGCCTCTCCCCGATTCTTACCTCTGCTGTGAACTGCGGAGCCCTCCCATCTCTTGCTGAGACTCGCTTCTGCTGACTTCCTGCATTCCGCCTGCTAAGTGATGGGCTTCTTCCTAATGGAGCTGCCGAAGAGCAAAATGCACAAATTGTACTTTGCCCCTGTTACGACGATAGTCCCACACAATTCTTGTCAAATACTGTATTTCACTTCCACTCACTGTAATGCATGATTAATTACATTATTAATAGTTTGTTTTTAAATGAATATAAAGTATAATTGAGTTCAAGCGAATGTTTGAGGTTTTTGTTTTTAAGAATTCAACATCTTTCTTGACACAGGATGCTATATATCACTCAGCTGCCCCAAATATCCAATGGCTCAGATCAGATGCCTCTTCAACGGTTCATTTTCTGTGTCAAGTTCACTGGACCCTGGGGTGCCCAGATATTTGGTCAAATATTATTCTGGATGTGTCTACGAGGGTTTTCTGGATGAGATTAATATTTGAATCAGTAGACAGAGTAAAACAGGCCTCAGATTAATTAAAAACCTGAGCCGAACGGAGACCGAGGAAGAGGGAATCTTGCCTGTCTGTTTGAGCTGAAACGAGTCTTCTTCTGTCCTCAGCCTGGAATTTAGACTATCAGCTCTCGTGGTTCTCATGCTTTTGGACTTGGACTAGAATTTACACCATTGATTCTCCCGGGTTTCAGGTCTTCTTATGTGGACTGCGGACTGGAACCATCCCACCAGCTCTCCTGGGTCCCCAGCTTGCCAACTGCAGATCTTAGGACTTCTCACCCTCCAGAATCACGTGAGCCAATTCCTTATAATGAATCTCTTTCTGTATGTTTATATATATTTATACAAAAATATATCCTATTGGTTCTGTTTCTCTGGAGAGCCCTCACTAATACAACCTCCATCTAGCTTTCAAAGTCTTCCTTAATTTGACCCCACCCTCATATCCAGTCTCATTCTAAAAGAATAGTATTATATTACTATAATAACAGTTTACACCACAGCATGCCAAGCACTTGCTAAGAGCTTTATATGCATTACCTCAATTAATCTTCATAACAATGCCTTGAGGTTGGCCCCTTTTTATTTCCATTTTGTAGATAAGAATGCTTAGATTTAGAGCAATCCTGTAATTCTTTTATTTATTTTTTATTAAATAAACTCTTCCAACATGGGGCTCGAACTCATGACCCCAAGATCAAGAGTCACACGCTCCACCGAATGAAGCAGCCAGGTGCCCCTCATCCTGGGACGTCTCTCTGATTCCTAAATCCGTATTCTTGGACTGGCTCTACGCTAGCTGCACAACTTGCTAAATGAGCCCTCCTATAATGAGGTCAAATCTTTCAATTCATTTTGACCTCAGTGTCTTAGGAAGATAATCATTTCTAAACTTTGATGAATAACAGAATCACTGGGAAATTTTTTTAAAGTCTGAATCATTCAGCGCTAACCTTCAGAGCTACAGATTCTCTGTGGTGTGGTTCAGGAATCTGCCTTTTGTGTTCTATGTGAGTCTAGTAGGTCAAACCACAGGCCAATATTTGGGAATAAGGGCCTTAGGTTAAGCCAGTGGCTCTCAATATCCTTTCAGAATCACAGGAACGCCTATTAAAACACATACCGCTGGGCCCCATCCCCAGTGTTTCTAATTCAGTAGATTTGGGGTAGGGGCCAATCCTCTGCATTTTTCATAAGTTCCCAGGGAATGCTTCTGCCACTGGCCCAGGCACCACCCTTTGAGAACTACCGGGTTCAGCTATTCTTGCTTTGAATATCCTCCTTTGTCCCTTCCTCTAATCAAAATGTCTATTCTTCGGAGCCACCTTCTTTACCACACCTGTCTGGTCTTACCTTCCTTCTTCTGCTTCCTGGGTCAGCTGGGCTCAGCAGGTCCCAGCAGCATGCTTTGTCTCTGTTCTTTGCTTCAGTTGTAGGACTTCAACTCTCTTTTTAAAAAGCCCAAAAGATGGGTTTCGGGGTTGCCTGGGATCTCCCCTGTGTGCACGTGCTCTGAGCCCCTGGCCACCCCCAACCCCGACCTCTCCCCCGTTCGTCTGCCCCAGTTCCCTTTGACTGTGGTTACTGAGGAGACTTCACGGGAGGGCTGCCCACAGAAGGCTCTGGGAGCTTCAGTGAGTTAGCAGCAGCTCAGAGACTGTCCAGTTCTCACAGCTGCCCTTGCCAGGCCTGCCCCACCTGCTGGCCACGCCTTGCGCTCGGCACTTCTCAGAAGTTGGGATAAGACTGACCTCAGCTGTCATCCATCAGCTCATCCCCTTGCTCTGAACCAGGGCCCTCGCCTCGGGGTCCCGGCTGTGAATCCCAGTCATGGTCACTCGTAGGACAGAAAGTGGTGTACTCTGACCCCCGGCCCCGAGTTTGTAGGCCATGACCGACGCTTCACTCAGGATGCGTTCATCTTACGAGGCACCTCGGTCCCTCTTGTAACTGAATCCCTGGCAGAGTTGCCTCACTCGCCTCCCAAACACGTCTAAACAGCGTGTCTGAAGCAGGACGCGGCACAGCCTGAGCTCACAGTGGGATTCGAACCACACTTTTAGTATCTAATAGTGAGTATCATGTAAGAAAGAAAAAGTCCTTGAAGTCGGGGATTATTCTTTAAAGTATAAACTTGTTGCTACTTATATGTGACTCACAATGCCTAGAATAGTATTAAAATGCATGCAGTCACCGCTTAACACATCCCCAAGCCAACGTATCCCCAGCAACCTCTCCCAGCATCTCCCCGCTTCCCACAACCCACTTGGCACTTTCCCACCCCTTCTCTTCCCAGACCCGCTCAAGGGCTTTTCTTTCATGAACTTGCCCTCTTCCCCACTCCACCCTCTACAGATTGCTTTGCTCCTTGGTATTAAGTTTCTCTTTCTTTTTTTTTTCTTTTTTTCTTTTTCAAGTTTTTATTTAAAATCCAGTCAGTTAACATACAGTGTAATACTAGTTTCAGGAGTAGAATTTAGTGATTCATCGCTTACATCCAACACCCAGTGCTCATCACAGCAAGTGCCCTCTTCAATGCCCAGCCCCCAGTTACCGCCCCCCTTACCTTCCCTCCAGCAACCCTGTTTGTTCTCTATAATCAGGAGTCTGTTTTATGTTTGCCTCTCTTTTATCTTTTTTCCCTTATATTCGTCTGTTTTGTTTCTTAAATTCCACATATGAGTGAGATCATATGGTATTTGTCTTTCTCTGACTGACTTATTTCACTTAGCATATAGTATATTCTAGTTTCATCCACACCATTGTAAATGGCAAGATTTCGTTCTTTTCGATGGTTAAGTAATATTCTATTGTGTGTGGGGATATATATTGTGTGTGGGGATATATATATATATATATATCCACTTCCTCTTTATCTGTTCATCAGTCATTGGACACTTGGGCTCTTTCCATAAGTTGGCTATTGTTGATAATGCTGCTATAAATTTCAGGGTGCATGTACCCCTTCAAAACAGTAGTCTTGTATCCTTTGGGTAAATACCTCATAGTGCAATTGCTGGGTCATAGGGTAGCTCTATTTTTAACTTTTTGAGGAACCTCCACACTGTTTTCCAGAGTGGCTGCACCAGTTTGCATTCCCTCCAACAGTGTAGGAGCGTTCCCTGTTTTCCACATCCTCGCTAACACCTGTTGTTTTCTGTGTTGTTGATTTTAGCCATTCTAAAAGGCAACCTTTGGAATGGGAGAAGTTTCTCTTTCTTTACACTTAGAATTGCCAGAGGGCAGTTGAGGGGCCTCTTCTAACCCCTGGAGCCCCCCCCCCCCCAACCCTCATCACCCCCCCCCCCCCCCCCGTCACCCCGTGAGCCTCCAGCTGGGAGCAGACCAAACCCACACAGTTGCTTCCCTGTTCCTCTACCCGAGGGAGCCAGCTCAAGGCTGGTCAGCTCAGGGACAGCTCTCTCCCTCCTCTCTAGCCTTCTGGACTGATCCTGGATCCCAGAGACTCCAGAGCATGGTTGGAGGATGCACGTCCTGGTAGACTCTATTCTCTCATTTTGCCATTCATTACTTCAGTCTCTCTGGCTCCCCTGGCAGGTCGGCAGCCCCCAGGGGCAGAGCTTTTACTCTGGGTCAGATAGAAGCCATCCATACCTTCTTCAGACCCTTCTTTGGTCTTACGAATATTGGGACTTTAATTTCTCTTCCATCAGGACCCCCAAACCCTCAAACCAAGGGTTAGCTCTACCAGCTCTGTGCTCCTCAACACAAACTCCAAAAGCACTTTTATAACTTTAACTTTGTTTCATAATCAAAAACATTTAAAATAGTTTTGCCCTAATCTTACCAGATTCTGTGTGTATACATACAACATATACATATATTTTTTTCAAATAGAATTGGATTTGCTTAACTTGTGAACATCCTTCCTTTACGTCATCCTTCTGGACTCAACAGTTACCATTTTGTTCCTGAACTAGTATTTGTATCTAGTCATCAGCCTTAAGTTGTATATTTTCCTGCTTGATTATCAAGCTTTGGTGTCTCTTCAGACTTTAGACCTTTATTTGTTCTGTAATTATCTTTAATTTAGTTTCATTATTTTCACTCATCATGTTCAGGACKYCTATACCCTAAAACTTACCAAAAGAGGCTAAAAAAACATCCAAGAGTTTCTTTGTTTTTCTTTACCTTCATTTCACTTGACTCTATCAGAGATGGGATGAAGAATGACAGCAGATCTCCCTCATAAAATGGGCTAGAAATTCAGAGACTGTGAATTCTGGCTACGGCTTTGCCATTCACATATTTATAACCCCAGGGAAATTATTTAAGCCTTTTCTCTGGTCCATGACACACTTGTCAAATCATGTAGTATTTATGATAAATGTCCTGTGTGATCTATGATCTATGCTGAAAACAAAACATGGGCTCATCTCTTTAGCCAGATACAATTATTAGCAAATCCATTTAGTACAACAGTAGTTTCCAAACCCTAAAGATGAACAGCAGTGCCTTTCTGACTTTAAAAATACACAGGTATCTGAGGTCCATCCAATCCTGCTGCATCTGATTTTTAAGCAGTTCCTTGACGCAGCAGCAGGCCGGAAGAGCTCTAGAATTGCAGGCCAGACTTCCGAATGCTTGTGGGGTGGACACTCACCATCCATCTTTTGGAGAAATTAGTTCAAAATTTTGTCATCCTGCCTAATTTCTCAGTAAGTAATGAGAGAGGACCATGTTTGAATCATGGCGAACATGCCAAATTTTGAACCCATGCTGTTCTCAGCAACATCTAGGCTGTCAGGATGCTCATGCACATTTTCATGGAACCAGACACAGGATTGTACTTAAAGCAAATAATGAGTACTCTTTATTTAAAATAAAACAATAAATAAATGGGAAGAGGAGGATGGAGTCAGTGTTTCCGACTGCATAAGCTTCTGTTGTAAATGTCAAGGCCTCGAAAACTTTGCATGAAGTGAGATTTAGCCAAATTATTACACCACCCAAAAGGGGAGTCTTTAAAGAAGAATCTCAGATGTGGAAATATGCCTTTGCATACTAGGATATAATGAGGCTCCTCAGCAAATTTGCCACCTCTTGGATAACTTTGTGCCAGAAGAAAAAAAAATCACCCCCAAAAGCAAAGTTTTTCCCCAAAAATGTGTGAAATTTTTAGTCCAGAAATTATGCCACCCTTCCCAGTCCTGCCCTTCTGTATATATTGTTTTTTCTGCCACTTCAAAATAATACTGTGAGTTAGTGGCTTAAAAGGCAGCAGGATTTCTATTTTTTCTAATAAAATAGACTCATGGGTTGTAAAAAAATACTTAGACAAGTTGAGCTTCCCTTCCCCCAATTCCAAATCAAGGATTTATCTTGCAGGAACTGAGTTTCTCTTCTACCTGTATCAGTTAAAACTGGGACTTCAATCTATCTCTTGGCCTATGGGCAGAACAGTTTCTTAGAGTCCTAGGAATCTTAATTGCAGTATTTCCTTGGGTTCTGTTTTACAGGTCACTTCCCAAACCCCTTCATCTCTTTTCCCAAAGTACCTCCTTTGCTTCAGACCCTCCACCTGGCTTATTACAACAGCTCTCTATTATCTCACTGTTATCTCTAGACCATTCTGTCTGTAACAGCTCAAGTGTTCTACCGTCCTCTATGCAAATCTAGCTGGGCTAGTCCCTCCTTAAAATCATCTTAAATAAGGTCCCAACACACCTAAAGAAAGGCATGCACCCTTGCTAATAAGGGGGGGGGGGGGCACATTTTCAGTAACAAGAATCAGAACAATGTGCCCACCTATCCAAGACCGAGCAAGTAGGGTTTGAAGAGCACCACCTCATCTCAAGAATTTGGAATGTGACCCCTGTTATTCCATCTAGTACTCATTATCTTCTATTCTTCCCTGTAGCCCCAGCCCCTCACCAGGGGGGTACATACACATTCAGCATTTACAGGGACTCCCCTGACAAAAGGCAGGCCCTTCCACACCTCTGTGCCGCAGTTCTCAAAGGGCATTCTGTTCCACGGAACAGCCTGTGGGGCTCTGGGCTCCGTGGCAGAAGGTACAATCTGCCTGCTGTCCCCCAGACAGGTGCTCATTGTCACAGTGCTCCTCTCCAATCCTCCATGGGATTTATTTAGCCACTGGGTTCTGACAGATTTCAGGCTCTAGGGACGGGGCTTGCCGCTATATGGAGCTTTGTAGGAACAGTGGCTCGGGTTTGCAGCTGGAAATCTTTCCTATAGAGACTTCTTTAAGGTCAGCAGATGGAGTTGGAAGATTTATTTTGGGATCTTGATAGGATGTCGGTGAGCTAACTGAGGGCTGCCAGGGAAAGAAGGACATAGAGGTTGTATTTGGAAATTGTTCTTTTTATACCAACTTGCCATGAAAATAAAGGATTTAAAAATAAGATAAAATACTAAAATGTAAAGTGAAAGAAAAACAAATGTAGCAAAAGGATAAAGAAGATAAAATAGTTTGTACATAAAATAAAATAGTTTATGTAAAAGTCTATACGTAAGAGATCATGTCAAGCAACATCCTTGAGCTCATTTAAATAGCTTAAAGTTACCAACAAGTGGGGGCGCCTGGCTGGCTCAGTCCGTAGAGCATACGACTCTTGATCTCGGGGTTGTAAATTCGAGCCTCACATCAGTTGTAGAAATTACTTAAAAATAAAATCTTGAGAAAAAAAAAAGTTACCACCAATTGCTCTAAGGAACAGAGGTTACGGAGTTGGGTGGATAGTTTCAAGGGAGAGGTTGTTTAGTCTGGAAAGTGTGTGCTTCTGTTCCTTTGTGTTTAATATTTGGTGTTGCTGTTCGGTGTCTGCATTTGAATAGTACAGGCAGCCAGATCTGGCTCCTTCTGTGTTGGAGCTAAAACACTAGGACTGCACTGGGATCATCTAAGAAGACTTTCCAGCTCACCTGGACACCACATTTAGAAATGAGGACAGAATCCTCCGAAAGGAATGGATGCAGACTGGCAGCAGGCAGTGGAGAGCCATTAATTTATTGAATTAAATGAGAATAATTGAATCCAAACATTAGCCTAGAGCTATGAGCTATGGGGCACATTGAAAGTTGATGTCAATCATCTCTATTCTTTGCAGCTGCAAACTGAGAGCCTTTCCTGGTATATTGAAACCAAAAGCACAGAACACAGAACCCTAAGTAGATACGTGCTATGATCCTAAACTCCATATTACTGTTAAAATCCAGACTCAAAATGGAGTCACTTATGCTCAGCCACATGTCACCAAAACAAGACTTTATTACAAATTCAGCTCTCTCCAAAATGGAATCTTATACCAGTCGATCAGGAATCACCTGATCAGCATTAGTTATAACAGTAATCTGCCAGACAGATTCCTGCCATCCCTTAAAGGAAAGTAACCTTGCAATAACCAGCCCGCTTTTTTGCCTAGTTCACCTTCCTTGTTCCTGCTCTCTTCTGCCTATAAAGTCTTTCATTTCGTACAGCTCCTCAGAGCTCCTTACTATCTGCTAGATTGAATGCTGCCTGATTCATTAACTGTTGAGTGAAGCCAAGAATATCTTTAAAATTTACTCAGTTGAATTTTGTTTTTTAACACGACGTATTCTCATTCAGTAATAATGCACTTAATGAAAGTCTTCTGTATCAATACAACCACTCATTGTTGTCAGATGAGCATCTCACAAGCAGAGAAACATGGCAAGGGCGTCTCCGCTTCCATCTCCAAACCAACACTCAGCAGTTCAACACTGTAAACCTGAGCACTCTTCAGTTGCTAGATATCTCATAGTATCACCCTGTTTGTGGAGCTCATGACAGTATGCCCCAATGACACATCTCTTGCCAGAAGCAAATTTCACCTCTTAAGTCAAGAAATTATCCTATTATCCATTGAGATTTCCTTCCTTAAAATCTTAAAAAATCACAACTATATTTTAAAAATAAATTCTTTCCCACAATGCTGAAAACATTCACCACTGAATGCTGAAAATATTCATCACTGAGACAGCAGAACCAAAAAAGGGTGCATTGATGAGATCTTGTGAAAGATTCCCCTTTAGACAAGACCACCCCATTCCCATTATATTTGAAATACAAGTGTGGGTTGACTTTTACAAGAACATTTTTAGAGGACCGGTGGTTGTTAAAGAAAAGAATTTCATGACACTTGTTAAGGTCAGAAAGAAAGACTTTCTTCAAGAAAGGGCTACTGCAATGGGGTTTTGGGCAGGGGAGAGATTGGGCAAGGTAGGGCTCAACTCAGAATACAATGAGACAAGTGGGGATCAGTCAAGGGTCAGGGCAGGGTCAGTGGATGGAAAATTACTAAGAGGAAACATTAAGGATGGGGGATTCTTTCTTTTTTTTAAGATTTATTTATTACTTTAGAGAAAGAGAGAGCATGAGCGGGAGGAGCAGAGGGAGAGGGAGAGAGAATCTAAAGCAGACTTTGCACTGAGTGTGGAGCTCAATGCGGGGGTTGATCTCATGATCCTGAGATCATGATGCTGAGATCAGACCTGAACCAAAACCGAGAGTTGGATGCTTAACCGCCTGCATCACCAGGCGCCCAGATAGGGGGATTCTTACTGGGAAGGCCAAGGTAATAAGATATGGAAGGTGGGGGATTTTCACTAAACCAGCCCAGCAGGGTTCTTGCTAAGACTGGACTGAGTAGTCCAAGGACAGAGCCTTAGGTCAGGGCTTAGTTGAGAAGAAGGCTCAGAGGAGCCTGACTCATATTTGGTTAAGGAGAAAGTGTCTTGTTTACTAGTTACTTGCATATAACACAGTTCCTGGTGGGGCTGCTCTCAATGAGAACAGACACACACCTGGCTAGTCTCCTAAAAGGGAGGGCTCTATGGCTGTCCTCTCTCTCCCACCCTGGGGAAGCCTGAGGGAGCAGGACAAGCACAGGTCCACATTGTGGCTGCTTCTGGGAGCCCATGGAGGGAATGTGACCTAGACTGGACATGCAGAGACTCAACTTCTTGGGCCCCATAGGCTCCTGGCCAGACCCCTACGTCACCTCTGTCAGTGTGCCTCACTGGCCTGAGTGTTGCGGAATGTACCCACCCCCCCCACCCCCACCCAGGCCTAGGGAGGGTGGGAGGCAGCCTCTGCCATCACTTTGGTTTTGCGCATGCCTTGTGAGTCAACATTCTCATTGTGAAGGTCCATTGTTCATGATTTTAAAAAAGAAGTCTATGCTTAGTTCCACTGTTGGAAATAGAAAGTTTACCTTTAATCAGGCTAAAAATAAAGGTGCAGGTCTGACGCTACAGAGGCTTGCTGACCGTAGTCACGAGGAGGCCACATTTTCACATGGAATTGGGTGAACTAGATCAAACAGTAAAAAAAAAAAATCAGAATCATCTGGAATCTGACAACATTCTTCAAGGCCTTTTTTAGGCCTTCTTTATATTTGTATGACTTTCTTGTAGTTCCTGTTTGCCCCCAACTAATAGCATTAGAATACCACTTTTATTTTGTCCTTTGTGATTTCCTGAAGCTTGATGGGGCCCAGTCCTTTGATATGTAAAATGGGATCCTAAAGGCAGGAGGTGGGAAGTGAAGCCTGCTCTGGCAGTGCAGTGTGGGAGGACCAGAGTCGGCAGGAAAAGACTCCATAAATACCTGGAGTTTTCCCTTTAGACCTTTCTGGTTAATACCACAAGGGGAGGAGCCGGGAGGGGGTGGGGGTGGGGAGTTTGAGGGAACTGGAACATTTAACTTCTCTCTATGTAAATGTTGTGCTCCTCATCAAACTTTCCCCTGCCATTTGATTTTATTTTTAATATTTTATTTATTTGAGAGAGAGAGAGAGATCATGTACAAGCAGGGGGAGGAGCAGAGGGAGAGGGAGAAGCACATTCCCCACTGAGCAGGGAGCACGAGGCTCAATCCCAGGACTCTGGGATCATGATCTGAGCTGAAGGCAGTCGCTTAACCAACTGAGCCACCCAGGAGTCTCATGAGAGACTCTTAACACTAAGAAACAAACTGAGGGTGCTGGAGAAGAGGTGGGTGGGGGGATGGGGTAATTGGATGATGGGAGAGCACCTGATGTGATGAGCACTGGGTATTATATGCACCTGATGAATTATTGAACACTACATCTGAAACTAAAAATAAATAAAAAAATAAAATTAAATAAATAAATAAAATAAAAATAAAAATAAAATATATACTTTCACATAGGGTTGGGTGCTCAAAAACTCTTTTTTAATAAAGATGAGTGATAACAAGGATTAGAACTAAAGACTGGAAAGACATTCAAATTAATAAGATGTGCTTGCATTAAAAAACCTGACCACATTCGACTTACACATTCAACTTACTTATATCAGATTCCCACCCTTTGGGGGTTCCTGGGCTGTCTGTTGCCCTCCACATGAACTCCCAGCACCCCCGCCCCCCCACCCCAGATGCACCCAGCGCACAGGAGATGTGCCCCTGAGGAACAGATGCTGTTCTAAAGCATTGACACAGCCTCGTGGTTTCAGGATCATTAAGAAATCATTAGCGAGGAGGGATTGCTGGTTTAAATTAGAATGACACTGATAGACCTATAATTAGTAGAAATGAAAATTGTTAATTAAAAGTGTGTCTTATTTCCCCCTGGTGTGATCTCTATTTGCTACTTGGTTTTAATAAAAAAATGAAACCATTTGATAGATTTTCTCAACCCAAAACAAAACATTAAAAAAATAGAAAAAAAAAGCCTAACTTTCTAAGACTTAAACTATGTCCACTCAGGGCTCATGTTTAAATTAGATTGTAGTGTGGATTCTGAAAAAAATTTTAAAAACATTTTGTTGCCAACTGTTATGGGCTGAATTGTGTCCACTCAAAATCCATTAAGGGCCAAAAACCAGGGGTGAAAAAAGCCACAGCTGGGATAGGGAAGGCTCAGCAAATTGCATTTATCACAGCAGACAGAGGAAACTCACAATTCCAACTTGATCTCTCACTAAAGTAACCCATAATTTATTGCAAAATTGCTTCCGATATTGAAAGGGGTTCGGTTATTAATTACTTCAGGAAAGGGGTGAGACTTGTGGATTTTCCATCCCTCACCACCCCCAGCCCCGAGCACACCCTTGTCTATACTCCATATGCACCCATGACTGTTCTTGAAATTCTTCATCTTTTCACTGGATCTGAACCTTTGCATCCTCAGATTTCAATATTGAAATCAGGCTCTGCAGCACCAGAATGTTTATGTGTATTTTTTTGTAGTTAATTCTATGGCTGAATTGTCAAGAGTTGTCTGAATGAATCATAGACCAAAAGCTTTTCTCTCAATAATAAAAATGTTGGTCAGACAATATATTCAGTGATAGCTATAAAAAGCTTCATAAAATGAAGACATCCTGAGGTCAAATAGAAATTGTGTTCTTCAGAATAAGCACTTAGAGATCTCTGCACTGAGATTCAGGCTTTCTGAGAAAGGTGACTGGGATGTAGGACCATCCATTAAACTCATTAAATTAAACCCAAGCCTCTTTGGCTCAGTGGACTCTGAATGCGTGGCTTTGTTGGATTGCTTTTCAGAAACTCTTTGCACTCACTTAGTAATATAATAAGTGTGATTTTTTTTTTTTGGATGCCTTTCTATTGCTTCCAAGAGAAATTTTCAAGTATTTTTCCCCAACAACAACAAAAGCCCCTTTCTTGAGGGTTCCCATTTTATTTATTTTCTTGTTTGCTGTCTACAATCTCAGGTTTACGTGGGACAAAACCATTCTCCTAGGTTCCAGAACTTGTGATTTCAAAGTTTCATATAAGGAAATATAATCTGATTATTTCATCTGGGGTCAACCGCAAATTACTTCATATAAATAATGATTTCTTAATTTTGATAAGCTTTCAGTTTTACAATGGGCTTTTGTATGCATTATCTCACTTAATTTTTACAACAAACCCACAATATGAGTCACTTTTACACCATTTCAGGACTGAGAAAAACGAAGCTCAGACAGGTCGGGGAATTTGCCCCAGACGACAGAGTCTGCAAATGCCCGAGGTAGACTTACACCCAGTGATCTGTACCCATTCCACGGCCATGACATCACCATCGCCGCCTGACATTTCATCTCAAGACAAATTACAGCCCCTGAATTCAGAATGAGCCGATCCACTTGACTCGCACAGTGGAAATCTCTCTAATTTCCAGATTAGGCACAAACTAAACCTACTATCTTCTCTCTAATTCCTCTGTCTCCTCTTTCCTTTGAATCATTTCATTTTTTTCTGATATTTTCATGCCGTACTCCTGCTTTCCATCTCATCTCCACAACAACATGAAGGAGTTACATCTGGATCTTATCAAACAGAGCAGTGGGCTGAGCCTAGGCTGCACATCTTCTAGTTTGGGGAAGCCCTTATCTAAGATTAAACAGGGGAGGGGAGGGGCGCCTGTGTGGCACAGTGGGTTGAGTTTCAGACTCTTTGTTTAGGCTCAGGTCCTGATCTCAGGGTTATGGGATCCTTAGGGGATCGAGCCTGGCTCAGGCTCTGCGCTCAGTGGGGAGTCTGCTTGAGATTTTCCCTCTCCTTCTGCCCCTCCTGCTCATGCTCTCTCGCTCTCTCTCAAAAAAGTAAATAAACCTTAAAAAAAAAAAAAAAACCAAGGTAGGGAAAATCTATTTAGAAAGAACACCCTTTTACTTACCCAACCTCTTCCCCTGAAACTCCTTTTAGATTTAAAGCTCCTTGCATAGAGGTTTGCTTTGTTTCAATTTTTCCAAAGGACACAGTGACGTGGTACAGTGACTCGTCAGCAGTACATTAATACAGTCAGTCTGTGGTTTTATTAACCTTGATAGTTTAGTGTATTTCAAGCAGATCAGCTGCATCAGAATGACCTGGAATGTTTGTTTAAAGTGTAATTCTTGAGCTCAATTCAAGACTTACAAAATCAAAATATCTGACAGAGCAGCTGTGGAATCTGCATTGTAAACACGGACCTGGGGGATTGGCAGGTGAAAGTCTGAGAAGTGCTGGGGAAGGAACCCAGCCCCCACCCCATACATGCTGCAGCCCCCCGCATTCTCCTCGAGCTGGGAAATCATGGCACTGAGGTTCCCACCTTCTGAGAAAGGTGCCTGGGATGTTTGCCCATCCATTAAACTCACTAGAATTGGGCAGACCTCAGTGAGATTATAGTTCAAACCCAAAAGGCAGATAAGGAAGCTGAAGCCCAGGGGGAATAAGGGATTAAAGAGAAGTCCTTCTCAATACTATTCACGGTTCCAAACAAAACAATGAATCAACGGTTTCTGTTGTTTTTAAATCTCTGTTGGCCCTAGGCGCTCATGCAAGGAGGTCTCCCCCCCAATCTCATCTGCTTCAAAATATGAAGTCTCCCTCTTTTTAAAACAATCACAAACATTTCATGGTATCGAGAAAAGTTCATCGGCCCCAGATACAAAGGACTAAAGAGCTCTGGTATTCAAGGTGACCTTGGAGACCAGTGGGTTAGTACAGTATACCTGGCTGTCAGTCCTTGTAGACTAGTTCTCAAATTTTCATGCTTAGAAATGGCTTAATCTATTCACCTAGATGTGTTCAGGTAAATGACAAGAAATGGAGTGGTAAACTGGAAACATGATGGCATAATTTACAAACAGCACAATAATCAAAATTTCCCAATGTTCAGGTCATCATTGTAGCGTAGAATCATCTCTGGGAAGAAACTGACTCAATGAAAATGAGTTAGGAAGTCAGCCTACAGGTCCGTCCCACACAGCTGAGACTGAAGCCCTTCTTGGTTACGCGTCCTTACTAGGGAGCATCTGCCTGTTTGATTGCATATTTGTGTAGGTCATCTAGAACAGTGCTTTCCGACATTTCACTTGGCATTGGCTGGGTTATATTATAAGTGTATGTTGAATGTTTTAAAAAACCTACCCACTTGTTTTCCAAAGTGACTGTAAAATTTGGCATTGTTCTCAGCAATGTAGAGAGAGTTCCAGGTGTTTCCTACCCTTGTCAGCACTTGGAGTTGTCAGTTATCTTGAATTATAGCCATTCTAGTAGGTGTATGATGCTACCTCCTTTTTATTTTAATTTGCATGTCCCTAATCACTAATGAGGTTGAATAGGTTTTTATGTGCCAATTTACCATTTGTATCCTTTCTATGACAAAGTCATGTTTACCCAGTGTTTTGTGGTGTTCAGCAAGTAGATTCTGTGTCAGTTTTGCTAGATCTACAGCTAAAGTTTTCTTTTTTGTTTTTTGGGGCTATTGTAAATGGTACTTTATTTTTTTTTAAAGATTTTATTTACTTATTTGTCAGAGAAACAGAGAGAGAGAGAGATCGAGCACAAGTAGGGGGAGCGGCAGACAGAGGGAGAAGCAGGCTCCCCGCTGAGCAAGGAGCCCAACGCGGGACTCGGTCCCAAGACCCTGGGAATATGACCTGAGCTGAAAGCAGATGCTTAAATGACTGAGCCACCCAGGCATCCTATAAGTGGTACTTTAATAAAGTTTTCAACACATTGCTACTATACAGAAATATGATTCAGTTGTGTGTGTTGACCTTGTATCCTATCCTGTGACTTGCCGATCTCACATATTAGTTAGTATTAGAAGTGTTTTTGTACATTCATTGGGGTTTTTTCTATGTAGGTAATCATGCTTTCTGCAATTAGGGATGGTTTTATTTCTTCATTTCTAATCAGTATTCTACGTATGTATGTATCTATCTATCATCTATCTATCTATCTATCTATCTATCTATCTATCTATCTATCTATCTATCCATCCATATCTTGTCTCATTGCACTGGTAGACTTCCAGTACCATGGTCAATAGGAATGATAAGAGTGGACATCTTTGCCTTGTTCCTGATCTTAGTTATTTTTTCAGTTTAAAAATTTCAGCCTGGTTCTTCTTTATATCTTCTGTTTCTTTGCCAAGGCTTTCTACGTTTCCATTTGTTTCCAGAATGTTCATAATTCCTGGCTGGAATATTTGCTTAGTAGCTGCTCAAGTCCTTGTCACATCCTTCCAACATCTGTGTCATCCCACCATTGGCATCTGTTGATTCTCCTTTCCTGTGAAAGTTGAAATTGTCCTGGTTCTTCATATACTGAGCAAATTTAGATTGTGCCCTGGACATTCTAATATTATCTTATGAGACTTTGGGTCTCATTTAAATCCTATGGAGAATGTGGACAGTTTTGTTGTAGTAGGTAGTTGACCCGGTTAGGTTCAGGTGACAAGGTCCAATCTGCTTCCTGAGGGGTGGGTTCCAATGTCAGCTCTATCTTTCAAGCTCTTGCAGTTGCATTCACATCAATCCCAGATATATGCCACCTCATTGTCAGTTTGGGATGTGAGCATGACTGAATGAAGTAAAGAAAAAGAAATAAACATGACTGTACTCCTTCTGCTCCCGGAGACAGAAGTAGAAGGTTTCTCCTGGAGTTCTCCATCTGAGCCTCAGTTCCCAATTCTGGGTTTCATGCTGCATTGCATCCAGGCTGGAAGGTACCAGAGGGAAAAATGTTATAAACTGTCTGTTTGGTAATACCTTGAATTCTGTGTTTTTCTCCAACCCACGCGGCACTCTTTATTTTTAGAGTCCTTACATAGATTCTTCATGCATTTGTCCAGTTGTTTTAGTTGCATGCGCTTCCTTCATCTTGCCTGGAGCTGGATCTTCTTTGCCTTTCCACAGCCATTGGATTTTTAAAACAACTTTATCAACAAATAAGTTGCATACTGTAAAATTCACCTAGCTAAAATGTACAATCCAATGGTTTTTGTATATTCAGAGTTTGCAACCACCACACCATCGATTTTAAAATATTTTTATCATCCCCCAAATTAAACCCATACCCATTAGCAGTCATTTCCTATTTCCTCCAATCTCTCCATCCCTAGGCCTAGGCAATGACTAATCTAGCTTCTGTATCTGTAAGTTTTCCTATTCTGAACATTTCATAAATGGAATCATATAATATGGCCTTCTGTTATTGGCTTCCTTCGATTAGCATAATGTTTTTCAAAAATCATCCATGTCACAGCATGTAGAAGTACACCATCCTCTCAGTGCTGCGTAGTTTTCCATTGTATGGATATAACCCATTTTATTCATTCCTTCATCGCTGATGGACATTTGGGTGTCCACTTATTGGGTCTTATGAATAATGCTGCTATGAACCTTCTTATAAAATTTTTTGTGTGAACATGTTTTCATTTCTCTGGTTATGTACCAATGAGTAGAACTGTTAGGTTGTATGGTAACTGTATGTTAATATTTTAAGGAACTTCCAAACTCATTTCCAAAGCAAGTGCATTATTTTGCAATCTCATCGGCACTGTGTAAGTGTTTGGATTTCTCCACATTCTCACCAACACTTGTTGTTATCTACCTTTTTAAAAAATACGTAGCCATCATATTGGGTATGAAGTTGTATATCATTGTTGGATTTCCGTTCCCTTGATGGCTAATGTTTTTTATGTAGGATCTTTTCACATGCTTATTGGCTGTCATACACCTTTTTTTGAAGAAATACCTATTTAAATCTTTTGCCCAATGTCATTTGTCTTTTTATTATTGAGTTGTGAGTATTTTTTATATATTCTAGATACAAGTCCCTTATCAGGTAAGTGATTAGCAAATGTATTTTTCCCATTTTTTAGGTTGTCTTTTCATTTTTGTGGTATCCTTTGAAGCACAAAAAATTAATTTTGATGAACATATCTATTTTTTCCAACTTATCCAACTTATTTATTGTTTTCTTTGGTTAGTTATACTTTTAATGTCATATGTAAGAAACTGTTACCAAAAGTGAGGTCATGAAGCATTTACACCTATGTTCTAAGACTTGTATAGTTTTAGCTTTTACATTAAGGTCTTTAGACAATGTTAATTTTTGTATGTGGTATAAAGCAGGGTCTAAATTCATTCCTTAGCATTGGATATTCAGTTGTCCCAGCACTATTTGTTGAAAGGACTATTCTTTCCCCTACTTTCTGAAAAGCTTTGGCATCCTTGCTAAATGTAAATGCGAGGATTTATTTTTGGACTCTTAAGTCTAGTCCATTGATCTCTGTGTCCATCCTTATGTTAGTCCCACCATCTTTGTTAATGTAGCTTTGTAATAAGTTTTGAAATCAGAAAATGAGACTTCTCCAATGTTGTTCTTTCTCAATTTTTTTTCCAGCCTATTCTAGGTTCCTTGAATGTGCCTACCAATTTTAGGATCATCTTATTAATTCCTACAAAGAAGCCAGCCGTAACTGTAATTGTGTTGAGTCTGTAGATCAGTTTGGGGAATATTGCCATCTTAATGTTGTCTTCTGAACCATGCACATGGGATGTCTTTCCACTTATTTAGATCTTCTTTAACTTTTTTAAAGCAATCTTTTATAGTTTTCAGAGTAAAAGTTTTACACTTCTTTTATTAAATTTATTACTGGGGCACTTGGGTGGCTCAGTCATTAAGCATCTGCCTTCAGCTCAGGTCATGATCTCAGGGTCCTGGGACTGAGCCCCACATTGTGCTTCCTGCTCAGCGGGAAGCCTGCTTCTCCCTCTCCCACTCCCCCTGCTTCTTTCCTCTCTTTCTGTCAAATAAATAAATAAAATATTAAAAAAAAAGATTTAAATTTATTACTAAGTATTTTTTCTTTTGCTATTGTAAATGTGATTTTTTTTTCTTAATTTCATTTTTGCATTGTTTCTTTGCATCCATTGAATTTTAACTTCAAGCACTCTATTTTTAATTCCTAGAAGTCCTGTTTGTGTCTTTTTTCATATTGGCCTAGCTATTCATGATTTAATATATATATATATCTTTTAAGTTTTTAACTTTAATTCCAGTTAGTTAACATACAGTGTTATATTAGGTTCAAGTGTACAATATAGTGATTCAACACTTCCATACATCACCTGGTGCTCATCACAAGTGTGCTCCTTAGACCCCATCATCTATTTCACCCATCCCCCCACCCCACCCACCTCCCCTCTGGTAACTACCAGTTTTTTCTCTATAGGTAAGAGTCTGTTTCTTGATTTCTCTCTCTTTTCCCCTCTTTGCTCATTTGTTTTCTTTCTTAAATTCTACAATATGAGTGAAATCATATGGTATTTGCCTTTCTCTAACTTATTTCACTTAGCATTATACTCTCTAGCTCCATCCATGTTGCAAAAAGCAAGATTTCATTACTTTTTATGGCTGAATCATGTTCCATTGTATACATATACCACTTCTTTCTCCATTCATCAATCAGTGGACGCTTGGGCTGCTTCCATATCCTAGCTATTGTAAATAATGCTTCAATAAGCACAGGGGTGCATGTATCCCTTTGAATTAGTGTTTTTGTATTCTTTTGGTAAATACCCAGTAGTGTGATTATTGGATAATAAGGTAGTTCTATTTTTAACTTTTTGAGGAACCTCCATACTGTTTTCCGCAGTGGCTACACCAGTTTGCATTCCCATCAATAGTGCACGACTGTTCCTTTTTCTCCACATCCTCGGCAATACCTGTTGTTTCTTGTGTTGTTGTTTTTGCCATTCTGACAGGTGTGTAATATATTTTTTAACACAAAGAATGACCAGATCCAGAACCATCAGATACAGAACTTACTCTGTATCTGATTATTTCCAATACCTGAAGCCTCCAGGTTATGTTTTCTCCCCTTATTCTCTTCCGTGTCTCTCTCATGAAAATTTCTTTCTTCCTTTGCTTAGTTCTTTGACTTCAATGGCATAAGGCTTAGATTGCAGGTGGTCAGAGAGCGTGTGGGTTTGCTTCTGCCAGGTCCCGTGATCACTTGGAACTGAATTTTCAGGCAGAGTTTTACCACACAAGAAGTACACATTCCTGTTCCAACCTACCTGAATGTTAGGAATCTTCTGGGGTACACCTGTGTTTTCTCTGTCACTCAGCCAAATATGAGATAAATTGGCTAACTCTCCCTTCATGTGGGGATAGTTTTCTATTTAACCCGATCACTGAGGTCATCATCCTTTGTAAGCTGCCACTTTATATGGGGGTCAACTGTCCAAATCCCCACTCTGCTCTAGCTTCAGATTTTGTATGTGGATCTTTAAATCACAAATTCTTAGCCCCCATGGATGGCAAATACTGTGGACAAACACCACTCCAGAATTTACATTGAATTTACATGCCACTTTAAAATGTGTACTTTCTTACCATTTTTGCCCCTTATTATTTGTACTTTTCTGCCAGCTCAACCATGCATTATAAAATATTTCAAACAGATTTATACAACAATTTTCCTTTCTTCTGAACATTTAATCAGCAATATTGCTTGCAATGGAACCTAATTAACATCTTTTTAATTTCACTCCAACTGAAGTTAGAAGGTGTAGAATCTGATCCTGGTTCTAGCAACATGACCTTTGGTAAGTCTTTCATTTTCTCTGTGCTTTAGGGACTCCATTTGTGAAAAATGAGGAGATTGGACTAAATTATTTTTATGGACCCTTTCAGCTGTAAATGTCCATGACTCTCATGTTCAATAATTCCTAATTGTACAGGAACTTCGATAGTTATTAATCATATTCAGGGAGTTCTTTTATATCAGCGAGGATGAGATAGTTCTACTCAAAAGTATAGTTTTTCTTTGACCTGAGTGGCTTATTTTCTCTCAGATAGTGGGAGTTCTTCTAGTGGGGCCTGTATACCTGATTGATTACTATCATAATTCCACTTTAAAATATCATAAGAGTCAGACAAAATGTACCAAAGTAAAATTTTGTTATTTTTCTTCACATGGATTTTAATAGTACCCAGAAAAGGTAAAATAACAATGTTGTGCCCTTGAAAGTAAGATATTTCAAAACTACTACTAATTTTGTTGATGTGTTTTTGTTTTGTTTTTAAGATACAGTTTGGATTTTCTTTAAAAAACTTTTTTAAATTTCTGATAAAATTCAGGGATAACTGTATTTTTAGCAGATTCAATATTTTCAAAGCCTTGTAAGAAAACAAACCATAATTGGCAGCAGGCATTGAAAAGGAAAAATCCTCTGAAGCAGCAAACACCCTGTTTACTGCTGAGAACCCATGAATCACAGAGAGCAACATAACCCAAAAGTGTGTTTTCCTTCTGCTGTTTGAAGTTGCAGGAGCAAATCTGTGGCCTTAAAGTAATGAAATGCACTGAGATAGTACAAAAATACATTATTTAGTTGCTTGCTACATAATGTGATTTAAATTGTTTTTCTTTCCATTATCCTTGGCTCTTGGGCACTTAAGTTGAGGCAGATTTATGACTATTTCATAATTAACAAGTGTTCCTCTCTGACAAAGAAAGTAATTTGGGGGAGGGTGGGAGTCTTTGCTCTCTGTCCCTGCTAAGCTTCTCCTTCAACACCTTTGTTTCCTACCAGTCTAAGACTCCATTAACTTTAAAAACAAATTAGAATTTAGCTTCTTTAACTGTTCTCACTTTGCTCAAATCAAAAGGCATTTAATTAGTTTGCTTCTAGGATATATTAGTGCAATCACAGCATCTAATATAAATAGTTTAATATGATGGTCTAATGCTACAAAGTGTCAGTGAAAGACTTTGAAGCTAAATTATGGCCAACGCCCAAAGGACATCCTGGACGAAGTCTATGACTCTACCCTATATTTGTAAGACTGTCACCCATAAAGCTTTAAAAATAAAGCTGTAAAAGACCCATTTCGCCATGTTGAGGTGGCAATGAGTCCTTTGACAAAAGTAAAAGTTTGAAATTTCTTTTTTTCCAATGTGGCTTTGGCAGGGCCTGTCTATTCTCAACAAATATGAGGGGCTCCGGAAGGAAAGTGATCTACCCATTTTCCTGTCCTCTCTCCAACACACCCACCACTGTAGGCCTTGAGGTCCCCTTGTTGTTGCTGGCAGGGCCATACCTGGTTCACTGAGCTACTCAAGAGCTGGTACAACCTTCAAAATTTGAGGATGAGATATAGCAGGGCTTCTGACCTACTTGATGTTGATGTACTCTGTTCCTACACGCTGTGATCACTTGAGGGGAAGGGACACGGACATTTCTTAAATTGTATCCCTCTTTGCCCAGATTTGGAAAGCGCAATGTACATTCTACTGTATATTTCCCAGGATGGTTTAGTGATACAGAAACCAAGAAAAGAAAGTATAGTTGACCCTTGAACTACTGTGGGTCCACTTTATGCAGATTTTTTTTCAATAAATACGGAACACTACTGTACATGTATTTTCTCTTCCTTGTGATTTTCTTAATCCTTTGGAGTTGACAGTGAAAGTCACCAGTGACCATTCAAAAATGTAGAGAGAAAAGATGTTTGACTGCAAGAAGCTGAGGAAAGATGAAGAAGTGGAGACCATGTGTAAAGATAACCGGTAAGTTTGCTATAAAGAATAATAGGAAATAGTGATACTATTCCAAATACTTGGAGAGGGCCATGGGGTCAAGGAAGTATTCTTAAGAAGGGAAATAAGAGAGAGGTGCGTGCAGATGAGAACAATCCTGTGGCGATGGGGAGACTGATACAGGAGGGAGAAGGGACAGTTGCAGGATCAAAATCACGGAGAAAGTGGAGGACAGGGATGCCATTGCTCCCGTGGAAAGGTGGGTGGAGTTACAGGCATGACTACTTCTCCCACTGAACTAGATGGGCAGTGAGGTAGTTGGGTACATTTTGTTATATGAGGAGGTTCTCAGCTAATTGTATTTATTTTCACAAGGAATTAATGGAAGCAAGGAAGACACCTACACTATTCTAAGCTTTAGTACTTGAGGCTTATAAGAGAAAAAGCAGCAACTACTTAAGAAGGAGGAATTAATTTATATAATTATAGATTAATATATTATTATAGGTTAATATATTATTATAGATTAATATATCATTATAGATTAATGTATTATCATAGATTAATATTATATAATATTAAATAAGTAATTGGTTACTATAATTGGCAAGAACTCCTTTTCTATATGCAAATGATTAGGGGCAAAGAAATGAATGAATTTGAGAGAACATAGTAAGATAAATTCAACAGTGTTTGAGGGTTACTATCTTAGGGAGGTCAGTTTTGTTGACCACAGAGAAAAATGGCAAGATGGTAAGATCAACTCATTCCAGAAATTTTAGGGAGCCATATGAAAAAGTATATTAAGGGGCGCCTGGGTGGTTCAGTCATTAAGCGTCTGCCTTCGGCTCAGGTCATGATCCCAGGGTCCTGGGATCGAGCCCCTCATTGGGCTCTCTGCTCAGCGGGGAGCCTGCTTCTCCCTCTCCCACTCTGCCTGCTTGTGTTCCCTCTCTCACTGTCTCTCTCTGTCAAATAAATAAATAAAATCTTAAAAAAAAAATTATATTAAAATGTTACTGAAAGTGACTAAAAGAAAAAGTAGGATAGACATATTCTCTTCCGGAATTACAAGATTGATTTAAGGCAATCATATTCAGAAATCTTAGTTTTTAAAGGAATTTCACAAAATGATTCTAAAATGCATTGGGAAGAATAGATAGGCTTGATTAAAATTTTTATTCAAAAAAAGAGGCCAGTTTCTAAACATCTTGAAAGATTATGAAAATTAAGTTGGTGTCGTATTGGCATAAGAAGAAATAAACTGAAACGGACCCCCAGATTTGGAAGTGTTGGCATCACAAACTAGTGGAGAAGGAAGGATCATTCAATATGAGAGCTAAGAAACTGACTAGTTATTTCTTTTGAAATTCATATTCCCACTTAATAATATACTCTAAATAAATTAAAAATGAATTATAAATAAATAAAAAAATCAAACCATATAAAAACTAGAAGAGTCTTTACCTGATTAGCTCATCTTTGATTAGTAAATTACTAATCTTAAAGCAAAGAAGGAGAACGAAAGATTTGAGAACATAAAATATTAAATTTTCTGTTTAAAAAAATTAGAAACAACGGGCGCCTGGGTGGCTCAGTTGGTTAAGCGACTGCCTTCAGCTCAGGTCATGATCCTGGAGTCCCTGGATCGAGTCCCACATCGGGCTCCCTGCTCGGCAGGGAGTCTGCTTCTCCCTCTGACCCTCCCCCCTCTCATGTGCTCTCTCTCATTCTCTCTCTCTCAAATAAATAAATAAAATCTTTAAAAAAAAAAAATAAATAAAAAAATTAGAAACAAAATAAAAGACAAATGGAGAAACACTATTATAAACAAAATACTCATTAAAATCAGTAAGAAAATACTAAGTCCCAATAGGTAAATGAACCAAGTATATGAAAAGATAGTTTACCATGAAAAAACACAAATTATTGTGAAATATCTGAAAATATATAACTTTAGTAAAGAGATGAAAATGTAAATAATATTGATATGCTAATTTCAGTTGTCAAAATAGGAAAAAATCTTTATATGACTTACAACTTGGTAAGACACATATACTCTTGGTGAAGGGGAAGTTGGTAGAATCTTCATGGAAAGTAATTACAGCAGTACATACCAACCACTTTGGTAATGGATTGCCTCTTCCTGGAACTTGACCCAAGAAAAGGTGCACAAAGAGGAAGGTATAAAAATGTTCATTGTATGCCTGTTAATACTAGTGAAAAAAATTTTATATGTACATATAAAAGTGGGAAGGAAATGTGTCAAAATGTTAACAGCTGTTATCCACAGTTGATGAGATTATGAATAAGTATTATTTTCTTCTTCATTATCTAATTTTCTAAATTTTCAATGTGAGTATATATTTCTCTTAAAATACATTTAAGAAAAAACATTTTTTTAGATAGGTGAATGTGTCAAAAGCCCCATCAGACATGTGAAGATGTTATTTCTCATGATAATTATCTCCTAAATATAGTTTGATTAAGGAAAAGGATATTCTTATTTGTGGTTGAAAGCACAGTATAGGCAAAAAAAATCTGTCTATAAGATTTTCTATTTTTTAGATTCACCATTTTTTTTTTTTTTAGATTTTATTTATTTATTTGACAGAGAGACACAGCAAGAGAGGGAACACAAGCAGGGGGAGTGGGGGAGGGAGAAGCAGGCTTCCAGCGGAGCAAGGAGCCCGATGCAGGGCTCGATCCCAGGACCTGAGATCATGACCTGAGCCGAAGGCAGCCGCTTAACGACTGAGCCACCCAGGCGCCCCTAGATTCACCATTTTAAGACAAGAATATTTATTCTCAGACCTAGTATATAATTTTAAAAATTTAAAAATAAAATTTACAGGCCATATTTATTTTTTTAAAAAAAGGAACTGTTTACCTCTCTGCTAGACCTGCAAGCATTACATATGAATACACAATTCAATCAAGTGAATTTATGCACCTTTACAAAACTTGCATTAGGTGTATGAATTACGATCAAATAAGATTCCTCGTGGTAAGTTAAGTGTGTAAGCCAAATGTTTAAGAATACTTCTTTTTATATCTTAAGTGTAATAATTCTACCTTATGCAGGTTGTCCAACTTAAAAATTCATAATTAGAATCTAATCAAGCAGATGACAAAATAGATGCATAGAATACTAATGTCCAATTTATCCTTGTATATAATTAATTTATGATATTCTCTGCTTTGTAAATTTTGAAAGAAGCCTATATATATCTCAAAAACTTTTTTCTATTATAAATGCTTTCACAAACAACACAATGATTTTATATTTAATTTAATTTTCATTATTATCTCCTAGAACAACTGTTTTTTCCCTGAAATATTAAAGAAGAAAGATGTTACATTGGGTATATAACTGACTACAACAGCAGGATCTGCTACTTTATTTTTTATAATATATTTATTTTCTTGTATTTTTAAAAATTCACATGACATCAATTCATGAATGAAATATTTTCACATCTTCAAGGCACTGGTTTTATTTTTTAAAAATCTGGTTATGTCCCAACTTGTAACATGCGTCCATTATTTTTCTGAGCCTTGGTTTCAAGTATGATAGCCAAAAACGAAGCAAAAATCTTTCTAATGTTAAAAAGCATCTGAAATATTTTGTAAGACTGCTATAAAGAAATAGCACAATAGATTGTGACTTTATTAAGACTCCTTCACAACCAACCTTGTGAGGGTCTCCCTGAACTGAAAGCTCTTTCTTATGCCCTTCCTAGTAACCACGATCAATTGTGAGCGGTCGGGAGGTTCTTCAGCCCAGCAGCTTGCCTGTTCCCAATAGCTCCCCACAAACGCTCACGGTACATGGAGGGGCCATTTAGCCAGTACCTCCAGTTTTTATATTTTATATTTTGACATTGACATTTATATTTTGATATTTATTTTGACATTTCCTTTTTTCTTTTTAAGATTTATTTATTATATGAGATTGAGAGAGAGAGAGATAAGAAAGAGAGGCTGTAGGGGAGGAGCAGAGGGAGAGAGAAACTCCAAGCAGGCTGAACACTGGGCTTGATCTCATGACCCTGAGATCACGATCTGAGCCAAAACCGAGTCCCAGGCTTAACTGACTGAGCCACCCAGGTGCCCCTTGACATTTCTTCTGATGCATACTGACCGCTGGTTTACTTTCTGCATCTCAACCTCTTTCTTTAATTAAAATGATTATGGAAGACTGACCTAGGCAGAGTCTTATGCCATTTCTTTGATACAGGTGCCTCAAGGATATTTTTTAAAATCCGTTTATTTCAGGTGCTCTGATAATTTTTGATCAAGGACCAGTTAATAATGTTCACCTGATGTGGTAAAAAAAAAACATATAATTTAGAGCTGTGAGATGTGGGGTTGATAATCCTTTGTCACTTAATAGTTAATGTGACTATAAATGACCCACAGCCTCTCCAAGCCCTGGTTTCCACATCCTTAAAGCGATAAAAAAAAAAAAATCATTTCAAGGCTTGTAGTGAATGAGGTGCACAAAAGATAAAGTTCTCAATGTGCTTTGTACAGTGAAATACTAACAGTATTACTATTTTAAGACTCTAATGTTTCTGACTTTGTCTTTCTTTTCCTCCTAGTGTCTCTGAGGCTTTCCACATCTATAATTGAATCTGCTATTTTCTCTTTGTTAATATTCTAAGTTTATGCAAAAACCTAAATGCTACCATGCTCTGGAGCCCACACATTAGTACCCCATTCTTTCCCAGTTTATCTATAGGGTACAGGCACTGTTCTAGGCAGAGGAGTGTGCGATGTAGCACACGAGACTTCAAACAAAGGAAGGACCGAGATAAATTAGCAAAGTGTTTGGAAGAGCAAGTAAGGATAAGACCAATTTTCATTTTTTTTTTTAAAGATTTTATTTATTTTTTTGACAGAGAGAGACATAGCGAGAGCAGGAACACAAAGAGGGGGAGTGGGAGGGGGAGAAGCAGGCTTCCCGCTGAACAGGGAGCCCGATGTGGGACTCGATCCCAGGACCCTGGGATCATGACCTGAGCCGAAGGCAGACGCTTAACGACTGAGCCACCCAGGCGCCCCCAATTTTCATTTTATTGCAAAGTTCTTTGAGGCTGCTGTGATCATTCTGCTATAGATCTGCTAACACGGTAGACACTGAACGTTTCAAAATAAAATAACCCAGAGGAACAACCCAAGGGAGCCAGATAACTTAAATAGAGGCCTTAAAAAATCCTAATAAGTGTCTTTGATTCCACTGTGTGTGTGTTTCCAAATAACTGGAGTAATGTATATCGTTCCGGTGATGCACATAATGAAAAGATTTTCTTTACCAAAAATTGGCAGAAATGATGCAGACTCTTGAAGAAAAGTTTGCTAGGTCTAGAAGTGCCTTGTGGATTTTTTCCAACAAGCCTGTCTTTACTGATCTTTTTAAGAACATCTCCCACAAACATATCATTTCTTCATTCATTCCAAAAATACTCATTAAACACCCACCACGTGCCAAGCAGTCTAGGCAATGAGCAGTTCGCAAAACAGTCCCCACCCCATCTCTGCTCTCATTGGATCGACATTAAATCTTATGTGTGATGATAGTAAGTTCTAGGGAGAAAAATTCAAGCTGGGAAAGGAGCAAACTGTGTGTGGGAGGGAGAAGGCTTATCTTCTTGGTCAGCAATTAATTTTTTAATTTTCAATAAACCTTGTTACAAATAATTGTTTAATGAATAAGGAAAAATAAATTACTTCAATTCCTTTTTTTTTTTTTTTTTTTTTTGCTTGTGGCAAGAATGTGCTTATCTTTACATAGTGATTCAAAACTTCCATACATCACCTGGTGCTCATCACAAGTGTGCTCCTTAATCCCCATCACCTGTTTCCCCCATCCTCCCACCACCTCCCCTCTGGTCACCAGCAGTTTGTTCTCTAGAGTTAAAAGTCTGTTTCTGGGTTTGACTCTCTCTCTTTTTTTCCCTTTGCTCATTTTTTGTTGTTGTTGTTTCTTAAATTCCACATATGAGTGAAATCATATGGTATTTATCTTTTTCTGACTGACTTATTTCGCTTAGTTAGCATTATACTCTCTAGCTCCATCCATGCCATTGCAAATGGCAAGATTCCATTCTTTTTTATGGCTGAATATCTATATATACACCACTTCTTTCTCCATTCATCAATCGATGGACACTAGAGCTGCTTCCATATCTTGGCTATTGTAAATAATGCTGCTATAAACACAGGGGTACATGTATCCCTTTGGATTAGTGATTTTGTATTCTTTGGGTAAATACCCAGTAGTGTGATTGCTGGATCATAGGGTAGTTCTACTTTTAACTTTTTGAGGAACCTGCATACTGGTTTTCCATCGTGGTCCACCAATGTTGCATAAGTGTTCCTTTCTCCACCAGCCCCCCCCCCCACTTCCCCCATCCTCGTCAACACCTGTTGTTTCTTGTGTTTTTGATTTTAGCCATTCTGACAGATGTGAGGTGATATCTCATTGTAGTTTTGATTTGCATTTCCCTGATGGTGGGTGATGCTGAGCATCTTTTTCATGTGTCTGCTGGCCATCTGTATGTCTTCTCTGGAGAAATGTCTGTTCATGTGTTCTGTCCATTTTTAATTGGATTATTTGTTTTGGGGTATTGAGTTGTATCAGTTCTTTATATATTTTGGATACTGACCCTTTATCTGTTATGTCATTTGCAAATATCTTCTCCTATTCTGTAGGCTGCCTTCTAGTTTTGTTGACTGTTTCCTTCACTGTGCAAAAGATTTTTATTTTGACTAGTCCCAATAGTTTATTTTTGCTTTTGTTTCCCTTGTCTCAGGGGACCTATCTAGAAAAAACACGCTACAGCCAATGTTGGAAAAGTTACTGCCTGTGCTCTCTTCTAGGCTTTTAATGGTTTCAGGTCTCACATTAAGTCTTTAATCCATTTTGCATTTATTTCTGTGTAGAGTATAAGAAAGTGGTCCAGTTCCATTCTTCTGCATGTGGCTGTTCAGTTTTCCCAACACCATTTGTTAAAGAGACTGTCTTTTCCCCACTGAATATTCTTTCCTGCTTTGTTGAAGACTAGCTGACCATATACTTGTGGGTTTATTTCTGGGTTTTCTAGTCTGTTCCATTGATCTATGTGTCTATTTTTTTTTTTTTTTTTTTTTGCCAGTATCATACTGTTTTGATTATTACAGCTTGTAATATAACTTAAAGTCCAGATATGATACCTCCAGGTTTGCTTTTATTTTTCAAGATTGTTTTGGCTACTTGGGGTCTTTTTGTGGTTCCATATAAATTTTAGGATTGTTTGTTGTAGTTCTGTGAAAAATGCCATTGATATTTTGGTAGGGATTGTGTTAACTGTGTAGATTGCTTTGGAGAGTATAGACATTTTAACAATATCTGTTCTTCCAATCCATGAGCATGGAATGTCTTTCCATTTCTTTGTGTCTTCCTCCATTTCTTTCATCAGTGTTTTACAGTTTTCAGAGTACAGGTCTTTCACCTCTTTGGTTAGGTTTATTTCTAGGTATCTTATCAATTTTGGTGCAGTTGCAAATGGGATTGTTTTCTTAATTTCTCTTTCTGCTGCTTCCTTATTAGTGTATAAAAATGCAACAGATTACTATACATTGATTTTGTATCCTGCAACTTTACTGAATTCATTTATCAGTTCCACCAGTATTTTGGTGGAGTCTTGAGTTTTCTATATGTAGCAGCATGTCATCTACAAATAGTGGAAGTTTTACTTTTTCCTTACTGATTTATATGCTTTTTTTCCCCTTTTTGTTATCTGATTGTTGTGGCTAGGACTTCCAGTACCATGTTGAATGAAAGTGCTGAGAGTGGACATCCTTGTCTTGTCTGACCTTAGGGGAAAACCTCTGTTTTTTTTACCATTGAGTATGATGTTTGCTGTGGGTTTTTTATATATGGCCTTTATTTTGTTGAGGTATGTTCTTTCTAAATCTACCTTGAGGGTTTAATTTTTTAATTTTATTTATTTATTTGAGAGAGAGAGCCTGAGTGTGTGTGCACAAGCAGGGGGAGTGGCAGAGGGAGAGGGAGAAGCAGGGAGCCCGAAGCTGTGCTGGTGCAGGGCTCGATCCCAGTACCCTGGTATCATGCATGACCTGAGCTGAAGGCAGACGCTTAACTGACTGAGCCACCCAGGCACCCCTTGAGGGTTTCTATCATGAATGGATTTTGTACATCGTCAAATGTTTTTCCTGAGTCTATTGAAATGACCACAGGGTTCTTATCCTTTCTTTTATCGATGTGATGCATCACATTGATTGATTTGCAATGTTGAACCACCCTTGTAACCCAGGAATAAATCCCACTTGATCATGGTGAATATTGGATTTGGTTTGCTAGTATTTTGCTGAGGATTTTTGAAATTATGTTCATCAGGGATATTAGCCTGTAGTTCTCTCTCTCTCTCTCTTTTTTTTTTTTTTTGGTGTGTGTTTGTAGTATCTATATTGGTTTGGTATCAGGGTAATGCTAACCTCATAGAATGAATTTGCAAGCTTTCCTTCCTTTTCTATTTTTGGAATAGTTAGAGAAGAATAGGTATTAATTCTTCTTTAAATGTTTGGTAGAATTCACCTGTAAAGTCATCTGGTCCTGGATTTTTGTTTGTTAGGAGTTTTTGATTACTGATTCAATTTACTTATTGGTTATTGGTCTGTTCAAATTTTCTATTTCTTCCTGCTTCAGTTTTGGTGGTTTCTATGTTCCTAGGAATTTATCCATTTCTTCTTGGTTGTCCAACTTGTTGGCATATAGTTTTCATAATCTTCTTGTATAATTGTTTGTATTTCTGTGATTTTATTTATTTGAATCTTTTCTCTTTTTTTCTTGATAAGTCTGGCTAGAAGTTTATCAATTTTATTGATTATTTTTCAAAGAAGCAGCTCCTGGTTTCATTGATCCATTCTATTCTTCTTTTTTTTTTTAGTTTCTATATAATTTATTTCTACTCTAAGAAATTATTATTTCCTTCCTCCTGCTGGTTTTAGGTTTTGTTTGTTGTTCTTTTTCTAGCTCCTCTAGGTGTAAGGCTAGGTTGGTTTTGAGATTTTTCTTGCTTCATGACGTGGGCCTGTGTTGCTATAAACTTTGCTCTTAGAACGGCTTATACTGCATCTCAGAGGTTTGAGACCATTGTATGTTCATTGTCATTTATGTCCATGTACTTTTTAATTTCTTCTTTGATTTCCTGGTTGACCCATTCATTGTTCAGCAGTGTGTTATTTAACCTCCAGGTATCTGTGGCTTTTCCAGACTTTTTCTTGTGGTTGTTTTCTAGTTTCATAGCCTTGTGGTATGAAAAGATGCAGAGTATGACCGCTCTTACTGAACTTGTTGAGGCTTATTTTGTGGCTTAACATGTGATTTATTCTGGAGAATGTTCCATGTGCACTTGAATGTGCATTTTGCTGTTTTAAGAGGAAATGTTCTGAATATATCTGTCAAGTCCTTCGAGTTCAGTGTGTCATTCAAAGCCATTGTTTCCTTGTTGATTCCCTGTTTAGATGATCTATCCATTGATGTGAGTAGGGTGTTATTGTCCCCTACTATTATTGTATTATTGATTAGTTCCTTTATGTTTTTTATTAACCATTTTATGTATTTCGTTAATGACTTAAACTTCTTAACCCAATCTAATTTTCTGCTTTTAGTGCTGCCATAGTAGAGAGAAAAGATAGGATCATTTATTGTAATAAGTAGTATCATTTAGGCCAACATTTGCTATTTTGCTTTATATATTGGAAGGGTTTTCTTTCTGTTTAAATTTTTAAACTTAGCTTTAATCAGGTGTAATTTATATCCAATGACATTCACTCACCAGAATTGTCTGGTTCTATGAATTTCATTATACATGTACCATCCTTAAACCTGCACCATGATTAAGATACAGAACATTTCTCTGACCCCAAAAAGTGCCTCCCTCTTCCTTTGCAGTCAAGCTCTGGTCCTATCCCAGCCCCAGCCCACCACTGATGTGCCCTGTACAATTGATTTTGCCTTTTGTACAACTTCATATAAATGGCTTGAGAGAGCAAGGGAAAGAGGCTGGCTCTGGGTTTTTATTGTGGTTGTTGGGTGGGGCCGTTGTGAGAATTCTTGCCAGAGGGCAGGGGTTTGTGTGGTTTAAATCTTGCGCTGGATCCAAAGGAGGGAGCACCTGCTCTTTCTGACCAGCTTGTCAGGATGTGGCACACGAAGGAAGGAGAGGTGAGGCCTAAAAGCTGTGGGCAAACATCAAAACGGGAGCCTGACTCTTTATTATAGCTACAAATTCAGTTTTAGAGGAGTAGGGTCCTCTAAATGTTTGGAAGCTTTCCTGGAGAAGGTAATGTCAGAAATAACATGATTATTAAGAAAGGAGAATTTTTTATTCATTTATTATTTATTGTTTGTGTCTGCTCATAAATACATTGTAATTATAGAAAATGGAAAAAATACAGGAAAGTATAAAACAGAAATTAAAGTTCACTTATAACCTCATCATCCTAAAATAATCTCGGTTAACCAGTTAACACTTTTGCCGTCCCTTCCTCTAAGAATTATTTTGATAATTAGAAAAAAATAAATTATCAAAAAAATTAAAACACAAATTTTTGTCTGGTGTACTTTTCAGCACATTTACCCTTTTCTCATCAAAGTTGTGGTATAGTTGTTATTTTCAAACTTTTTAATAGAAAGATTAACATTTCTTTTTTTAAGATTTATTTATTTATTTGAGAGAGAGAGAGAGAGAGCATGCTCACACATGCAAGCAGGGGGAGGGGCAGAGGGAGAAGGAGAGAGAGGGGGGAGAGAAGCAGACTCCCCACTGAGCACGGAGCCTGATACAAGGCTCCATCTCATGACCCTGAGATCATGACCTGAGCTGAAGTCAAGAGTTGTCTGCTTAACTGCCTGAGCCACCCAGGTGCCTCAAAAAGTTAACATTTCTATCCAACTTTGCTTACTGTCTCTGGTGATGCTTTTAACCTATTTTCCTGTTTTTATAAACATGGTAGATCTGAACCTACTGTATTTTTTAAAAGTTTGCAAATTTAAAAGTGTGTTTCTTTGTTAGAAAAGTGTTAATTTTACCACATCTATTTTCATTTTGCTGCCAAGAAACCGCTGGGATTCCAACTTGCCCTTTCCCATTCAGTACCTCTACTGGAGCTCAGAATCACTGAAGGACCAAACAGTCCTACACAGCGCCCCAGGTAATGCACTGTGCATTTGGATATCCACATTCTCTCACCACTTTCATCTTTCAGGTGCGTAAAGAACTTGTCAGATTTGAAGGGAAAACCACAAACTTTCATGTTTCAAAGATTTCAAACAGGCTTAGGGATGATGCTTCTAACAGCTGACAGAGTAGACTCTGTTTATCCCTGTTAATGCTCCCCTTTTCAAATTCCTTCCTGGTATACCTCAAGGTATTTTCATTGCGACCACTCAGGGGCAAATAGGAAAAAGAATTCTCTGTCACATCTTGCCTATCACCTATCCTTCCTTGGTCATATCTATTTTCCTGTATTCTATTTAGTGAATATCAAGCCACAGAGTTCAACTGTAAAATGAATGAAGTTAGCTCTATCATAAGGCAAAAGCAGGCATGGTCTTGGGTTTTGCAGAGAGAAATGTCAAATATGCAAGGACTCCAGTTCTCAAGGTGGTTCCCCGTAAATCCCCTTGTGGCTTATCAGGTGAAGGCTGACGGTGTTCATGGAAACTCTGTGACATGTTGCCCCTTCATATACATCAGAGACCTCTGTTTAAAGTATATTGTATAAATGTATGCAGACTGACGGGTTTTTTTTAAAGGGAGAAATTATGGACTCTGGAATCATCAAGCCGAGTATTTTTAGATATTTATGTAGCACACAAAGCCTAAAACATTTACTATTGGCCCTTTACAGAAAAAATTTGTTAATTCCTGCCCTAGTCATCCACGTTCACATAGAGAGAACTGTTGATGCCAGTATTTGTTAAAAATTGGTGGTTAATGTGACATTATAAGTAAATTTTTGGTAGTTACGGACTCATAAAATAATAAGATTATGCCCATTCAAAAATGTCTAGGAACGGGGAATATCATTCCAGGGCAAGACATTGAAATTATATGGTACAAAAAATGAAGCAGGTGACTTTGGAAGAAGGCATGTGGGGTTGATGTTTAACTTATTCTTAAGGCCTCCTGTACCTAAACTATATTGTGAGAAAAATAAGCATAAATTCTATATACCATTCGGGTAATACACAAATAAGTTTAAATTCATCAACAGATGTTAAGTGACCTTGGCTTTGTGCTCTGTATACAAAGATATATATAAAATAATATTCACCAACATTTATGGAACTCTTACTATGTGGCAAATGATATTCTAAGCACTTGATCTGATTTATCTAATTTAATTCTGTAGCAGCCCTATGAAATAGGTACTATAAGCATTATCTCATTTTAAAAAGGAAATCCCATGGCTTCAAGAGGTTCAATAACTTGCCCAAGGCTATGCAACCGTAGAGATTCAGGGTCAGGACATGAAACCACGCAGTGTAACTAAAAGCTCAGACTTAACTGCTCTGTATACCACTTCCCCGGAGATTCCAGCCTGTGGGATAAATGCTCTGATCAGGGATCATAAAACACCGTGGGGAGGGTGGGGTTATGGGCAAGGGCTTCCCAGAGAGCTGAGTCTGGAATGACAAGATTTGGTGGTAATGGGAAGACACATTTCAACCTTCTCAAGTCATTCTTAGCTTCAGACCTAAAGACTTTTGGGCCACAGGCTTATCTCTACCTAACCTCTGAACAAATCCTATTCAAATTGGAAGGTATATTGGGAGCATAGTAGGCTTCCTCTCCCCGCCCTTTCTGTCCTAAGCCTGTGTTAGAGATGACTCTTCCTCCCCCGCACTTCTCAAGTATGCCTTCCATTCTGAAGAGGGCTGCATCCCTACTTCCTCGTTTTGTGTCTCCATTATATGCTGTTGTACCCACCGTGTTTTTACCTTTCCCCCTTCCCAATACGAGTAACAGGTTGCTCCCAAGGCCCTATTATCACAAATAACATTGCAAGGAACATCGTTATAGACCCTCGTGAGAGTTTTGGGGGGATACACACACTGGAGTAGAATTGCTGAATGCTTGAACCAAACTCTGCCCTGCCCCCCAGCAAGGCATAAAGGCTTCTATATACCAATTAATAGCAATATATAGTATAGGTATCAAACTTGACATTTTATTTACTTGGCGAGGTAATACTTGGCATTCTCTAGCTGATTCTTCACTTTGGCGTCAATGTAGCCAAGCTTAAAACCACAAGTCAGATAGTTCATCATTACCTATGGCTGCAGGCCCAGATGCTCAGCTTGGAACTGCCTAGGCACCCGCAGCTCTCCATTCTTATAATCAGCTTAGCACTTATTTATTATGTTAATGTCAGCGTTTAGGCCTCTGTGCTTACCATTGTGCAGCAGGGCCTCCAAGGTAGTGAGTGAGTGTCTTTTATGTCCCTAGGGCTTTTCACCACCGCCTGTGTAGGGGTACTTAGTATAAGGTTGTTGACTCAAACAAACAGAGAACAGAGGACAAAGAACTAACTTGCAAAGAAAGATGATTCTATTTGTAGCAGATGGAATTAAAGGTCAATTTAATTGGTAGTGAGACATTATGTACACTTGTCCTTCAGCGGAATCTAGAACTTTGGATTTAAAGCAAAAGAGATAGTTTGGGGATGGAGCTGAGGATCAGTGAATTGCGTGGGATAGAAGTGTATTGAGTGGGTGAGGGAGCACAGGTTTATTTGGCAATCAGGGAAGGATGGTGGCTGCCAAATTGGGGCCAGAGGGGAGGCTCCGTAAGACAGGCTTACCAGCGGGAAGGGCATCAGTGCAGTGTTATCAAAACTACAGGAGGTAGGGATGAGAGGAGGGACCAGTGTCCCATAGGGCAGGCAGTAGGCTCAAAATGAGACTAAGCAGGGCTGCTGGGTCTGAAAATTCGTATTTCACTGGTATCTTTGATAAAGCTCATTAATTTGTACTAATATTAAGAAACGTGTGACCTTTTCTTCTACTTACCTATAGAGAATATTTTGAACTTCCTTTTGTCTTAACTGTTGTACGACACTTGAGATAGCTATATTAAAGGGAAATTTGGAATGCAATATTATTATAGGGAAAATGGAATTTTACTAAAAGAAGTCATGTTAAAATATTTGGCTTATAGATTACTCTGTACTTCGTGAGGCCCTTTTTAAAAAAAAAAAAAAAAAAAACATTAACTAATTCCCTGTTTCACAATAGCACATAAGAGTTCCTTTGGAAGTGTTAAGAGCTCTGTGTGTTCTGAAGAAAGGCACAGTGGTATTTTCTAGCACAGGCTGACCTTGATACCACTTGCTTTAGAGAAATCTGCCTTACCTGAAATTCCATAGGCACTAGAAGACATACAGGCATAAATTCCTGTAGGGTTGCACGATTTATTGTTGTATTCTTATTTATCATCTAGTGTTCTCCTCATAGACTTCCCATTTTTTAATGGACATACTGAGATTTTTGTCAAAAAAACTTAAACACTTTCTCCATTAATCTCATAGAACTTGCTGGAGAACATAGCTTTTTCAAAGATCCTAAATTTCAGTGTCTTTGGAAAAAGCTACTTTATAGCTTTTATATTTTATAAATCTTTCATGGTATTTTTTGTAAGTTATTCCCCTTCTACCTACCAAAAGCATAATCTTTCAGAACTTTTTGGAAAGAAAAAAAATTGCCTTAAGTCATTTTCACTATTTCTATGTATAGAATTAAATTAATGCAATAAAATTTAAAGAACAAACTCTTCCTTTCATGTAGCTTTGGTGCTCATTTCTTTTATTTCCTTTGTGCCTGAAGTTTATGTCCCTCTGTGCTCACAGTGACTTGTAAATCATCTTTCCTTGTCTACGCCACTCATCTCAGGCCCTGGAAAAAAGATTTTTGAGTCCTGTGATTTCCTTTCCTGCAGCGCTTTCAGGGTGATAGGTTATATTAAGGAATTTCAATTAGAATGTAAGTTGGGTTATCTGGAACTCTATCAAGTATAATCATCTTTTCCTTGTCTCTCTACCATCAAGACTAATACTTTTTTTACTAATACAGCAATTGATGCTCATAGTTATAACCCCAAGGTACCACATTGCCTTCTGAATCAAGGTTGCCAGGATGGTTGTGGTAGGTATTTTATTTATAATAATCCATTAAAAATTTATAATCCTAGGGGCGCCTGGGTGGCTCAGTTTTTAAGCGTCTGCCTTCAGCTCAGGTCATGATCCCAGGGTCCTGGGATCGAGCCCCACATCGCATCGGGCTCCCTGCTCAGCGGGGAGCCTGCTTCTCCCTCTCCCATTCCCCCTGCTTGTGTTCCCTCTCTCACTGTCTCTCTTTCTGTCAAATAAATAAATAAAATCTTTAAAAAAAAAATGTATAATCCTATACTACAAAGTTTTTTATTAGTCAGATCATTTGATTAACTAGATCAATTCTTTCTTTGTTTTATACCAGATAACAGATAGACTGTCCAACTTCTAAGTTTGATTGTCCCAGTTTCTCAGTCTCTTTCTTTATATGTAAATCCTGTATTGCATTTTACTCTTTGTTCTTCTCTTAAGTCCAGGTTTGCTCAAAGCGAATGCTCCACCAGCTCTGCCCCTGCACCTGAGCGTCTCAACGCAGCTGAAGGAGAACACACAGTCCTGCTGACTGGTCTCGTTACATTGATGACCATCAGCCTTAAATAGGACCCCAGGATGGCCAGCATCCCTGCAGTATTTCTCTAGTCAAGTCACACTCCCATGCTCCAGCATGACTGAGTCTACACCATTTCTTAGCTCCCCTGCCTTCCTCCCCTGTCTTATCAGATGACCTTGCCTTCCGTCATCAATCAGAACTTCCACATCCCCTCACCACCAAATCTACTCACCTCCCTGCGTCCGTCCCCACAGACGCTGCTTTCACACCTCTAATGAATAAAGTGAACCAGCTGGGCTCCCCTCCAAGGCCAGACTCTCCACTCATGGATTCCTTCCCCTCCCCCCCAAGCCGCCCAAGGGCTCTGTCCCGGCATCTGCTGCTTCCCCTCTTGCTGGGCCATTTTCTCCGTAGCCCCGCATTGTAGCAATGTCTCCTGTCACTGAGCAAGACCTTCCTCTACCAGGTGTCCTGCTCTAGCCCTAGCCCCATTTGTCAGCTCCCTTACAGTTACACCTCTGAAGCCGCTGCCACCTCTATTTTCTTCCCTCAGTCTCTCTGGAGCCCACTTAGACTGGCACTGTTCCCAACAAACCAGAAACCGGCCTCCCAACCTGAGTCGGTTTTAGTTCCCACCTCTCTGGATCCCTCAGCAGCCCTGGACACAGTCGCTCATTCCTTTCTTGCAATGGCTTTATTCACAGCTCCCAGAGCCGCAGCTCACTGGCTTCTCTCCCGGGGCTCCTCAGAGTCTCTTCCAGATTCTCCATGTTGGGGGGGCCCTAGATTTTCATCCTCCACTTTCCTTAATCCAGTCTCATTTCATGACTTTAAATACCAACTACAGGCCAAAATGGCCCATTTGCATTGCTTCCCTACTCTTCTCCCCTAGCGACAACCCCCCCCCACACACACACACAACTCCACTTAGATGTGTTAGGTCTCTGAAACTCCATGTGTCCAGACGAAGAGTCTTGCTTCCTCTCCACCACCACTCCCAGACTCACTGCTCTGTCTTCTCCATTTCAGAATGTGGCAACTCGTTCTCTTAGTTGCTCATGTCAAAAATTCAGGAGTCAGCCTTGGTTCCTCTCTTTTTCACAGTCCCCATCCACCAAGTACTACCAGAATATCACAAAGTCTGAACACTTCTGATCATGTTTGCCCCGGTAGTGGCCTAGCCCAAGGCCTTGCTGGACCCCCTGAAGTAGCTTCCTGCACGGCCTCACCTCCTCTGCTCTTGGTCCCTGTGGTCTCTACTCCACCGAGCAGCCAGAGTAGTCTGTTAAATCACTAATCAGCTCAAGGTCCCCTGCTCAGAACCCTCCAGTGGCTCTCCATCACTTTGAAACAATCTCCAATGTCCTTGTGGTGATTTGGTCCTATCTCTCTTTCTATTCCAGTGGCCACCACTCTCCCCCACTTTCACTTTGCTCCAGTTCACAGACCTTCTTGCTTCTCCCCAAATGCAGTATGCTTGGCTGCCTCAATACCTTTTCATTTGTGGTGCCCTCTACCCTGAACACTCCTTCGTCCAGGTATTTCAGGGTATTTTTTCTTCCTTTCTATATTTTTCTTCATATTATTTATCTTTATCTGAAATATAGAGCTATTGATTTAAGCTTCGTGAGGATGGACACTCTGTCTCTCTTAGGTACTGCTGTATCTCCAAGCTTAGAATGGCGCTTGGTACACGACAGGCATTAAAGAAATATTAAATGACAAACGAAACAGTGTTATAAGGTACTTTTCTAACTTTTAAACTCTAGTTCTGCCCTACTGGTACACTGAACATGGACTGTATATAAAGCTGCTTTCAACAGTGCTGGTTCCAGTCCTTGACAAATCTGACCTCGACATAATATCTCTGATCTCTGTCACTGTCATTGCCCATCTCACCCTCTGAGAGATGGTAAGTGTTGTGTTTTAATTACAATAGGCCATCTTGTGTCTGTCTGCAGGGTTGCAGGTCGTCCCACAGGACGGTGTGGAGTTTGCATCACTTATGTATTTGCTTAACTTATTATTATGGACATTTGAAAAAATGTAAATAGAAAAGAAAATAATATAATGAGCCAAATGTACTATCACCCAGCGTCAACAATGAACTCATGGTTAGTCTTGTTTCATGTATCATCACATCTTACCTTTCCAGATTATTTTGAAACAAATTCCAGGCTTAATATCATTTCATCTCTAAAATTTTCATCTCTATAGGATGTCTACATTTAAAAAAAAAAAAGGAAAACGCAAATAACTACAGTACCGATATCACACCTAAAAATTATCAATAATTTCTTAATATCAACAAATTTTTAGTCAGTGTTCACATTTTTCTCATTTTCATATAACAATATTTAACTGTGCTTACTTGAATCAGGTTCCAGAAAAAAAAATTCCATATTTTAAAATTGGCTGATTTGCTTATTTCCCGTGTCAAATCCTCTCTGTCTTTCTCTCTCTCTCTCAATTCCTCTGCCCACCCCAACCCTACACTGCCATTTTTGTTCAAGGAAACTGGTCATTTTTTTCTGCAGAGTCTCCCTCAATCTGAATTTTGCTGATTGCATCTCCCACATTTTCATGTGGTGCATTTCTTATAAATCAGTAGATGTAGAGGCTCTGATCAGAATCAGGCTCCATATCACTTTTGGCAAGACTACTTCATAGATAGTGTCTACTTCCAATAGGAACTAATAATAATGTCTGAATGTCACTCTTTTAGTGATGTTGTCAGCCATTGACATTACAGAGCTTCTGTTTATGTGGATTTTATCTACTGATATTTTGTGTTAGAAATTAAAACTAAGAAAACTTTAAAATAGTTATTTGTTTAAAATAACAATAATAAACCCTTACATGTTAGCACAAATGACATTATTTCAAGGGAAATAACTACATTTTCCAAAATAAAAAGTTCATAAGAAAGGGAGCATTGTTTTACATTTTTACAAATCTCTTTAATGTCTAGTTTAATAAAAAAGAAGACAATATTCTTCTCTCTGCTTCTGTATTCAATCTGTTGCAATATGTTGCTTTAGTTGAAGTACATAAAAAAATCTAACATCACAAAGATGTGTTGTTGGAAGTTGAAGGATTATTTTAATACCCTTTTCAGATAATTGTAGATATTCTTCTTAGACACTATACCAAAATTTGACAAATGGCCATTTTCTAAAGGTTAGTTAACAGTGTGAAATCTGAAACCATGTCAATGAGCTTTTCATATTCTGTTATATTAAAATCCACTGGTTTATCTTGTTCTTTTCATAGATCTCTTACCATGCATGATTTTGTGACAATATTTGGAAAATATTGAGTCACTGATATATGTAGATCTTCTAAATGTGGACATATCTCATTATTTGATATCAAAAAAATTCATTAATAACCATTGATTTTTTTTAAAAAGCCTGTAAGTATTGGGAAGCTGTCCAAACTTATGGTGGCAAATTCAAGTTTCCCAAATTTAAATTTTTATTGGAAAGCTTAAATCTTACCATTGGCCACAGAGTCATTGTCTTGACAACCACTTGTCATTCCTTAAAGTGAAAATAGTGTTCCATGGCTAGTTCAGCTGGCAACTCAAACTATCACACAAGTGGTTTTCAAGGCAATGACCATCAGAGATAGTATTGAGCCTAAGTGCTCTATTTATGTTTCCCATTTTATTACATGGAATACTTTTTTAAATACTCGAAGTCAAGATTTAATACAACTAATAATTTTTACTGCTTCATTAGGAAATTCTTAAATGAAACTGGCTTATTTTCTTCTTGTAGTGTGTGGTAGTAGAGCATGCAATGACTATTAGTAACGTTGGTGCCACTTCCTTGATAGGTAGGTGCTGAGGCACCAGTAGTTTTGCCCACTGTTACATTTGGTACCATCAGTGTAAATATTAAGACAGTGAAAAAGGTCAATAATGTCTTCATATTGCCATGAAAATAATACTGAATTTTTGGTGCCCCTAAAAGAGTCTCAGGGAATCTTTGAGATTTACTGGTAAATACTGCTAATTTTATTAGCAGTTACATTAGTGATATTCTAAATTTTCATAGCTGGGATGCTCTATGAAGAAATTTCCCCCCATTAATTATTTTGTTTCCTGAGGTACAAATCCCATAGGAAAAGCAGGAAACTAGATTCATTCCCTTTATGTACCAGTTTTTAAAATAATGAAGTGCTTCTCTAACATCCTCTAAAGGCTACCAATTAGGGTTTTATTAAAATATCATAGGAACTTATGAATTTAAACATATTTGATCAGTTTTAATTCATTACACTTATGATCATGATTGATAATGCTCAAATTATTCCATCTTTGGTGCGAGCTTATTCAGTTGGTTCCTGAGTCCTTTTGGCATGTCTAGCAGTCTTTGATAGATACTTTGCCTTCTGATATGACAAAACTCTCCAGAATAATCTTAATCATTTCCTTCCCCAAATCTGGAGTCAGGCTTTTGTTGTTGTTGTTGTTTTGTTTTGTTTTGATTTTCATGCATTTCTTTAAAGAATCATTGTTCCCTTTAGCGAGAAACAGTATTAGAAAACACAGTTTGGGTTTTAGAGGTCTCATTACTATAGGGTCAGTTTTTTTCTAAACCATTTTGTAGACAGAGCTAAGAAAATATTTTTGGTTTTTTTTGGTTTTTTTTTTTAAGATAAAATACATCATATTGACATTGTAGATTAAAATTTAGGACTACAGAGTTCTTTGGGGTTTTTTTAAATTTATTGATCTTATAACTCTGTCTCCTTTCAGTCGTGCCAAAAATATTGGATCTCAACACCAGAAATTACTCATTTGATTTATGCCACGTTATACACATAACAATCTCTGCATAATAATTCAAATACTACCAACAACAGTCTCATAACTGAAAACAATTTACTATCTTTGCTGTTCTTTTTCCCTCAGGGTAATCCCATCAGACGTGCATGGGCAAATTACTGCTTTTAAAAGACTCCTGGATAGCTCCAGTCTATGTAGTTATACCACTACAAACCAAACAATTTCATTTATTTTGTTTTATTTCTAATTTGTGGAGGTTACCTTTTAAAATTTAATTTTATGATTATGTTTCATGGTTTCACAGTCAAATCTATGAAACAAAATTATTTAAAGTCTAAGTCCTATTCCTATCCCTTCTACCCTTTCCATCCATCTCTACTTGGGTAACCATTTCTGAAATTATAGGGCATATATTCATGCCTTGTCTTCCTTAAATAAAGAGTAGCATACTATAAGTACTTTCCTCCATCTTGCTTTCTTTTCCCCCCCCCAAATAGTGATATATCCTGGAGATCACTCTGTGCTAGTATGTGGAGATAGCCTTCATTCTTTTTAACAGTTGCCAACTACTTCACTATGTTAACTTATTCCATAGCTTATTCCATCAGTCCCTTATTGATGGACATTTGGCCTGGTTCCAAAATTTAGCTAATAAAAACAGTGCTGGGATGAATAGTCTTATCCATACTTAGTTAAAAACTTTTTTTCACTAATATTATTTTTGGGCCAGATTCATAAAAGTAGGATTGCTAAATTGAAGGGTAAATGAACATGAGATTTGCTGGACATTGTCAAATCCCCCTCCATTGGGGTTGTGCTGTTTTTTGTTGTTGTTGTTGTTGTTTTGTTTTGTTTTCATCTCTCCACCCACCATTTTATCCTCCACTTTGAGATGCCGGCCCTGGGACTCAGCACACCACATTTCTGCTGTACCAGCAGGCACCCTGTCGAGTTTTGGTAACAGTGTGGTAGAAGTAGACTGCGAGGCAGGAAAAAGGAGGAGAGACTTGCAGCCTCTTCCTGTCAGGGTCACCCCCAAACAGTTTTTCATCCAGTAAGGATAGGATACAGCTTCTAACTTTCTATACTCCTAGAAGCCTCTCTGAGGTTTCCGCCCAGGCCAGTCTCTAACCCATCCTAGAAACCTAGGCTCTGTGGGGCCTTCTTTGAACTCCTGGGGTACCTGCACCAGCCAGACAGTATGTCTGATCCTAGCTTGGGGGTCCTTTCTCCTAACAAATAAGGTAGCACAGCTTCCTCCTAACCAATCAGGCAGCTCGCCTTTCTCCTAACCAATCAGGCAGCTTGCCTTTCTCCTAACCAATC